>NC_079165.1:49377068-49392068 GCF_947568905.1 Ostrea edulis | reverse complement strand
ACAATATATTACTATGTCCAGTTTGACCCTTGACCTTTGACCATGTGACCTCAAAATCAATAGGAGTCATCTTCTCCTAAATATACACCAGTGTACTATTTAAAGTTTGATGTCTGTCAAGCAAAGGGTTCTGAAGATATTGAGCAGACAGTATATTCCTATGTCCAGGTTGACCCTTGACCTTTAAACATGTGACCTCAAAATCAATAGGGATCATCTTCTGAAGATGTACCAGTGTACCAAGTTTGATGTCTGTCAAGCAAAGGGTTCTCAAGATATTGAACGGACAGTATATTCCTATGTCCAGTTTGACCCTTGACCTTTGCTCATGTGACCTCAAAATCATTAGGGGTCATTTTTTCCTGAAGACGTATCAGTGTACCAAGTTTGATGTCTGTCAAGAAGAGTGTTCTCAAGATACTGAGCAGACAGTATATTCCAACGTCTAGTTTGACCCTTGACCTTTGACCAGGCAACCTCAAAATCACTAAGAGTAATCTTCTCCTGAAGACATACTAGTGTACCAAGTTTGATGTCTGTCAAGCAAAGGGTTCTCAAGATATTGAACGGACAATATATTCCTATGTCCAGTTTGACCCTTGACCTTTGACCATGTGACCTTAAAATCAATAAGGGTCATCTTCTCCTGAAGACGTATCAGTGTACCAAGTTTGATGTCTGTCAAGAAAAGGGTTCTCAATATATTGAACAGACAGTATATTCCTATGTCTAGTTTGACCCTTGACCTTTGACCTCAAAATCAATAGGGGTCATCTTCTCCTGAAGACGTACTAGTATACCAAGTTTGATGTCTGTCAAGCAAAGGGTTCTCGAGATATTGAGCGGACATTATATTCCTATATCCAGAGTAGATTGACCCCTGACCTTTGACCTTTTGACATGAAAATCAATAGAGGTCATCTTCCACTCATAACCAACCCACATATGAAATATCATTATCATCAAGTGAATGGTTCTCAAGATATTGAGCGGACAACATGTGGTCTACAGACCGACCGACTGACAGTTGCAAAACAATATGCCCCCTCTTTTTCAAAGGGGGGCATAAAAATGGTGGGAAAACTCTTATTCATGATGTAATAATGCTATAAAATTAGAAATAATTTTGATTTAAGTTGAGATAGTATACTTGGCATGTATTGAACTTATTCAAAACACATATCAAGCTTGATTCAAGACACCTTTAAATCAGTGAATTTTTTGGGGCCTTTTTATGTACACAATTGTACCTTGTTCTTTACAATTTATGTTCCCTTTGTCCCAAAGATGCTACATACCAAATTTGAAAGGAATTGGAATGGTAGTTATCAAGAAGTTAAAAGTGATTTATTGTTCACACATCACTGACCATTTTGGCCAATTTAACCCCAATATCAAAACCCCTACCCCTGGGATCATCAAATTTTACAATTTTCATAAAGGACTACCTGCTCTTTCTAAATATCCAATTAGTTTCAATTCAGTATCAATAGCACTAAAGAAGATGCTATTTGTTTTACACATAAACAATATATACTAAGTTTGGCCCCACCCTGGGGTCAGAACCCCTACTCCGGGAACCATGAAAATTATAATTTTGGTAGAGGCCTTCCTGCTCTATATTACTATGCATTTAGTTTTTCTTACACATGTCCGGTTCTAGAGAAGAAGAGTTTTGAAAATTGGTCGATTTTGGGCAGTTTTTGCTCCACCCTTAGGGCCCCAGGGGTGCGGGGGTCCTGAAATTTACAATTTAAGTCCTTCTTGTCCCAAAGATGCTTCATACCAAATAAGAAAACAATTGGAATAGCTGTTATCAAGAAGTTGAAAATTTTCAATTGTTAACGCACAACACACATCACAAGACCAAAGGACGACAACCACTTGCAACAGTGTGCGAAACTAACTTTAAAATCCTATAGACTTTCGGTCCATAGTCATTTCAATTCCTATAGACCACAACAAATTCCTATAGACCGAAATTTAACATGCAATATTCATTGTTATTAAAAAATAAATAATAGACACAAATTTGATTTGGTAATTCGTTCATAGTTTGATTATATTCTTTTTCAATTTCATGCACAAGCTTTTCAATTAGAACTTCGTTTTCTTTTTCATTCTGTCCCAGCTCAGTTTCACTGTCGGATTCTTCATCTAAGTCACTTCTACTACATTTCGTTTTCTCATAATTTTCTGCGACTTTAGCCTTGCTGGAACTTGTTGTACTGACCGCCTTCCATTTGATTCCAGGTTCCAAGGCATGCACCTTCCACATATTTTTAATCGTTCAAAAAAGGACTTTCCAAATTTGCACGAAAATGACGTACATTGAAGTAAATATCAAATTGACCCCCCCACCGTTGAAAATGGAATAATCTGATTTGAATGATTTGTAATTACATTGTGGAACATTTTATTACAGCTAAGGGGTGAACAGAAACATAAGCATAATACATAAAAACTGGTCCTGCTTCTCATATATGTTTAATAAGTGGCGGGAAACCACTTTTTTTACTCAGAGTTCCTATAGACAAGTCGGTCTATAGCTATTTCGATCATTATAGACCGACTCGATTTTCTATAGACATTGTCTATCGGTCCATGGTTAATTTCGTACACTGTTGCAATAGAAAATTCCATGCAGTACTTTTTCATCGGATGCAGAGTTGTTTTTTTTGGCCTTATAAAGAAAAAGATTTTTGAAATTGGTCAATTTTGGGCAGTTTTTGCCCCACATCTAAGGCCCCAGGGGTCCTAAAACTTACGACCCCTTGTTCAAAAGATGCTTTATACCAAAATTGAAAAGAATTGGAACGGTAGTTCTTAAGAAGTTAAAAACGTTCAACTGTTAATGCACAACGAATGACAATCAATTGAAATAGGACCCGAGTTTACTCAGGTGACATGAAAATACCCCTAACTTTCATGTCTAGGCACCTAGTGAAGGAACAGTCACTACCAATGTTAAATATCTTAAGGAACAGTCATTACCAATGTTAAATATCTTAAGGAACAGTCACTACCAATGTTAAATATCTTAAGGAACAGTCACTACCAATGTTAAATATCTTGAGTTGACACCTAACAAGAGGTACTGTGAGCAATGCTCACTAAGAATACCCCCCGCTTACCCCAATCTCCAAAAGGGTGTTGGTAATAGGTATAAACTACCTCTTTTCCTGAGTGTAAAAAACAAATGGCATGACAAACCGAACCATATTGCTACTTCGATGTCCAGTGTGCATGACCTTTGACCCCAAAATCGATAGGGAACATCTTCATCCCATGGGTAGTCCATATGTATGATATGGTGACTGTAGGTGGAAAGGATAACGCTTTAGAGCCCGGAAACCATATTGCTACTTCGATGTCAAGTGTGCTTGACCTTTGACTTTTTGACCCCAAAGTCGATAGGGAACATCTTCATCCCATGGGTAGTTCATATGTATGATATGGTGACTGTAGGTGGAAAGGATAACGCTTTAGAGCCCGGAAACCATATTGCTACTTTGATGTCCAGTGCACGTGACCTTTGACCTTTTGACCCCAAAATCGATAGGGAACATCTTCATCCCATGGGTAGTTCATATGTATGATATGGTGACTGTAGGTGGAAAGGATAACGCTTTAGTGCCCGGAAACCATATTGCTACTTCGATGTCCAGTGCGCTTGACCTTTGACCTTAAAATCGATAGGGAACATCTTCATCCCATGGGTAATCCATAAATATGATATGGTGACGGTAGGTGGAAAGGATAATGCTTTAGAGCCCGGAAACCATTGCGTCTACAGACGGACGGACGGACAGACAGACGGACAACCCGATTCCAGTATACCTCCCCCCCCCCCCCCCCCCCTCCCCACAACTTGTTGTGGGGCGTATAAGGAAGGATCAGTCACTACCGGGATCAAGAATCAAACCCAGAATGATTCTCTATAGAGAACATACTCAATTCTACGTGATTTCCAAGTTAATAATTACCTGTGAGATCTCTCTTTTGAACATTTTGCCACATGTAAACATCATTGTATTGGAGTCCGGGTCAAAGAGGCATGCCATGCGAACTAACAAAACCTCAAAGGTTGCTGCCTACAATGTAAAAAAGAAGTTCACAGTTAACAGTCATCTGAGTATCACATATTGTACAACATCAATTAAGTGTCAAGTGTAATCATATAAGAGTACACCTGAGTATTTAATTAGATACAAGTATCACTAATCCAGAAAGTTTTCATGTAAATGTCAACTTCTTTGGCCCAATGGTTCTTGAGAAGATGATTTTTAAAGAATTTCCATACTCACATGTACAACTTTGATCCCCTACTGTGGCCCCATCCTACCCCCGGAGGCCATGATTTGAACAAACTTGAATCTGCACTATGTAAGGAAGCTTTCATGTAAATCTGAGCTCTTCTGGCTCATTGGTTCTTGAGAAGAAGATTTTTAAAGATTTTCCCTACATATTTTTACGTAAAACTTTGATCACCTATTGTGGCCCCATCCTACCCCTGGAGGCCATGATTTGAACAAACTTGAATCTGCACTATGTAAGGAAACTTTCATGTAAATCTTAGCTCTTCTGGCTCAGTGGTTCTTGAGAAGAAGATTTTTAAAGATTTCCCCATTATATTTCTATGTAAAACTTTGATCTCCTATTGTGGCCCCATCCTACCCCCGGGGGCCATGATTTGAGCAAACTTAAATATGAACTATGTCAGGAAGCTTTCATGTAAATCTCAGCTCTTCTGGCTCAGTGGTTCTTGAGAAGAAAATTTTTAAAGATTTTTCCTATATATTTGTATGTAAAACTTTGATCCCCTATTGTGGCCCATCCTAGCCCCAGGGGACATGATTTGAACAAACTTGAATCTGCACTATGTCAGGAAGCTTTCATGTGCAAAATAAAACATCTGGGGTATTTCCCCCCACACAATTCATTGAGAGAAGAGAAGTAACTGGCCTGTATGTGTGTAAGTGTGTGCGAAACACGAGCTTGTAGACACTAAGCCACACTTCCAATTCTATTTATTTCAGACTTCGCATGTAGCTTTGTTATCAAAAGAAGAAGAACCCTATCAATTTTGAGATCAAAGGTCAAAGTCACTATGGGACTACTAGAAAAATCATGTAGACACTCATTGCGAGGGAATTTGCTCCGCTTTACAGAGATCTTTATTTATTTAGTTAGTTTTTTGGGGTGTCAAGAAGTTTCGACAATTGCAAAGTCAACTTCTCCTGTGGCTGTTTCCCTTTTTGAAAAACAACACTTGTCTATTACGAAGGATGTTCGGATTTTTATTTTCCTTTCTGATTGATTTTTTTACTTAAAAATGTTGGACATGTTAATTAAACAGATACTAGCAATAATTATTTCAGATATAATTTGTTACTTTTTCAAAACGATATATGTATGTGTGGAGGGTATGGTTACCCAAGGGCAGTCATGAAATCAGATAATGGAAATAACTACAAGCTATTCATCAACTCTCGGTATTTCCAAAGAAAGTGGGAAAATAAATCAAATTTTATACATCATTTTTCAGTATCAAAGTGACGTCATTTTGTTAGGCTGACAAATACAGCAATCGTTCACATTTGTTATCCAGCTTAAAAAATCTATTTACGATGGGACAATAAATTTTGACATCAAAGCGGAGAAGTGGTTGTATAGGCCTATCAAATTCTGTTTGAAGCTTGTTATAAATATAGCTTGATATAGGACTTCCGTTCAGACTAAAAGAATGGCTAAAACAGTGTGGACGATAAATGTGGAGGCTTTTAATTACTGGCATATACGAGCTACCGACAAACTACTAAACCACATAAGATATCACCCCATAATATAATTGACAAAGACCTATATTGTTTTTAAATTGTTTTCATGGAAATCGAATTCTGATTTGTTTTTCTTTTTAGACTTAAAATCAATTTTTCATAGTTATCTTTTGAGCAGATTCAGTACCTAAACAATATCATGCATTAATATTCATATTTCTCTTCTTCAAGAATATTCCATTTTGTGTTGAGCATTTTTAAGTACTGGAAAATGGCTTCATGAGGTATCCAACATCTTCAACTCCAGAGCGCTATATGAAACCATAGCAACCCGTAACTCATTAATTCTCATCATATTATGAAAGTCCTAAGGAGCATTTCTGGTAAAACTCATTAAAATCTAAGAATAGGATATTTTTGGTGGTTCGTGGCTGAAGTCCTTTGTCCAAGACATAAACAAAGGTCATAAAAGTTTTTATAGGTAAGAGGAATGCCAATAATGTATTCTATAATAGATTTTCAATTTAAATTTAGATGATTTCAGTGAGAATATTTCTGGTACAAGCGGATCAATTTGATCTCCACCAATAATGAACTAGATCACTTGATGAAAGTGAACAGTACCTACTTTGTGTATCAATTGCAGCAATCATATCTGGCTTGCAGTGTGCGAAAGTAACTTTAAAGTCCTATAGACTTTCGGTCCATAGTCATTTCATTTCCTATAGACCACAACAAATTCCTGAAGACCGAAATTTAACATGCAATATTCATTGTAATCATGGTAATCATGGGTTCATCACAAAAATTTTCTCCTATCAAAATTTGACATCATCGTCTATTCTATAAGATTTACAAATAAATGTAAATATAGAATAGAGAGGGTCAACCTGTGTTGTTATTAAAAAAAATAAATAATAGACACAAATTCAATTTTGTAATTTGTTCATAGTTTAATTATATTCTTTTTCAATTTCATGCACAAGCTTTTCAATTAGAATTTCGTTTTTTGGGTTTTTTTTGTTCCAGCTCAGTTTCACTGTCTCATTCTTCATTTAAGTCACTTCTACTACGTTTTGTTTTCTCATTATTTTCTGCGACTTTAGCCTTGCTGGAACTTGTTGTACTGACCACTTTCCGTTTGATTCCAGGGCGTGCACCGATTGCTTTTCATATATGTTTAATAAGTGGCGGGAAACCATGTTTTTTACTCAGAATTCCTATAGACAAGTTGGTCTATAGCTATTACGATCGTTATAGACCGACTCGATTTTCTGTAGACATTGTCTATTGGTCCATGGTTAATTTCGCACACTGGGCTTGGGTTGGAAATAAACATGTTACTATAGTCATTTATTTTGTTTTTATTTCCAAGAGTGAAATAATAGTCCTTGAACACTATATTATATAGTTTGTGGTATGAAGAAGTACCTAATGAAAATTGAGATAAAATGTTTCTAAATGCAAGTTTTTGTTAAACCGGCCATCCCTCTAAACTGGCTGTTTTCTTTGGTCTGAGAGCAGGCTAGTTTAGAGAAGTTTTAAGTATCAAACATGAAAGTCCTACCAGAAACAGTTCAAGAGATATGGCCTGTTAACTTTTGTAAAAAGTAGAACAAATTCTAAAGTCATGATAGACTCAAAAGTTCAAATACCAAAAAGAAAGGTCTTGTCAAAAGAAATGCACATAAGAAATATGAGAGCCCTGTCACTCACCATTCAAAAGATAAGAGCAAGGTTATGTTTCAGACAAAAAGACAGGACAAAAACAATATGCCCCATGATCTTCAATATAGGGGTATAAAAATTAAAATGTGTATCCTAGCTAATTTACAAAAGAAAGAAAAAATTGCCCAAAAACTAAATAATTCATGTTTTGAGGTTTAACATAATTACTTTTAACAGTGTAACTTGATCATCTTGGCTAAGAAAGCAGAATCCAGGAATAGCTTTAGCGAAGTCCACCACTGATTTAATGGCTGGGGTGAAGAATTCCGACATGTCTGACCAGCCCTGAGTGTCCTCTGATGATTGAGTAACATTACCATTCAGAGGGCATGCCTAAAAAAACAATCATATGTCAGACGATTGAGTAACATTACCATTCAGAGGGTGTGCCTAAAAAAATAACAAAAACAATTATATGTCAGACGATTGAGTAACAATCTCATTCAGAGGGTGTGCCTAAAAAAATGACAAAAACATTATTATATGTCAGGCGATTGAGTAACATTCTCATTCAGAGGGTGTGCCTAAAAAAATGACAAAAACAATTATATGTCAGACGATTGAGTAACATTACCATTCAGAGGGTGTGCCTAAAAAAAAGACAAAAACAATTATATGTCAGACGATTGAGTAACATTCTCAATCAGAGGGTGTGCCTAAAAAATGACAAAAACAATTATATGTCAGACGATTGAGTAACATTCTCATTCAGAGGGTGTTCCTAAAAAAAAATGACAATATATAAATATTGCATGTAGTTGAGGGTAACATTGAAAATTTTCACCCCGAGAAAACCATTGTCAACCGAGGCGTAGCCGAGGTTGACAATGGTTAATCGAGGGGTGAAAATTTTCACTGTTACCCTCAACTACAAGCAATATTTGTTTTATTATACTGAATGTTATATAAACAGCGAAGCAGAAAAAACTTACGTCTGTTTACATTTGATCAAATACTGTCAGGCGATATCTCGTATATCGATACGGGTATTCGCGTTTGTAATTTTCGCGTTTATTACAAACGCTCAAACGACGTCGTCTAACAATCTGCGGCGAACCGTACGCGCATAAATTTGACGCATGTGATAATTTTTATTAATATCACCCGGTGTCAAGTTCTGTTATCCGTTGCTAGATACTATCACCCTGGAGCGGGTGCTTTCTGTTCTCAGGGGGTAACAATGTTTTTCAAATGCTTCTCGACAAATCAGATTCAAGTATTTTACATGAAAGTATAATAAAAACAATTATATGTCAGACGATTGAGTAACATGCTCATTCAGAGGGTGTGCCTAAAAAAATGACAAAAACAATTATATGTCAGATGATTGAGTAACATTCCCATTCAGGGGGCATGCCTAAAACAATGACAAAAACAATTATATGTCAGAAAAAAAACTATTCCCCTTTGGTTCAAAAGACAGTCCAGGTTAAAGTTTTTAAAAAGTAGGTCAAAGTCTACAGTAAATGCCCCTAGGTCAAAAGTCTTGGTACCACAACAAAGGTCTCTTCATGGGGCATCTATATGTGAAATATTAAAACCCTATCCCCCTTGGTTCAAAAGATACAGCCCACATTTAAGTTTCTAAAAAGTAGGTCAAAGTCCAAGGTCACTAGGTCAAAAGTCTTGGAATCACAACAAAGTTCTCTTCATCAGGAATCAATCTGTGAAATATCAAAACCCTATCCCCCTTGGTTTAAAAGATGTAACTCAGGTTAAAGTTCTTAAAAAGTAGGTTAAAGTCCACAGTAGTGGTCATTAGGTCAAAAGTCTTGGTACCACAACAAAGGTCTCTTCATGAGGAATCAATATGTGAAATATCAAAACCCTATCCCCTTTGGTTTAAAAGATATAGCTCAGGTTAAAGTTTTTAAAAAGTAGATCAAAGTCCAAGGTCAAGGTCACAAGTCTTGGTACCACAACAAAGGCCCCTTCATAAGGCATCTAAATGTGAAATATCAAACCCATATTCCCCTTAGTTCAAAAGATATAGCCCAGGTTTTCTATTGAATATATTACAATTTCTATAGAAAATAAAATACAACAATTGCCAATTAGCCAATATTATATACTCAAGTTTGCCACCTCCACAATGAAGCACAGGCGATGTTCCACCTATGTTAACACCTCATTACCACAGCCACACTATCCTCCAGCAATCAACAAAAGCCAGGTAAGGTATTACACGCTTGGGTAACGGTGGATATACGCTACCACCACTTCGAGTGAAAAACAATGAAATGGGACCCAACTTCACTTCAGGAGATGGAATGTTCGAGAGATCGATAGTAAATTTGCTTTGTTATATAGAAAAAAAAATCTTGACCATGATTTCACTTCGAGAGATCGAAGTTCGAGCCATCGAGAGTCACCTGTACACACAATTTCGGATAAGAACAAGACGTGTTTGTGAAACACAAATGTCCCTGATAATGGCCAATTCCAAAGATGGCCAAGGTCACAAGGACAAATATTTTGGTACCAGTAAACAGATCTTGTCACAAGAAATGTCCATGTGCAATATGAAGGCTCTAATATCTACCATTTAGAAGTTATGACCAATGTTAAATTTTTTAAAAGTTGGTCAAATGCCAAGGTCAATGTCACAAGGTTAACAATTTTAGTACCCACAGAGGTCTTGTCACAAGTTATACTCAGGTGAAATATAAAAGCTCTAGCACTTACTGTTCAAAAGTTATTACAGTGGAACCCAGTTATTACGTTCCCCCTTTAATACGTTAGTCCGCATATTACGTTGGAATTCAAAGCACAAAACCATTTCTTAACAAACCTATATAAAATAGACTTTGTTATTACATTGTCCTAAGATGCCGGGACTTGGTATTACGTTGTAAACATTCCGACAAAAACGTAATAAACCCCTAATTATTCAATAATGATTCTCAAAATAATAAGCCATGCATTCACATCTTGACTGCCTGAGGCAGTCACCACGTAAATTTCCTGGTCTGTTTGGGGATTAGAGACACTTGACTGATCACGCTTCGATAGATCTAGCGACATCAATACAGGTGAATACCCCGTATCAAAGCCAGTGATAAACAATTAAATAATGTTTATTTAGACATTGTACTCTATGAAATTTACTTCATTTTTCATATTTTGAAAATCGAAGAAATAATTTCTCAACCACCTGAGTGTTCAGCATAGTGTGATAACCTTCGCTATTAAAACTCTATTTACGGACAGCTTTGGTACCAAACATGAAAGACAAGATTTATCGTAGCAATGTTAAAACCGCTTAGGTAACTGCTTGGACATAGGTGACTAAAGGTGTTCAATTAAAAAATTGTCCGTTGTTTGGACATGCAGTTTGGATGTTCGTAAATCCCATCCATACATACACCAATCAAACTGTCCTGTGTTATCGGCCGATTTGTGCACGGCATTTACCTCAGTGAATATTCTAAAATCCCTTGATGCGCACATGATTTTAGTGCCATCATTTAGCATTATAAATGAAACCTTCGTGCATCATTATATATTTTTTTTTATGTGGATTGCGCTTAAATTGTTCTCCGTGTTTATCGTTGGTGAGAAAAGTGTGTAAGTGTTGGGTATCGTGTGCGTTTTGTGTCTATAGTTTTGTTGTTTTTGGGTGGGATTTTTTTTTATTGTGTTGGGTATTGTGTAATTAGAGAACTTAATAAAATGATGTTTTGTTATTTTTTTTAATACAAATGTTGAATACGAACCCGAACGAGTTATTGATAGAAATTTACATGAACGCATTGTTTTAAAGTTGAACAAAATGGCGGTCCAAACGAATGCAGAAAAAGCAACATTTATCAAAACATCCTTATGTATCCTACACCAGAAATAAAGAAAAGGGATAAGAACATGAAGAATTACGGACATTAAAGATAAGATGTAAATAAAACAAAGTATCATAGTCTTTTAAACAAAGAAACAGTAAAGATATATTCACACACCCCTTCACGGAGTACCAACGGACGGTATACAATTTCCAAATGATATTTTTAACGGATTTCACTGGGAACGTTTATTACGTTGCCCCCGGTATTACGTTATTTTATCGTGACAAAATGGAAAACGTAATAACGGGGTTCCACTGTAGCAAGGTTAAAGTTTCAGACAGAATGACAAAAACAATATAACAATATGCCCCCCTCCCCTGATCTTCAATTTTGGGGGCATAAAAATTACAATGTGTATATATTCATCTTACTGTTTGTCAATTGCAACAGATGAAATGTTTCGTGATAGTCAAAATGTCTAGTAATACGCAACTTCCGAGATATCAGCTCTTCTGTGATGGAGGTATGTTCAGTGTTCTGTTGAACGCTTGGGTAGGTACAAGATGTGTACATGTATCATAGACTAGCTATATAATAACGATAAAGTAATGAAAGTGTAAATTTTGTTTATACCAGCTGTTGGTATACATTAAACTGACCATATCAAGAATAATATTTGTTTGAATTAGGCCATTAAATCAATTGTGAAATTATTCTTTATTTCCTCTTCTGCACAAGTGATATTTTAACCAAAGAAAGGTGGTGATTATCGATTTTTGTTTGAGCTATTTTATTATCAAATACTAATAAACTTACAAATATTGTGTGCCCTGCAGTTTGGGTGGTTGCATGGTGTTTGATAATCGGCCTTTAAGCAATATATGAAGGCAGCGATAAGCATTTCTACCCACCGTGTGTGGACGATAGTATGTTTTGCATCTCACTGTGCATAAGAGTTCCACAAAGGGAAAGAACTATTGGGCAACTCGGAAATTGTGTATTCAAAACCATTAGAATTTAAATCTGCCAGACATTTGGACCGATAGAATTTAAATTCTATTTACTGAGGATGTCTCGGGAAATCTGACATAAAGTCATCCATCTGGGCAAAATTAATTTGGGGACAAATTTCCTAAGGTATAGTAATTTGGATAATATATCTATAAAATTCAAAACTGTGCTGTCATAAGTATTCAAATTTGACCACAGCATCACTACAATGCTATGCAGCTATTCTATTCAAAGACATTTCCAAATTAAGAGATCTGTGAACAAGCTTTTAAATAAATGTTTAAATACAAACAATTTGTTTACCATATGAGCAGGGCAGTTAACAAAGTTGTTATTTTTAATGGCTTCCTCCCTCATCTGTCCCACATTGCCGAGGGTGAAGACACACGTGTGGTGGTGAGCACTGACAATCGCCTGGATGAGATCGCGACTGTTTTGAAACATTGTCATCATCTGACTTGTCTGAGAGTGAATTGTGTTCTTCTGCATTTGTTCAATGATTCTAGCCTTCTCTTTCTTTGGAACTCGACCAAATCGCACAGCTGTTCAAAAAACATGTATTATTATATTTCATATCTCTACATAATGTTAAGGATACATAGTAGAAGTTAATTAAACTAAGTACATGTATATCCATTGCCAGATAAGTACATAAAGGATCAGTGTACCTGACTTCATGGTTTAGTATTTATTTTATGCTGTTAATCATCGTTGATAAAAAAAATAACAAGTTACATGCATGACCAAGACTTACCATCACGAGACATTCCAACTGCTATACATTTCTTCAGTCTGAAAATTAATGAAAGAATAGCTGTACTCTGTTTTCATTGTATCACAACATCCCTTTTTGTGGTTCTCAGATCTTTGGAATTTTCTGCTAGACCATCACCAATTTTGAAAACAATAGGTATGCATGCGATTCATTGGATGTGTTTCTGTCCAATAATGTTACAATCTATTGTAATTTGACAATTGATTTATATGACAAGCAAAATTTCTGTCAAAATTCCTTGTCCTACAATTCTATGAGATACCAGTATGATTAATATTGTTACAACAGTATAAACATGTTTTGGCCCAGACATCTCGGCCCAACAAGTTGAACACTTTGGCCCAACTTTTTGAGTTACTTCAGCCCAAAGACATTTTAGCCCTATTCTTTTTCATCAAAGACACTTCAGCCCATTGGGGGGATGGGGGTGGGGCTTGGTGCTCACTGTGGAATTATTTTAATACGTGGGGGGGGGGGGGGGGGGGGGGGGGGGGGGGGGGGGGGGGGGGGGGGGGGGCAATGTTTGTGGGTAAGCAAAATTTTGCTCGTTCGTGGGAATGTAATTTTTAATTTTGTGGATAAGCAATATGTCACTAGGAGAGATAACTACTTGGTTTAATAAAATGTTTGAGGACACATAAATTTGTGGGCAAGATCACCCCCCCCCCCCCCCCCCCCAACAATGATGATTCCACAGTATTTCTCTTAAAGGGGAAGGTAACCCCAAAAAAATTTTACATGGTAAATAATAGGATTAATTATAAGATGAAAATTTGTCAATCTATTCTGTTGATATACGGCCTAGATATGCTTCAGAACTAATATGAAAACGATGAAAATTGAAATTCCCGCCATCTATAGAGGCTTCCATGATGTGGAACTCTTTTGTATTTAAGACCACAAAAATCAATAATTTTGACGTCACACCATCTGTTTCGGTTTTGATGAGATTCTAAGAGCATCAAAGATGTGCATGTGGTAGATTTTACGAATAAATACGTTGATGCCTTCCTGACAAGCTGTAAATTGCACTAATGTGAAGGGGAGATGTGAAGAAACTTTTTTTCTCTCAAAATTTCTGACCCAACCAAGTCATCTGAAAAGAAAAGACTATGTAAACTGTGGATCCATCATTTGCGTAATGACAAGTTGAGGATCGAGACATCTGAATGAAGAAACGTGTACCGTCTGCCTGATCTGCGACTCAACTGAACATCTTCTTTTCTTAATTTCTTCTTGTGAAAGAACAGGCTCAAATCTATACGGCTCCAAACTTAACTGTTCGTGACTTGTCATGTTTACAGTGCTGCTGATGAAATAAACCGGAACCGGTGTGACTTCATGAATTTAACTTCAATGGTTGCTCTCTTAGCGGCAGTAATTCAAAATATATGATAGATTTTAATCGTTAAACAAGGATTGTTGTTGTTAAAGACTGTCATTTACAATATCAGTATTACTTTATTCATAAAAGCAACAATGTGGTTAGGGTTGCCTTTCCCTTAAACTTTACATTTCAACAAATTTATAGTATGATGACACCTGGACCCAATGACATTTCAGCCCAGAAACATGTCAGCCCAAATATAAAACAAGAGGCCCATGGGCAACATCGCTAACCTGAGTCACCTTGACCCTGCCATTAATCAGCAGTCGTGATTTTTAAAAGAATTTATATTAACCCTTACTATGCTACACATTTAATAGCTATACTGGATGCTGCTGCTGAATTCTTTTTGATTCAGAAGACAAAATTGATGACTCATTTTTAAACTGTAAAAACTTTTTCATTTTTCAAGATACAATAAAATGATATGAGATATATGAAAATTGTTCTACAGATTACCATCTTTCCAAATATTTACTTAAAACTTTGATAATTCAAAATCTTATACCTGTGTTTACAGGTAAAACACAGGTAAATTAT
>NC_079165.1:49267068-49372068 GCF_947568905.1 Ostrea edulis | reverse complement strand
TGGTAATATTTAGGTACAATTTATCAAAGTTGTTCCACTTTCATTTCCTTTTCTGAAAAACGCCAAATCACATCGGCAGTCCAAATTTTTCCTCTCAATAGCATTAAAGAAGATATTTAAAGTTGTATGGTCCGAATTACGATAATTTTTTTCCATCTTGTAAAAATACTATTAAGTCATCACATGTTTGTAGTTATGCGGCTGTATGACATGTCATACATTATTTCACCTGTTTTAATCAAAATTATTTTATTTTATATCAGTGTTTACAAACAACTGCATCACTCTGCCATTTCAAGTGACCAGTTCAAACTTTCAGATCATCGGTGATCTTATCTGTGTAAAGCTGTGTATTTTGTTACAACAGTACCGTGCCATAAGTTTAAGGTAGTACTCTACATCGTCATAATGGCTGACTTCCTTTAAAAACATGGATGAAAAAATCGATATCAACAATATTTGACTTTTCCTTTGATATTGAAAATATCAAATATGTACCTCTTAGTAATTTGTTGTTTTACGTTCTTTTAGCCCTAAAATTAGACAGTTGCATCCGATTTGATACATCATGTTGGGATTCCCCTGACGTGGGTGGGGCTATTTATAGACGCCTAACAATGTAGAGTTTATGTGTCATCCGGAACACCTCAGGCCTTTCACCGAAAAACACAGTGTTTTCAGTGAAAGGCCCGAGGTGTTCCAGATGATTTATGCATACCACACTATATCTACTTTCTAAATAATCTTCTCACTATTTTCTTTTACATGCAAATGTTTTCAAGCATGTAATTAAGGGAAAGTTGGTAACTTTAAACACTAAAATTAATCTGCTTGAAAGTACAGTGTTACCTCGTTATATCACCAGCGTTTGTTCCAGCCTATTTTGGCATTATATTCAGGGTGGCATTATAAACAGTTTGGTCATTTTAGTTCATTGATTTGGAAAAAAATCTGGTTGATCAATTAATAAATCATTGTCCTTTTATTGTTGTCCACATATGATACAATATGTAAATGCATGAAATTTTTTTTCTTTAAGTTTTCGAACTTTTCTAAAAAATGCATATTCTGTGCTTGTGCATTTGTAAAACACGTACTAAGTATATCTACAATAGTTTCATATGTGTTATGGTAGGTTCTTTGCTGACTGAATAGGTTGAGCGGTTTACAAACATGCATGTAATGCTGGCTACAACTTTTTTTCTGGAACACAGAAATATGATGTCACACACATGAATACACACAAAAGTCACATGGTACACAAAATTTTCTGCAGTTGATAGCAAGTCCCATCGAATGAAGATTTGGTTAGTGTGCAAACGAACATTCGCGGAAGTTTGCAGCCGATAGTAGTTTTGTTTTTCAGTTGTCATGCATAGGTACTACTGCTGGACAATTTCCGAGACAATTTTTAAATGAGTGTGTTCAAGTCATTATCGCAGTTACCTATGCTTACCCGTGTTCATGACACATATTAAATTTAGTTTCGCTCACTTGTCCAAAAGATGTTTCATACCAAATTTGAAAATAATTGGAATAGTAGTTATCAACATGTTCAATTGTTTAACGCACGACGAACAGGCGCAGACCAATTGCAAAGGCCTATTATTAAGTGTTTCTCTACCGAAATATTAGGTTAAAAGTCAATATTCTATATATTGTTGGGAGAAAAATATGAGTGATATGCAAAGGGGGGGAAAATAGGCCACAGTGTCTCTTGACTGAAATGTCATGAGGCCGAAGTGTCATTGGGCCATAGTGTTGATGTACTATAATACAAGCTTATCTTTTAAAAAAGATTAGGATGCTAGCGCCATATCTATTATCTACTATGCAAGCATCTTCGCTAGTCAAGGGTGATGATCCACGGTGTTTCTCTATAGAGAAATATCGTGGATCGTCAACCTTGGCTAGCAAAGATGCTATGCAAGTAGAGGTCGTAAGAAATGTTTAATAAATTATAAAATTTCTATCATAGGAATTACTTGGAATTTATAGATTTTTAAAGACCTTTATTTTCTGCAAGTGATGTTTGGGAATTTCATTTGTCGGTATTGCAAACATGATAGAAAGATGGTGTAGGCCTATATAATTAACCTACATTAAATGTAATACAAAAAATAGAACTTGGTAAATGACATTTAACTCTAATTTGGCATTCACAGAAAAGGAAAATCATCCAGGGAAACTACATTAACCAGGTCTGAACATGACCAGCAAAACCAAGCACATGAGTGAAACGATCACGGAGAGTGAATATGTGTATATATCCCAGTGTCTTGGACAGAATAAATTTGGACTTTTTGGGCTGAAGTGTCTATGGGCTGAAGTGTCTATGGGGCCGAAATGTCTGGGCTGAAGTGCCTATGGGTCAAAGTATGTCTTTGGGTCAAAGTGTCTGACATTCACATCCATAACATCAATGAAAATGGCCAAAATACAAAATATATCACAATTCTCAATTATATCATATGCAATAAATAACCCTTTAACTACTATATATATATAGTCCCTTATGTACAATTTTCACTAGGGCTGTCACGGTTCAAAAAATTTTCGGGTTGGGACGGTTCTAAATTTTTTACTTCGGCTTCGGGTATTTCGGTTCGGGTCTATATAACTATTTTAAAAATCTAAAATACAGTTAAAATCAAAAACCCTTATTGTGTTTTGTCACAATAATTACTCGGGGGACGTGGACCGAGGTTTAGACTCGACATCCATGGTACTAGAAACAACATTGTGACTTTTACTCGTTTTCATCCATGCTTACAATGTTTTGTAATTGAGGATGTTGCTCCTATGGCATATTTTCAATGCGTCCTGTCAGACATATATCTTACATATACTGTCATTATTTACACTTTTGTCCACAATGCCATCATTAAACAATTGATAAAAATACAGCCACCTTTGAGGATTTTGACGACATAATGGTTCTATTTTAAAACCAAACCCGAACTGAAATACGGAGAAATGGATCCGAACCCGACCCGAACAACACGACCCGTGGTTTTCGGTTATTTCGGGTACCCGTTGCAGCCCTAATTTTCACATATCCATAACAAATAAGAGACAAATTTGTCTAATGAGAAAGATAACATGAGAAATGGATACACACAACCATTGTTCAATGATTTCAATACGACTAATATGCCACAATTACTGTTTCTTACTATTAATAACACCATTTTTCCCAAGTGGGATTTGAACTTAATCAATGTGATCTCAACCACTGGTCCATCATGGTACTGACCTGCAGTACTGGCAGCGGTTTCTGTTGACTCTCATTATATTGCACTGTTGATTTTTTAAACATGGTCGATACTGAATTTTCTGCTGAATACTGCGACGGAAAAAGCCCTGAAAAATATTCAGACTATATAAAAACGATTTATCCAACTTACATCTTGAGACACAGTGACTTATTAACTTTTCTTTTACCTTTAAATCACCAAGCAATTAATAAATCAATTGACATCACAATGAGCGTAAAATTTACCCTTACAAGAGCAAATCTGTACACTGTATTAACAAGTCTAATGAAAAGTATAAATCTTAAATATTAAGCATTAATTTAGCTAGTTTTCTTTATCCTTTAGGAATAGAGCTTTAATTGCTATTGATAGCAATCATAATTGGAAATGTGTTCATTTGTTATTCTCTCAACATAAATAATGAACATGAAGACAAAAGGCCCATGGGCCTGCTTAGCAGTTCTCAACTGAAACAAAGTATTTCACTAATATTTTTTAAAACCCTTTTCCAAGTCAAAGGAACCATGGTTGAACAAATTTGTTGCAACAAAGTCAAAATTGCTTGCTACTCATTCCAAAATTTAGGAACCTTATAATTGAAAAACAAAAAGGCCCACAGACCTTATCTGTCACCTGAGTATTAGTTAAAAGTATCACTATAGTCCCAAGGACTACATGTACTAAACATTTTGTGTTGTGAATATATAAGCTAAATTCTAATATTCAGCAAAAGTACACATATACATGGAAAACAAGATGAGTTCTTAACTCTTATTGCCCTCAAAAGAGCCTATACTGACAAAAAGGCTTTACATAATATAATTTATGTAACATTAACACAATATGACTAAATTGGACCTGTCCAAGAGTCAAAACCCTGGGGTGCAAAACTCACAGTTTTGGTACATCCTTTTCTGGTTTTCCTAAATATGCATTTAGTTTTTATACAATATCAGCAAACTTCAAGAAGTCTTTCAGATGATAAAGACAATAATCACAATAATGGTTTTGGCTCCACCTTCGAACCAAACCCTTACCCACTAGGATCATGAAATTTACAATTTTGGTGAAGGACTACACTTACTACTTCTAAATATCCATTTAGTTTCAATTTCATATTAATAGCATTAAAGAATATATCATTTCACATATACACTATATATACCAAGTTTGTCCCCACCCTGGAGTCAGACCCTCTACCCCGGGATCATGAAATAATTTTTGGTAGACTGGCTTTCCTGTTCTGTATTACACATAAACACTATATACCAAAGTTTGGCCCCGTCCTGGGGTCAGAACCCCTACCCCAGGGATCATAAAATTTACAATTTTGGTAGAGGCCTTCCTGCTCTACATCATTATGCATTTAGTTTTTCTTACATGTGTGTGGTTCTTGAGAAGAAGATTTTTGAAAATTGGTCAATTTTGGGCAGTTTTTGCCCCACCCCTAGCGCCCCAGGGGGGTTGGAGTCCTGTAATTTACAATCTATTTCCCCTTGTCCCTATGATGTTTCATACCATATTTGAAAAGAATTGGACTGGTAGTTATTAAGAAGAAGTTAAAAATGTTCAATTGTTAACGCAAGACATGCGAAGGACGACAACCAATTGCAATAGGTCACCTGAGTTTACTCATCACTAAAAATTAAAATATCCATATTCAAATTCTGTTTCCTTGTCCGCAATTCTTTCAAATAACCCTCTGTCTCATTTCCACTCTCATTTCGTCAAACTAGCAAAAATATCAGAGTTCATGGACTTTATGATCTTCGTGGCGTCTGACTTTAACACACGTTCTTCAGATTTTTTATGTGATTTCGAAATTTCTCAGCTTTACAATGCTGTCAAGTTTATAACTCAAGCAAGCTGTCACAATGATTGGACCTTTCGTGTCATGTTTTGTACACACAGCACGTCATCCCCTTTTCGCCGTCATCTCCCCTTCTTTCCACTTTGGTAAAAACAGGCGCTTTCCTTGTTCAACTTCTGGTTTACATTTTGGAAGGTTTGATACCTCAGGAATGTCTCGCCAAGTGGCAAAACCTCAACCAAAAATTGAACTTCGATTATAATAGGACTCGGATCGGTCGGAAAGAAAAATGTTGATCGGACAATTACGGTCGCCAAATGCGCAACCAGAATGGAAATTTGGGGTGCCCACATGCAAAGTATAGTTGCCAATGCAATGGGTGAGCAGTAATTTGGAACCCTGGGTGTATGAAAACCATACTGGAATTGATATTCAGAACAAATTTTGTACTACTTTTTGTGTACAGATTTTTCAATCAAAAATCATGCTTTCTTAAAGCCATTGTATAGATTTGCAGTTGAAAAAATATCACATGTATGCAATAGATACAGATTAACAACAAAGATGTTGACATACATACAGACAAGGTGATGTGAACCCAGAATTTACAGGTGTCTTCCTGAGTAGAGTATTTTTGTGCCGAGTTTGAAAACTATGGTGGAAACTCTGAGTTATCGCATCACAACAAAAATGTTGACGGACAGACAGACAATGTGATTACTATAGGGCTCCCACATTTCATGCGGGTCCCTAAATATCTGACAATGTTGACGGACTGACAGACGAACAGACAATGTGATTACTATAGGGCTCCAACACGTGGGACCCTAAATATCTGACAATGGGAAAGTATATGATTTCATCATGATATGAATATAACATCAAATATCTTTGGTAAAATCCCTAAATATATTGCTCCTACTCTGTTCCAGTCTCTATTATCACTAATATAATCAAATTACTTTGTGATACTAAAGAAGATATATTCTTAAACCTTGGTGAAAAACTAGATGAGCACACCCACCTTGCATCCCTCGCAGGCATGAACACCATAATGAAAGCCACTTGCTTTATCTCCGCAAACTCGACATAGCACCGTGTCCCCGTCAAACTCTATAAACAAGAGATAACCGATTAATTATCATAAAGATTGGACTTTCTCAATCAATCTCTCAATGCAACTCCCTATTTAGCATACCTGAGGAGTATTTTGAAATCTAAAAGCATAATTTCATATCATGATGTATACTACGGCTCAAGGTCCTAAAGTCGTGCATGCCCAGTAGTCGTGCGCCATTTTGTTTGTTGTCATTGTTGGTGTCCGTGCCTAAATATCACGTCACGAGGGGATGATTTTCGAAGATAATTAAAGAGAGTATCCATATTTTTACAATGAGTGAAATATGGAAAGCAAACAGGAAGAAATGATAGTAATACAATTATACACCCTAAATACCCGCCATTTTGTTGATGCCCCCCCCCCCCCCCCCCCCCGTAAAACCACGTGTTAAGCGTGCTGAACCGCAACCGGTGGCCATACCAAGCACATGGCTAATTAGCATAACCCAATGTGAAGGTTATCATGTATTTCGATTGGTTTATAAGGCCAAACATTTTAATTGTTCGTTTATTGAAAAGTTGGTAGTCCTTATGCATTTGGACTGTTGCTCAAAATGTCGGGAATTAGTGTATAGCCATACAAGCTGTCTCTTAATGTTTTTAGACTTCAAAGAAAAAAATCAAATGTTAAGATGAGACAATACAGTCCTAGTCGACTTAACAATGTCTATTTGGATGTCAAGGATGTGTGCATTGGTGTCCATAAGGCAACAAATAAGTATATGCCTAGTGTCACCATCCAAACTCTTCACGTGAAAAGGAAAGTTCACATGGAGAAGGGCACAACGGGATTTATTTGATTTCATGTAATATTTTATTTCCATTCACTGTATAAAAGTGTAAATGCATAAAACGAATGCAATAAAATGTTACCAAACGATAAAAAATGTTTTCTTGGCCTCGTTTTACTGCTGCATCCGGGTGCAATACTACTGGTCCTAAACAAATATGGCCGACATTGAACTTCACTTGTTTTGTGCCTCAATAATAAATTTGATAAAACCACTTTGAAATATTTTGAATAAAGGGACAGTAAAATTTTAACATGGTAAGTTAAAATATCATGTGAGATTAGCTACATTTTACTGTTTCTTGAAACGAATATTTTCTTAAGCGCATGACTAATGGGCACTCGAGGGTATATGCTCATTGTTCTAACATTTAGTATTCTTAAACCAAATTCACTTAAGACTACATCATAAAACAAGAGGCTCATGGGCCACATCACTCACCTGAATCACCTTGGCCCTCCCATTCTTCAGCTGTTGTGATTTTTATAAGACTTTTTTAACAATCTTTCTTCCTATGAAAAATTTTGACCCCATATTGTGGCCCAAACCTAGCCCCAAAGGATCACAACATAACTGAAAATGAATTCACATAACACAGAGATGCTTCAACACCAATATGACTAACATTATTTTGGTGTTCTGGATAACACTAAGGTCACCAGGTCATTGATCATAGTATGATATAATGACCTTGCCTTAAGAAATCTACATACAGAATATGAAAGTTCCATCTTAAATAGTTCAGGATATATAGTTCTGAAGATATTTAACAGGTTACGTTTTCTTTAAAGTAAGTCAAATTTCAAAGTCACAAAGCCAAAGTATGAAGTAAAAGGTCTCGCCATAAGAAATCAATATACAAAATATGAAAGATCTACCTTGAATAATTCAGGAGATATTGAACATGTTGAATAGGTCAGATATTAAACAAGAGGCCCACAGGTTTAATCGGTCGCCTGAGTACTAGTTAAAAGTATCACTTGTCCCAAGGGCTAAAAATCTAGAAAAATTTCCTGTTCTCAAAATATCTAAGCTAAATTCTGATATTCAGCAACAGTATAAAACAAGAACTGTACAGTGTTGGCAGTTTTTGCCCTGCCCCTAAGGCCCCAGGGATGCAGAAGTCCTGAAATTTACAATTTAAGTCCCCCTTGTCCCATGATGCTTCATAACCAAATTTGAAAAGAATTGGAATGATAAGTTGTCAAGAAGAAGTTAAAAAATGATTTATTTTTAAGGCATTTAATAACTACAAAATGAAAAACTGGAGACCAACACCTTGAGGTTAAAATTATATAAGATTCTCACGAGCGGATACCACTTGGTATTCAATAAGGTCTGCATCCAAAAGTATAAAGTTGAAGAAATAAAACAGTTCACCAACACATCATGAGAATGTAGTGTGAATTTTATTTGGTTGACTGGTTTCGACCTTAGCTAAGGGCAGTTGTCATCGGATCAATTTTACATGAAATGATTTTCCTGAAGTAAAAACATGCGGCTGACATTGCTATAAACAACAAAAAATGCGGAGATCTGTACATTATATGGAGTTGCTTAACAATGCAAATACATACAATATTATGAGATGGTTAACATTGTTTCTTAAGTTTTTATAAAAAAGATGTGCGTTTACAAACAAGAAATTCATATTATACAATGCATTAATAAAATAGAGTCCGTGAAGTGATGTAGTTGTTTGAAGCAGACTGTGACGTTTTTTAACTGTGACCTGTTAGGTTGTGACACAATGTAGTATCAATGAACTGATTTCATCTGTCGAATATTTTAAAATAGTGAAGCTTGATTGTACAATGGAATTCATTCAATCGAGACATGGAGGTATGCATGTAGGTCCCTGAGAAGGAAGTATTGTGTATCTCCATCATGTAATACATAGTTTCAATATGTCTCTTCTGTACTCGTACATTCCGTTAAGTGATGCATGGTTGCTGTATCATTGTAATGAAATATAAGAAGTTTTCCATACTCTTTCTTCAGGAGTAGAATTTACTTCTAAAACTCGGGTTATTCCTTTTTTGTGTATTGAGGTAGGAAATACGACTAGTTAGTTGTTTACATATGGCTACATTTTCTTCGGATATTTTTTGAATCTCGGAAGATCCGCCTGGAATTGGTGTAGTTGTAGATTTTCGCCATGGTGTTTTGTATGGGATTATATCTAGAATTTCCGGATAATCAATGTCGAGTCGGAATAAGTTGAGATGTGGAATCTTTTTTCAAGTCGGAATAAGTTGAGATGTGGAATCTTTTTTCGAGTTGGAATAAGTTGAGATGTGGAATCTATTTTGTGGTTATACTGATGCGTAGGATTTTTTATTAAAGCAACATCAGCAACATTTTATTTACTTCAGTAAATTCATTTCATGTAACTTGTTCTGATGACGACCGCCCTAAGGTCGAAACCAGACAACCAAATAAAATTCACACTGCGTTCTCATGATGTGTTAGTGATCAGATGTTATATTTCTTCACATTTAATAACTGACCATTTTGGCCCCATCCTGATACCAAAACCCCTACCCCTGGGATCATCAAATTTACAATTTTGGTAAAGCACTACCTGTTCTTTCTAAATATCAATTCAGTATTAAAGAAGATGTTAATATTTAAGTGTTTTACACATAATCACTATATACCAAGTCTCTCTCCCCCCCCCCCCCCCTTTGGGGTCAAAACCTCTACATGGGGGGGGGGATCACTTACAATTTTGGTAGAGGTCTTCCTGCTCTACATCACTATGTATTTAGTTTTTCTTACACATGCATGGTTGTAGAAAAGAAGATTCTTGAAAACTGGTCCATTAATTTTTGGCAGTTTTTGCCCTGCCCCTCAGACCTGAAGGGTGAAAGAGTCCTGAAAATTTATGTCCCCCATTGTCCCAAATTTGAAAAGAATTGGAATGATAGTTATCAAAACGAAGTTAAAAATATTCTATTATTTACATATTCAATAACTGACCATTTTGGCCCCACCCTAATACCAAAACCCTACCCCGGAAATCATCAAAACTACAATTTTGGTAAAAGACTACCCCCTCTTTCTAAATAATTATCCATTTAGTTTCAATTTAGTATCAATAGCACTAAAGAAGATGTTGCTCAAGTGTTTTACACATAAACAGAATATATCAAGTTTGGCCCGCCCTGTGGTCAGAACCCCTACCTTGGGGATCATGAAATTTACAATTTTGGTAGAGGCCTTCCTGCTCTACATTACTATGCATTCACTTTTTCTTACACATGTGCAGTTGTAAAGAAGAAGATGTTCGAAAATGTTAAGTTTTCTTAAAATAAACTCCAAGTTCAAGGTCACAAGGTCAAGGAACATGATGTGAAATGAAAGGTCTTGCCATACACCCTACCCCCAGGGGCCATGATTTGAGCAAACTTGAATCTGCACTACAGCAGGAAGCTTTCATGTAAATTTGCAACTTTTCAGGCCCAGTGGTTCTTCAGAAAAAGATTTTTAAAGAATTTCCATACTCACATGTACAACTTTGATTCCCTATTGTGGCCCCATCCTACCCCTGGGGGCCATCATTTTAACAAACTTAAATCTGCACTATGTCAGAAAGCTTTCATGTAAAGAGGTATAGCGGTTTTGCTGACGAAACGGCCAACTCTAAAGGGAAAAAGATTTTTAAAGAATTTCCATACTCACATGTACAACTTTGATCCCCTATTGTGGCCCCATCCTACCCCTGGGGGCCATCATTTTAACAAACTTAAATCTGCATTATGTCAGAAAGCTTTCATGTAAAGAGGTATAGCGGTTTTGCTGACGAAACAGCCAACTCTAAAGGGAAAACACCGGTTTCCAATAATAGATTGGCGTGTTATTTTTAAATGTAAGGCCAACGTTTTTAATGTTTCGTTAACCAAGATAAATAACTTCCGCAGTTTAGCATTACTGCATACGACATTTATATGAGTCATTCTTTAATCAATAGACCATGTTCATATGTGGAATGATGAACAGTACAATATTTTCATAGGTGCATGAATATCACACAACAACCCTTTTACATATGGCATTACTTAGCTCACTGTCTTTTTTCTGACATGGCTGCAGCACCTTTCATAAATTTCATCAGTTCACTTGCCTTTGGTTGATAATTCGAGTGTTTAGCTTTGGCTACATATCATATGACAGTTGCTACATGAGTTTTTATACATGTATTTACTTTAGAGAAGTCAAACTGTATAACAGTTCTTTTCCTCCCTTGACCTATTTTTACGTATTACATGCTGTGCATTTGTGCCCCTTTTCTTGTAGTATTTGTTTAACTTTTTGTCAGCCACATTACGGTTTGAAATTCCTGTGCACACAGGAACAAGTTAGTGTAAACAAACCGAACTACAGTGATCTCAGAAAAAATTCCTTTTCTTTTAAGACATAACCTGCAAATATTGGAAGTTATGATGAGAATTACTAATATTTTTTATAATATATGTATCACATTTATAACCCCCCCCCCTCCCTCAAGAAAACGACCCCCCCCCCCCCAAAAAAATGAAAAGCAAATTAAATAAATAAATAAATAATTGGGAAAATATTGGACTTGAACTCGGAATGTATACTTTAAGCGTAAGGTAAGATTACCGATCACTTTAACCACTAGGCCAACCAGGCACGTAAATTTAAAGGTGTAACGTTTGACAGGCTGCTAAATCTCAAGGTAAATTTTGAGAACAATTTTTGTCGTATTTTAGCCATTTTCAACAAAAGGGCCACCTTAAAACAAATTTCCTCAAATGGACTTATGTATAGCCATACTCAAGTAAAACAATTTCAGTGTTTTATTTCTGGTTTACGGTGGCCTTTTACAACAGTTTGCAATTTTTAGGCCCATTACGTCACATCTTCTATATACTATAATCACGGTGATGTTTATGCTTATCAAATAAAGATACTATCAACATATTGATATCTTTATTGAATAATTTGAGTAAACACAAGTATAAACTGAGATTGTATTTTGTAAAAAATGATATGCAAGAAAAAAGTATTTATGTAGGCGAAATTGCATACCAAGTGCGCTATATTTCTTTCAACTTTCCTGGCCCTGTGGTTCTTGAGGAGAAGATTTTCAAAAAATTTCCCTGCATACTCACATGTTAAAGTTTGATCCCCTGTCATAGCCCCATCCTATTCCTGGGGGGGTGGGGGGAGGTGGGGGAGGGGGGGTGGGGGTGTCATGATTTGTACAAACTTGAATCTGTACTATGTAAAGAAGCTTTCATGTAAATTTCAACTTCCCTGGCCCAGTGGTTATTGAGAAGATTCTTAAATGACCCCAACCTATTTTTGCATCTTCGTGATTATCTCCCCTTGGAGAAGGGTTTTTATTGAATTTTCATTTCAACAAACTTAAATTCCCTTCACCTAAGGATGCTTTCTGCCAAGTTTGATTGATATTGGAAAATGTGAAAACTTCACAAAGACGGTCTGACGAACAAAGGGTAATCAAAAAAGCTCACTTGAGCTTTCAGCTAACTTGAATCTGCACTATGTCGGGAAGCTTTCATGTAAATCTCAGCTCTTATGACCCAGGGTTCTTGAGAAGAAGATTTTCAAAGATTTTCCTTATTTATTCCCATGTGAAACTTTGATCCCCTATTGTGGCCCCAACCTACCCCCAGGGGCCATGATTTGAACAAACTTGAATCTGCACTATGTCAGAAAGCTTTCATATAAATCTCAGCTCTTCAGACCCAATGGTTGTTGAGAAGAAGATTTTTCAAGATTTTCACTATTCCCATGTAAAATTTTGATCCCCTATTGTGGTCCAAACCTACTCCCGGGGACCAAGACTTGAACAAACTTGAATCTGCTCTATGTCAGGAAGCTTTCATGTAAATTTCAGCTCCTCTGGCTCAGTGGTTCTTGAGAAGAAGATTTTTAAATGACCAGACCCTATTTTTGCATTTTTGTGATTATCTCCCCTTTGGCCCTTCATTTGAAAAACTTGAAAGCCAATCACCAAAGGATGCTTTTGGCTAAGTTTGGTTGGAATTGGCCCAGTGGTTCTACAGAAGTCGGGCCAGAATTAAAAAGGAGTTTGTTTGCCATCGCGCGACCGACCCATTTTTAACTGGAAAGTTTTTAATGACATAATTTCGGCCATGTTTTTTTTCCACTCAATTTTCCGACTTCTGTTTTTCTTTCAAGTTTCTATCCGCGTTTGGTTCATCTTCACGAGTCAACGGTTATTGATTCATTACCTCGCACCATGCTCGCATCAGTCACCATTCAAAACACGGGTTTGGGACAGGTGATGACGCAATAAGCTAAAATTAATTCATCCAATGAGATTCCTCGTTTAAGATGCAAGTTTGGAAAGAGCAAAAACAGAAAGTAAACAATGGTCTTTGTGGGGTACTTTTCTTAACATCAAGAACATTGCGTATTGTTTTTATTTTGTAACAAGGTAACTAATCAATAGCCCTTGACTTGTGAAGATGCGTTTTGTTTTATTTTTAGTTTTTTTCTTTGTGGCGTTTTGTAAATCGCCGCAATTTTAAGCGCTCAAATGATCGATTCGGCACATGGCATACTGGTAGAATTTTATCTATCCGACGAGGCATCATTTGATAATTATGTACACAAACAACAACTGTGTCCGATGAAAATGTAAATGGGTACCCCGAATATTCGGAAATGCCCGCAATTTACCGAAATGCCCCCAGGAATTAGTTTTCGAAACACCACCTAAAAGTATCGAAATTTCCCTCTAATTATATAAATTAATGCATATTCAGTTTATATATGTTAATCTTTTATGATAAAACGTTTTTAAATTTGTGATTGTAAAAGGGAATTCAATTGTGTTCATTTCTCGCATTCACGATGTTTCAAAACAAGATAACTCTAGCAAAATTTATACATAAACATAACATATTTGTATTTTCCAATCAAGGGCCCTCAAGGGGCAGCATGGGATTTTTTCCCCTATACAATATTTGTTTGAATTGCAAAATACATATGAATGTTAATTTAATTCAACTTAAGCAATGTATATATATAATGATTAGGAAATAATGGTTGAACACATTCTTCTAAATGAAAGAAAAATAACATGAGTTACCTTCCTTAGATTAACACAAATTCTAATAAAACAAGACTTTTTTAATTAAAAAAATGATGTTATTTTTTCTTCAGAGACGGTATTTTACACATTGAATCAATCTTTCAATTTAACTTTAAAAAATTGATTCAAAGGGGAATTTCATTAGTTCTAATGGGCATTTCGGTAATTCGAGGTACCGGAGAACTAGTACGGATTTAATGTATCAGAAATCGTTTGACCAACACCATTGAACATGAAATTGTGTTGAGTTTATATGAATAATGTTTCAGAACAACAACAATGCTACCAAGTTTCAGTTGCATAATACATGCATGTTACATTGGCCATTGAGAGTAAAATCATGGCAACCAAGACCCTAGACAAATTTGAAAAAACAATGGACATATTCAAGACCTGGAAAACAAACACCTACAAAACAAGTAACATATCAGAATAACAAAATGATATAAGAGCTATACACAAACTACTCATGTCCATGAAGTTAAAACTGCACTTTTTAGAGAGGTTTCTGACAGTTCTGCAAGTAAGTCACTGTTATAGGGTTAATTCATCAAAAGAACATAAATTGAAAAAAAATTTAAACTCAAATTGCAAAATGATACATTTTTTTGCTTTCTGGTACAAAGATATGCCTTTTTCTTTAATGTTCAGTGAAATTGCAGAAATATTCTAAAATTATTTACAATTACAGTACTTATCCAATTTTCACTATACTCAATTTGGCCCCACCCATTAACCAAAACCACTACCCCTGGGATCATAAAATTTATAATTTTGGTAAAGGGCTACCTGCTCCTTCTAAATATCCATTTACTTTCAATTTAGTATCAACAGCATTAAAGATGTTATTTAATTGTTTTACACATAAACAATACTATATGCCAAGTTTGCATGGCCCCACTCTGGAGTTAGAACCCCTCTTCTCTGAGGATCATGAAATTCACAATTTTGGTAAAGGCTGTCCTTAGACCTTGCTCTACCTGACTATGCATTTACTTTTTCTGACAGATGTGTGGTTGCAGAGAAGAAAATTTTTAAAATATGGACAATTTTTGGCAGTTTTTGCCCCGCCCCTAAGCCACCAAGGGTGCACGAGTCCTAAAATTTACAATTTATGTTCCCTTTGTCGCAAAGATGCTTCATCCCAAATTTCAAAAGAATTGAAAAAAAGTATTATCAACATGAAGTTAAAAATGGGTCAAATGGGTCGTATTATGCATCTAGTGTGTTGTGTGAAGTGACGGTGTGTTTTGACACCTTTTGCTTTCAGCCTGCACTGCTGGCTAGCTAATTCTAGTGAAAAGGGAGCAGGGTTTGTAAGTCTTCCCTGCCTCTCTACGATCAAGACATAAAAGTTACCACCATGTAGTGACCCATGGTAACTGTGTGCCTTGCTGCCTCAGGCAGAAATGTATGGGACTCAGAGGAGGTCTGCCCCTAGACATGCACCATGCCAGGCTCAATAGCATGTGGACATTCCCTGATGCCCAGCTGTTGGGTTAAGTGGCAATTGCTATTTCTCTAAATAGCCTTCACTGCCAAGGTGACAGTAGCTGATACAGCGAGCTTCATAGTTAAGAAGTAACGGTGAAGTGGCAGTCGTAGTGGTCAGAAAGTTAAATAGCCCTAGTTAGTTATGAACGGTGTAGGCCTTGGACTGCCAAAAGTGTCCAAGTTAGCCAAGGAAAGGCATCCAGATGTAAAACTGCCTAATTTCTGAACATGTCTAAACGTGAAAGAAGTCGACTAGGCAGCGCCACCAGCAGTAGAGCAGCTGGTAATGTCTCGGGCTTGGCGGGCCTCAGAGCGTGCGGGTCTGCAGAGTCCAGCCTATATGGCAAATCCAATGAACGCCCAGAACCATTCCGTATTGCACCTTTAAATGTTGGCACGATGTGGGTCAAGTCAATTGATCGCCTTTGCCTTCAAGAGACTAGATGGAGAAATGAGGGTTCCAGGAAAATGACTGCAAAGGACTCCAAGCGCAAATTTATCTGGTCTGGAAATAATAAAGGAACCGATGGTGTAGGAGTCATGCTGGCAAAAAGACTGGCGGATAAAGTGTTTGAGGTGAAGAGGATTTCGGCTAGGATCCTGATGGTACAGATTGTCGTGGGTAAGATGTTCACTGTGGTATGCATATATGCACCCCAGGTTGGCCTTAGTGAAAATGAGAAGAACGACTTCTATGAGCAACTGCAAAGTCTGGTGGCAAATGTCCCAGCCTCAGAGGAATTGTTTGTGCATGGGGACTGCAGTGGACATATAGGAAGCAATTCGGATGAATACAATGAATGGCATGGTGGCCAAGCCATAGGTCAGCACAACCCAGAAGGTGAAAGGGTGCATGAATTTGCAGTTGCAAATGACTCAGTGATAAGCATCTCCCATTTCAAGAAGCACCACAGACACCTTGTCACATTTCAATCTGGAGATGTCAGTACAGATTGACTACATGCTGTACCATCGTAGTTTCAGAAAATATATGTGAGCACCGTCAAGCGCCTTCAGTGTAATAACGACTGAGCCATGATAAGATGGACCTGCCTGATCAAGCCTGCATGAAGATGACATCCACTTTGAGACTTCTATCTAGGCTCAAAATAAAGAGACATTGCTGAAGTTCTCCAAATGGGCAGGCTGAGATGGCTTGGTCATGTTGAGCACAGCACAAGCCGGATCTCGCAGGTCAGATGCATGAACATCACAGCACAGCAGGGTCAAGGCAGATCAAAGCTTTCTTGGGATATACTCGTGAAGCGTGATCATGTAGCTCTGAACATGGACTCTACCAACCTACTGGATCGCCAGGTGTGGAGAGGAAGACTTTGCTCTCAACATGAGGATTAATCCATGGCTTGTATAATTAAAACTGGTTGATGATGATGATGTGACAAATGTCAGTCATACTCAATGAAGAATGTGCCTTACAATACAAGCTAGTTGTATGTGACCTCAAGATTCAGGCTTTGCATAGATGCAAACGCCAAGTTTACCCCCACACATAAGAACGTGGAAACTTAAGGATCCAGCCTTAAATACTGAGTTTGCTGAGATCTTTGCATCAAAGACAGCAGGAACAAGACAGATACTGTTGATGGACTATGGAAAGTACTGAAAGATAGTCTACATGAGGCTGTAACTGAGGTCTGTGGTCTGACATGCAAGCATCAATGGCGAAAGGAGACATGGTGGTGGAACGATACTGTTGAGGAAGCAGTGTGTGAAAAGAGGCGTTGTTTCAGCAACTGGAAGGCATGCGGTAGCAGGGAAGACTATAATGCTGCCAAACGTGTTGCCAAGTGAACTATTCAACATGCCACGAGTAAAGCTTGCCAAGCAAATGTGTCAAGACAATCAAGATGTAATGGGTGAGAAACCATTTAAGAATGACAAGAGTGAACTATCTATTGATGAGGAAACCAGGAAAGTGCTATGGAAACAGCACTATGACAGACTGCTAAATGTAGAATTCCCTTGGAACTTAAACAACCTTACAGATGAACCTCCTGTTGAGAATCCAAGTGTCCCATCACAGCTAAGATGATTGAAAAAGCAATCAGCAAAATGCCACTGGGTCCATCAGGCATAGTGGCAGAGATGACAAGGCCTACTGGCAGTATTGGTGTAGCTCTTACGCATGATCTCTTTGACGCCATTGTTCAAGAAGGATGTATTCCAACAGAATGGGAAGAAAGTTACATGGTCAGTCTATACAAAGGCAAGGGTGATGCACTAGATAGATGTAATTACAGAGGCCTTAAGTCAATTGACCATATAATGAAAGTCTGAGAGAGAGTCAAGGAACAACTGATCAGACTGATGAGATATAGTCCTGTTTCATGCCAGGTAGAGGAACCATCAATGCCATATTCATCATATGACAAATGCAAGAAAAACACATCGCAGCCAACAAAGCCCTCAACTTGGCTTTCATTGACCTAGAAAAGGCATTCCACCTAAGTACCTAAGAAAATCATCTGGTGGGCGCTGCACAAGTGGGCGCTGCTAAGACTGTGCAGATCATGCACTCTAATATGAGATGCCATGTTTGTGTAGGAGATGGCTACAGTGATGAGTTTAATGTCAATGTTGGTGTTTATCAAGGATCTGTTTTGAGTCTTTGTTCTGGAAGCACTGTCAATCCAATTTCATACAAGCTGCCCTTGGGAGCTCCTATATACTAATGATCTAGCAGTTGTTGTCATTTCCATTGAGTCTCTGATTGAAAGAGTGGTCAAGTGGAAGAAGAGCTTGGAGAAGAAAGATCTCAGGGTCAAAGTCATAATATCTGGCTTGAATATGGAATCTATGAGAAGTTCAGGAAAGTACCCATTTGCAGTCTGTCTAAAAAGCACTGGCAGAAACTCATCTTCTGTAACAGCTGTTCATGCTGGGTCCTTGAGAAATGTAGTGGAATCAATGGTCCTCTTAAACCTGATCAAAGATACAAGTACCTGCACTGTCATGGACTTGCTCGACCTATTGATGGTAGGCCTATGACAGAGGTAAAAATTGGTGAGGAGACATTTGAAGTTTCAGCAGACTTCTGTTACCTTGGGGACACTTTGTCATCAGGCGGGGGATGTGAACCTGCAGTAACAACGTGATGCAAGTCTGCTTGGTAGAAATTCAGAGAGCTTCTTCCAATCCTGATGAACAAATACCTGGCAATCACAACCAGGGGTTGTCTATATTCAACCTACATTAGACCTGTGTTGCTATATGGTTCTGAAATATGGGCACTAACAGCTGCTACTCTATGGAAACTAATACGCAACAACAAAGCCATGATAATATTAAGATGGATCTGCCGTCTAAAACCTGAAGTAAATGTCACCTTTGGGTCTCTTATTACTCAGCTTAACATCAGAAACATTACTGATGTTATCAAGATATGTTGGCTGAAATGGTTAGGCCATGTTGAGTGCAGTACAGGTTGGATATCACAGTTTCGTACATTGAATGCCACTGGATATCGAGCTCCAGGCAAGACCACAGCTGACATGGGATGAGTTAGTAAAACACCTAGATTCTATAGGACTGAATAATATCAATCCACAGGAGAAAGATCTCGACAGGACAGGCAGGCCTTACCCTTGCAAAAGAATTTTAAAAAGGCCTGGATGATAAAATTGGATGGTGATGATGATGAATTGTTAACACCAACAATTTTGGTGCCACCCTGGTACTAAAACCCTACCTCTGGGATCATGAAATTTATAATTTTGGTAAAGAACTACCAGCTCCTTCTAAATATCTGCTTAGTCTCAACTTAGTATCAACAGCATTAAAAAAGCTGTTATCTAAATGTTTACACATAAACACTATACCATGATTGGCCTTGCCCTGGAATCAGAACCTCTGCTAAGGGGATCATAAAATTTACAATTTTGGTAACGGCCTTCCTGCTCTACTAAACTCTCAATTCAGTATTCGGATGTAGAAATGAAGATTTTAGAAATCATACCAAATTTGAAAAAAATTGGAACAGTATTTATCAAGGAGTTAAAAATGTTTAACAGTTAATGCATGTTGCATGATGAATAGCACTAAGTCACCTGAGTGACTCAAGTGACCTAAAAACAACAATGAACACACCCAAAAGAACATGAAAAGATCAAAGAGAAAATCACTGCACAATGCTAAATGGATCATAAATCCTGACTTTGTTTGCGCTATGGTACCATTGTACAATGTTAATATTTTTCTTTCAAAAAATGATTTCATAACTTCCTCATAATACAATATTTTTAAAAATGACTTTTACCCGACTCCTCACTGCATTTCCCCAATCCTCTCATCTGATCCAAAAGTTTGATTAAATTGAACATTTCCTCTGCACTATCTGTCCTCAGAACAAAAAGCTATCTATTCACTCAAAATCATAACATATTTCTGCTCATCAACACAAAACAAAATGCACTCATATGTAATGGAGGGATAGCTGTGGCATACAATAATCTCTGAATTCAAGAAATGGTGTGCTAAAATGTCCAAGGTGATAATAAAGCTGCTAATGAATGTGACGTCAAGTGAGTAAAACGAACTAGCTTGGAACACTGGAAAATAATTTCCATGGCAACAGTCATGGAAAATTGTATCTTGGTCAACAAAATTTGCAGGTCTTTATCACAGCGGTGAAACATTTGAAATTGTGATTTTACAATGTTTTGATAAAATAATAAATAAACATCAACAAAAGGTACTCTGTTATATGTAGTGCTTTGTATAATATATTTCATATATTACTTATCACAACATTACTATATTTCTCATCTTCAATTGAAAAAAGTTAGGAGTAATTTAAAATACTAAAGATATTTCAAGATATTTCAACTTTCAAATATGAATATCAAAATATCCTAATTTTAAACTGAATTAAAATGCTTTCATTTCTTTTCTTTAATGAACTCGTAACATCAAGTACAGTATAACGCTGTGCTCCCACTTCCTAACAATGTGTAGATCACAATTCAAAAATAATAATAATAAATTGCTTTATCAAAATAAATTATTGTGATTTCCACTTTAAATTTGTTATTTTTATTCATTTATTTTCAAAATGCACCTGTGACAGTAAGCAGGCCTAGTTGTCAACGAGGTATATAACATCATAATTTGTCTAATCCAAAAATAAATAATAATTGTACTGTACAGTTTATTAGAAAGAAAAAAACCCACCAATTACTTAGGTAAAGGAATAACATCACCAAATAGTGTTTAAATGGTTACCCATGTCAACATCATTTCCTTGCAATTTACGATTTCATACTCGCTTTCTTCACTACATTTGGGTATTTACATCGCTATTCGTATGCACTGGTGGCTAAAACATAACATTCGGGAAATTTGTCAACATCGAAATAAATGTTGTCTATGGTGAATAAATTAGGCTCCAATAAGCTGAGTTTTTTAAACTATTGAACACTATTTTCACAATCAGTTGATCAAAGAACGTCGCATATGATGTCACTGTACCACATGATTACCTAACTAATTAACAAGAATTTTATAAATCAGGGCTTAGATTTAAATCCATAATGTGGCTACTTATCGCAATATTTCAGCCAACAAACTATTAGAATTAATTACTATAAACAAAGAAAGACAAACTGCATATAATTTTGTATACTTTAGAAACTTTTGCGATGTGTCCTTTAAAGAAGTTGACTTAATTGGTCACATAAGTATTACTTGAAAGTATCACTACACTCAGGGGCTAAGAAATTTATGATATTTTCCTATTCTGCATCTCTAAGCTAAATTCTAATATTCAGCAACAATATAAAACAAGATGTGTTTTTAAAATACAAATGCCCCCAAAACTATCCACACTGATGAAAGACTTTACATAATAAATCTATTTAATTTCAATTTAGTATCAATAGCATTAAAGATTTTTTTTTTCAAATGCCCTCAAAAGTGCATACACTGATGAAAAGCTTTACATAATATAAAAATATTAACACATTAACATTAAAACATTAAAAGGTGACTAATTCGGACCCATCCTACAGTCAATACCCTGGGTTGTGAAATCCATTATTTCTTATACATCCTCTTCTGCTATTCCTAAGTATACATTTAGATTTCATACAGTATCAGCAAACTTACACATAAGTACTATATACTAAGTTTGGCCCCACCCTAATACCAAAACCTCTACCCCTGGGATCATCAAATTTACAATTTTGGTAAATTTCTAAATATCCATTTAGTTTCAATTTAGTATCAATAGCACTAAAGAAGATGTTGTTTAAGCGTTTTGCACATAAACACTATATACTAAGTTTGGCCCAGCCCTGGGGTCAGAATCTCTACCCCGGGGATCATGAAATTTACAATTTCTGTAGAGGCCTTCCTGCACTACATCACTATGCATTTAGTTTTTCTTAAACGTGTGTTTCTATAGAGAAAAAGGTTTTGAAAATTGATAAATTTTGGGCAGTTTCTGCCCCATCCCTAGGGCCCCAGGGGTGCAGGAATCCTGAAATTTACAATACATACCCCCCTTGTTCTAAATACGCTTCATACCAATTTTGAAAAGAATTGGAATGATAGTTATCAAGAAGTTAAAAATTTCTATTGTTCACACCTTTGATAACTGACCATTGTGGCCCCACCCTAATACTAAAACCCCTTCCCCTGGGATCATCAAAATTACAATTTAAATAAAGAACTACTTGCTCTTTCTAAAGATCCATTTAGTTTCAATATAGTATCAATAGCAATAAAGGAGATGTTATTTCAGTGTTTTACACATAAACACCACATACTAAGTTTGGCCCTGCCCTGGGGTCAGAACCCCTACCCCGAAGGTTATGCAATTTACAATTTTGGTAGGGGCCTTCCTGCTCTACATGACTATGCATTTAGTTTTTCTTACATGTGTGCATTTCTTGAGAAGAAGATTTTTGAAAATTGGTCAATATTGAACAATTTTTGCCCAACTCCTAGAGCCCCAGGGGTGCAGGAATCCTGAAATTTACTATTTATGTCCCCCTGTCCCAAAGATGCCTCATACCAAATTTGAAAAGAATTGGACAGGTAGTTATCAATAAGTTAGAATGTTCAATTGTTAATGCACAACAGACGATGACGGATGCCAACCGATTGCAATAGGTCACCCGAGTTTACTCAAAAGCTTGAGCTGTTATCATTATACAAACTGCTTGGTTCAGAAAAAACTTTTCAAAAGTAACGACTAAAAATTCATTAATTATCAATCTTAACTATTAAACTTGACAACAAATTCATCAATTATCATATGCCTTTGTAGACGGATATGGTCTTTCATATTAACAAATTTCATCTAAGGATGCTTTGTGCCAAGTTTGGTTCCCTATACATATGCATGTAAAACTTTGATCCCCTACATAACCCCAGGGATCATGATTTCAACAAACCTAAATCTACTATGTCAGGAAACTTTCACGTAAACTTCAGCTTTTCTGGCCCAGTAGTTCTTTAGAAGATTTTTAAATGACACCAACCTATTTTTCACTTTTGTGATTATTTACCCTTTGAAGGGGGACATGGCCCTTCATTTGAACAAACTTGAATCCCCTTCACCCAAGGATGCTTTGTGCCAAGTTTGGTTGAAATTGGCACAGTGGTTCTGGAGAAGAAGATGAAAATGTGAAAAGTTTTCACCACCGACAGACAACAGACAAATTTTTTATCAGAAAGGCTCATGTGAGCTAAAGAGGGGGGCAGTCACCCAATATATCTTACTTTGCTTGTAAATATAATGGAAAATGAACGCTGTCAAAAACTAACAATCTATGTGTCTGTGGAGTGTTAGTATATTATAATGATGTTGTGTTTGTGGGTGTATGTATATATACTATAATGATGTTGTGTTTGTGGGTGTATGTATATATACTATAATGATGTTGTGTTTGTGGGTGTATGTATATATACTATAATGATGTTGTGTTTGTGGGTGTATGTATATATACTATAATGATGTTGTGTTTGTGGGTGTATGTATATATACTATAATGATGTTGTGTTTGTGGGTGTATGTATGCAACTATGCATTATACTTACATTGTACTATACCCCTTTGCAAAAAATGCTCCACTTTGAAATGTTCTTGCTTATAACACAAATAAGAAAATCTTAATCCATTTTAATTTGGAGGATCGAGTGCAATAAATCTGGGGAGGGAATCTTCTGTGCACAGTTATACTTGAACATCATTTTAGCATTTCGTTAAAATGTTTTGTTGTTTTTATGGTTAAGCAGGAGTGATCAAACATAATGGTTTTTAATATTTTTAATTCAGAGTAATAAATAAACAGTAGCTAGCTGTCCTGACTTTACACATCATTGAAAATGCATTATTTTGGCAAAGCCATGAAATTTGATACCCAAGAAAATGAAGCTGTGCAGTATTTGGTTTGTATAAATTGTAAATCATGTCATCTAACACTCTCTGTATATGACATATCTATACTTTTATTTTCTGTCCAGAAGACTTCCTTCATTTAATTGTTACCTAAACCATCCAGACTAGCTTCTTTTCCCATCGTTGTCATATTATGCTGAAATTGTTTATGTTTTACAGTACCGCTCAAGTTAAAGTAAGTCACCTGCAAAGATATAAATGAGGAATATGTCTTCCAAAAAATTTCAATGTTAAGAAATACATATAATAGCAGACTAGTTTTTAACTAAGGTATGCATTCAATTCATAAGATGAAAAGTTTAATTGCTCGTAACTTTGTGCTAACCATGTTCCTTAAAATTTTAAAATGACAGATTATTTTCTGCAAATAGAGAACATTTCTTCAGTGAGTTATGCAACATGGTTACCTTGAACATGCATGTGCATTGCCATTGACGAGGTTTGCAAGCTTTATTCTTGTTTCTAACCAGTTTAAATCAGCAAGATCTTAAGAAAATTACATCATCTGACTTACGGATCAAAATTCAATCCATGTTGTTGGTACACCTGACTGGCCATGAACATTGAACAGCTAGCTGAAAAAAATGAACATGATGAGTGCTTTCTGTTGAATCCATAATTTGAAATACATGTGCGTATTATAACTCCGGCTGTATTAAAATGAAAGTAGTATATTTCCCATGTGGAATCATGACAAGTTTCATGTGAACAAAAAGTAACACATATTAATGAATTTTGCTTTTTAGAGATAATATCCACTAGTACTGTCCTACTGGGACTAATACCCCAGTGGGGCTCATTGATATCCATACTCTAATCTCTTAAAAAATGTCTGGACAAATTTAACTCAAATCAACAAACAGAGACAGACAGACAAGTGAAATGATGACTCCATTATACCCTTTCCTATACTTAAGCAGTAGTCACTGTGAGAGAGCAATGTTATCGTTACAAAATCTAAAAGAAAATGGCAAAGTCCATAAAGTTGAAAAAAAACACCTCTAAAATGAAAATGCATGTATCCATAACTTCCATCAAGGTTAAATAATCTCAATAAAAATGACAGGTGCACAACTTCATAATATGCAATAATACAGTGTCACATCAGTATATCGTCACCCATTATATCGCCCTCTCCGCATACTGCCATCAAAATGTGAAGAACAGATTTCCATACACGCTAAAAAAAAACCCGATATAATGCCAGATATGCCTATCGCCATCTGCCACTGGTTTTCAGGTACAAAAGGTCAAATTACCTTCAAACATCCCCTGATAACAATGCAAACAACCAGAGATCAGAAGACATAATTATACATTTTTGGTCTATCCGGTGAATTGTAATGAATCAAAATTTAGCGCGTCATAAAAAGAGGTAAGTACAAGTAATTGTGATAATAGCTTGAATATATAATCATTTAAAAATTGTCTCCGTAATTGTTCAGTAGAATTGCCAATGCGAAAACAACAGAAACGAATACTATCAGCTGCTGTAAAGAACTAGGGACGCTATTGGCCAAAATTGGCCGAGCTTCAAAAGCTGACCATATTTTGCAGGTACAAAGGCGATAATTTTCCCCTTTCATCCATATATAACATGTAACATTTACTTGTTGCTGATTTTGTGAAAATAACGTTACAATATTGCATTATTAACTCTGACACTGTCGTCTGGCGATCGCTTTTCAGAACGTCATCAACGTTATAGGATTTACCAGTACAGTCCCCTGATTCTTTTTTAATATTTTCTGAAAGTTACAATGTTAACTTTTTATCTAAAAAATACTCATTGAGATCAAAGACTATTAAAAACTGGCATGCTATGGAAAATACATTATGCACTTTCATGTAACTTTATCGTGATCATAGACATTTTGCGTAAGAATCTTGTGTTAATTAGCATGAGGAAAATAATGTGTGTATTTGCCAAAAATTGTTGAGTAGCTAGAACGCAATCATATTTTCGAAGGCGCTGTTCGTTGTCCTCCCTATTCAAATGAATTATGGAAAATAAAATGGCTCTTCAATTTTCTTTGGGGGGGGGTCATGAATATAAACACTTTGATTGTGTCATATAAAATTACTTCCTAAGCCATGTACACGAAGGACTATATAACAGGCCTGCTTACATGAATATGTAATATACATGATACGTACAGCACTTACGAATACACTATGTCTGCCTGCTGTAGGTATTTATGAAATATATTGATTAGAGCGAGATACTAAATGATACAAATGTTGTATGAATGGAATATCATTTTCTTGGGTACAGCAAAACACGTCAAGTAATATACGTGTAACTTCAAATGGTGTATTTCATACAGCAAATATATTTAAGAACTTAACAAATATGCATCCGTGTTAATATCTTTACATTCCCCTAAATCGTCAACAAAGAGTAGTTCTATAAATAACTCTCTCTCTCCATATAGTGTTAATCTTTGATAAAGTCAACCAAAAGATGCTTCAAACCAAAGAACAAGGTACAATTGTGTACTTAAAAAGGCCCAAAAAATTTCTGTTTTAAATGTGTCTTTAATGAAGCTTAATTGATCTGTGTTTTAAATAATCTAATGTATACTATCTCAAATTAAATCAAAGTTATTGCTTATTTGATAGCATTATTACGTCATGAATAGGACTTTTTTCCGCCTTTTTTCAAAAAGAGTTGGATATCTGTTAAATTTCATCCAGATTACTGCTTAGGAAAAAGTGTGCCCATCCATCGAGCAATATGAAAGTAATATATATTGTATATTAATAGAAGATGAAAAATGTATTTGAATATGAATTTGCTTGATGCATGGGATGTATGTTTTCCGAAAAGAAAATCCCCTGAAATTATGATTTTTCCATTGATTTTGGCATTTTTGAAAATTTTATGCCAACTTCACGCTCCAGGGGTGTCATACAACACAAAGCAATTTTGGATCAAATTAAACATAGTTTAGATTTGCTTATATATTCCTTATTTGAATGCCAGATTTTGGGACTCTTACTGAAATCATCCATTTTCTGGGACTGTAGAAACTGTACCTATACTTCTTTGAAAAAAATTGGAATATCAAGAAGTCAAGAATGCTCAATGGCTGATGCATACATTTGAAATATTTGATCACTATGATCATTTTGGTCCCATCCTAATACCAAAACCCCTACCCCACAGATCATGAAATTTACAATTTGCTCCTTCAAAATATCCATTTAGTTTCAATTTAATAAATGTTTTACACATAAACGCTACATGCCAAGTTTAGTCTCACCTTGGAGTCAGAAACTCTACTCCAGGGATCATAAAATTAACAATTTTGGTTGAGGCCTAAATCCTGCTCTACGTGACCATGCATTTAGTTTTTCGCACAGTTGTAGGGAAGTAGATTTTTGAAAATTGGTCAATTTTTAGCAGTTCTTGCCTTGCCCCTAATGCACCAGGAGTAATAGACTCCTTAAATTTACAATTTATGTTCCCCTTGTCCCAAAGATGTTCCATACCAAATTTGAAAAGAATTAGAATGGTAGCATTCTCTACCCCAGAGTTCTGTGTGCTCTTCGCACTAACCTCTGTCAATGGATTTTTACAGAAATCTTGTAATAGTTTCTAATATCCAACATTTATGTTTTGGACTAAATATTTAGTCATATTATGAAATGTTTTTGGTGCAATCAAATTGATGCTTACTGTAAATTGTTTAAAATCACCGTTTTATGATCCTGAATTTGGAACTACTTCGTAATATCCGTATGAATTTAAGACATTCACGTGGTGAAGATTTAAATATAAAAATGGAATCAAAATTAAGAAAGGCTGTAAAAATACCATAAAACTTGTAAAATAAGAGACAAACAGCTAAATGGTAAATATATACATGTACTTATAAAAATGCCAGTGTTGGGCTATGAAATGAGCCTGATGTATCACTTGTTGTCAAAACTTTTAAAGGGAAAGGAAACTGAGAACAATTGTTTATATCATGTGATTATATTGTCAGGTGATTCCAAGCGTTGACAGAGGTGTATGTGAAGCTTTGGTAATGCACTCTCTGGTGAGAGAATGAAATGGTAGTTGTCAAGAAGTTAAAAATGTTCAATTGTTAACACATGACGGACAACAGATGCAGACTAATAGCAATAGGTCACCTAAGTGATGTCAAAAAGCCTAAAAAGTTTCTTCTCTTCAGCTTAGAAGTCTTGACAAAATATTCTTACTTGTTTATTTGCTGTTTTACCATTGAGGCCTATAAGAGTCAGTCAAAAAGATCAGAGTTCAAAGTAAAGGATAAATAGCTTCTATCAGTTTTCAGACAAACCCACCCCATATACCTCTCCTAATACTAAAATGCACATGATTTATGTTTGTAAGGGCATTGAACTTTTCTGATTACTGCAAATTCTTTGCTTGCCAGTATATTTTCTAATTCTTGGGCCTGAAACATGGACATTTCGCTTATTGATTTGTTAATCAAATGATTAACATGTGTCGTCGGTGGCCTAGTGGTTAGGCCGTCAGACTCTCGACCGAAAGGTCGTGGGGTTCGAGTCCTGGCCGCGGCAGGGCCGACGTTGTGTCCTTGGGAAAGGCACTTTACATGAATTTTCTCACTCCACCCAAGTGTAAAAGGGGTACCTGGCTATAAACAGTGAAAGATATTGTTAGAATGTTAGTGCTCTAGCGATTGTAATGGCAGCTTGCACTGTATCTGTATGCTTCTAGGAGGCTGAGAAAGTTCTAGATTGACACAAGGTCTGCCGGGGTAATAAAGCATTGTAAAGCGCTTTGAGCAGCATACGCTGGAAAAGGCGCTATATAAAACCAATCATTATAATATAAACCACTTGTAACATTAAGATTTTATTTCCACAATGCTTGTAAATTGGGGGTGGGTGTTATCTGCCATGAATACTCACAATAAATGTATTGACACTATGCGAAAGTACTAGCTAACATGCATTTTACCTACCAATGTGCTCTTTGATTTGGACCATAAGCTTTCACATGATTTTGACCTTGAAATTCTTGGGTTTCATAATCTCATTTTTTACCACAAGTCTATATGAATTGACTTCGATCCGAAAAATTTACATTAAGTATTCTATACCATAAATGAAAAACATTCAAATTTTTCGGTCAGTGACCCTTGTGACTAAGAATGTATGGACAGTCAACCATGAATTTTGTTTATTTATCTAAAGACACTTAATTATCATGTTTTTATTATTGTTCCATTCACTCATGCTCAATCATTTCTAGATTTCATGATTATGGCACCCCTTTCAAATTACATATGGCATTATACTTATAAAATGGGTATAGGTACTAAAAATAAACAGTGAATGAGATTTTTTTCACTGCTGTGAACACATTTTTTCTTGTTCACTTGGTAAGTCAACACTTTCACCTTGACAAGATGAAATTGTGAAGGAAAATAACAGAAATATTACCTTTGTCTGCTAAACAGGCTTAATTGATGGACCTCGGAATTTCTTTCAAGCATTTGAAATGCTTGCCCTGCTGTAATTCTTTATGGCCTACTGACACAAGTATAGATTAGTTTGTTGTATATGTATGCAGGGGCAGTTAGGGGGCACAACTTCATGAGGCAGGGAGTCTGAGGGCTGCCTTAAAGCCCCTAGTGGGTCCAGGGCAAAGCCCCAGGAAGCTCCTATATTTTATGGATTGTTTATATGCATTTAACTTTCTTCTTAAAAGATATTTCTGATTTTTTCTGTTACATGCATTCATATCAATTTTTATATATATATAAAATGTCAATAAAATAACAAGCTGTCTACTATGAGGTTATATACATTCAATCAAAAAGTAAAAGTCAGATGCATAATAATGACATAATTTTTACAGTCCCTGAAGTTTCATCTTATATCATGTTTTCTGAAATTTAATATATACTTGAATTCTCATGTACCAACACTTTATATTTACCTATATCAAAAATTCAATTTTAACAAGAGCTCTGCAAACCAATAAATTCCCTCACAATGTAGAAAATCAGTAAATTAAGTCCCATAGTGACCTTGATCTTTGGACCCCAGAAGCTACATGTGAAGTAATGGTTCGATTGAGCAAAAAATGTGGCCTGTAGTCAGTGTATAGTGTCAGCTTTTTCTACAAAGTCCCATAGTGACCTTTTGACCCCAGAATCAATGCTTTCTTCCCAGGTTAGGCTGAGTTTACACACTTCAACCCAGGAATCATTGCAATAATTCAATAATGGCCATGAATGCAGGAAAGGCACTTCCATACATTTACTTACAAAGTCAGTGAAAACTGAATACCATAACTATATTACTATATGTGTGCAGTGTTTCTTACACGCAAACCAGAATCCCAGCGGCAACAGACCAGTCATTAAAACAGGTAGTGACAGTTCCATCGCCAAAAGCTCAGCATCAGGTGTGAATGTCACGGGTCTTCGGATACGACCTTAAAAACAGATCTCCCGTGTCACAGTACGTGTGGCAAGCTAAAGAACCCTCACTGCTCAATGGCCGTAAGTGCCCAGCATAGGCCTAAATTTGAAGACCTTCACTGGTATTGGTGACGTATACAGATGAGTGAAAATTTTTCGAGAGGGGCGTTTAATAAGATACAATCAATCAAAACAATTTTAAAAGCTACATTTGGCCCAAATGATTTGGGAAAAACCATCTATATTTTTGGATATTGGGAATTTTTCAATGTCAAATTCTTCCACATTTGAAAAATCACATACATGTATGCATATAAATCTACTGATTTTTGTAACTATTCCTTTGTTTTGCAACCTTTTCACATAATACTTCGAATTCATTATGCAACATGGCATGCACATCATAAAATCAAGATTATACTTTTTATAGATCTTAAATTGCTTGATTAAAGTAACTCAATACTCGCAGTTTTATCTGATACAAGTTTAAAATGCATGTTTATTTCCATTTATTAGAGTTAAAACTAACAAATTATCAAATAAAATACATAGGTCATCACACTTTTTAAGATGCGAGACGTACATAAACAGAATAATATATCACCGTCAGAAAATTGCACCTTTCCTTAAACGGCGTTATCAAAATTTCATAAAAACTGATCATGACGATATAGTAGCATACATAACAAGTTCATGAAACTGTATCTTCACAAAAATATACAAAAGGGATGCGAGTATTTTACATACTCCTCAGGGTTGTGAGTATTTTGCATCCTCCTCAGGGATGTGAGTATTTTACATCCTCCTCAGGGATGAAAGTATTTTACATCCTCCTCAGGGATGCGAGTATTTTACATGCTCCTCAGGGTTGTGAGTACAGTATAATCTGTCTAAACCGGCTATGTGTGGTTCCAAAGAAATTGGCCGGTTTGCACAGAGTCCGGAGTGCAGAATGTTGACAAGAATGTGAGTTGCTTCCCTTGTATTCACTATCTATGCATATGTGTGTAATGATTGCTAACGTTTTATTATATCACAGAAGAATTCAAAATGTAAAAATATAAATGTCAGTGTTTTATTGTCATGTTCATTTGAAAAAGTTTCAATTTTTATTAAACAATTTAAAATCTGGGAATTATTCACGCAATTTTCTGTTGGTAAATTGTCGATTTCGTCTACATCATCGCCGTTATCAAGTGCTACATTATATACGTTCATCAAGTTTGTGTTGTGTTCGTTTAAAATTTGTCTTTCCCAGCTTTCATTGTAAATGTATCGCTTTCAACTGTCTCAATTTGTGAAACGGAAACTGATGTAATGCCGAGTGATCGACCGGACATGGCGAGTTGTGCTAACTAACTGCATATCATCACTGTCTGACTCGCCGTAGAGCTCCGAGAAGTCCACGTGGGGAAACCCTGCTTTTGGAAAACATAACGGGATTGTTGCCGATTTTGTTTCATTCCAAGAATGTATTGAATTCATCGATTAATTGAACTTTGTCTTTTAATGTCAGTTCTCGTCTCTGTCGTTAGGGGGAGGGCGCCATTACCTCGTGCGTGGTGCTGCCATAATTGAAAAGTGCACCCCCTAAAAATCAGGTTTTATTTTAAACTGATCGCGACTCATCGCCAGTTGCACTCTTTTACTTACCTGTGGCTTCCCTTGAGACACCCTTTGTGTACACCGCGTGTGATTGACCGAATACCGACAGGTTGGTCATCATGGGGTGGCTGGTTTAAATGCGATAATTAGAGCTAATTACGAGCAGTTGGGACCTTGTGCACACCGAATACGATTGACCGTAACAATTAGGGTGGTGTATCATCGAGCGGCCGGTTTACACAGGATAATTAAAGTTAATTGATAGCAGATGGGACTGTGTAAGCCGGCCGATATACAGAATAAGCAGTATCTGGAGTACAGGGAATTATTAATAAAGGATTAGTTAAAGAAATGTTAGGGACTATATTTTGTGGCCGGAATTGACAGAGCGCCGGAGTACTCAGAGGCCGGTTTGGACAAATTATACTGTATTTTACATCCTCTTCAGAGATGTGAGTATTTTACATCCTCCTCAGGGATATGAGTATTTTACATCCTCCTCAGGGATGCGAGTATTTTACATCCTCCTCAGAGTTGTGAGTATTTTACATGCTCCTAAGGGTTGTGAGTATTTTACATCCTCCTCAGGGATGTGAGTATTTTACATGCTCCTCAGGGATGTGAGTATTTTACATCCTCCTCAGGGTTGTGAGTATTTTACATGCTCCTCAGGGATGTGAGTATTTTACATGCTCCTCAGGGTTGTGAGTATTTTACATGCTCCTCTGGGTTGCGAGTATGCAAGTTTCACATGCCTATACTTCCAAAATTTACCTTGTTTCAGGATTTGTTAAAGACTGCTTACATTGAAGTTTTGTGGAAATGCCACAAAAAAAATTCATATCTTTCATAGATCTATGTAAAGCATAAATGATGAAAAACATTGATTAACTGATGCACTTAAAAGGCAATGGTAATTCTTGTTTCTTTTTCTCCTTTAAGATCATCACACATTAAGTGGCAAGAAATGAAATATACAGCCAATGCTTAATTGACCCTTATTAGTCCAGGGTCCAGTACTGTTTCAATTGGGAATTTTATGCCGAAAACTGCTATTTTGGGAAAAGTACAAAAAATAATGCATTGTATATAGAAAAAGAAAATGAATTTGAATTTTTACAGATCTATAACTTATCTTATATCCATGATTAAAAGCATCAATTACACTGTTGACTTGTTCGTATAATTTTCTATTAACCAAATTAAGCATCTTGATGCCACGTAGAATAAAAGAAAACATCTGACCTAGTGTTGGGAATTGGATGAAAAATGATAATCGATAAATCGGAATAATCAGAGAAGCCTTTCAATGTGATTATTGATTATAATCCATTTCTTTATATATATATATATATATATATATATACATATACATATACATATATATATCCAAATTGTGTTTTTAAAAAATCACAGTGTCCGGTATAAAATATTTTTAAAAAATAGAATAAACAGTACACAAAGTTAAAAATTTAACACAAGCGCTTTCATTTTATATACCGCAATGGGAACCAAAATAGCGCCAACATATGCCACACTTACACTCGGCTATTTAGAGGTATTATTATACCAAAAAGTTAAAGAATCATTTGATGAACAATTTGGTCTATATATAAGACAAAACTGGAAAAGATACTTGGATGATTGCTTCATTATTTGGAACAGAGACATTACGGATTGGAATAAATCTAAGAACATTCTAAACGAATTGGATATCAATTTAAAATTCACAATGGATTACAGTACATCTTGTATACCATTCCTGGATGTTTCTGTTATCAAAAAGGAGGATAAAATAATTACAGATATTTTTTACAAACACACGGACACTCACCAGTATTTGCACTTTTCGTCCTCGCATCCAAGACACACAAAACGTGCCATACCTTACAACCTCGCCAGAAGAATATGTACCATCGTTAGCGAAGAACCTACCAGAGAACAACATTTAGGGGAATTAAATAGTTATTTACAAAAACAGAATTATCCAATCAAACTTATAAATGACGGAATCAAGAAAGCCAGAGAACTCAATAGAGAAAATCTTATCAATAAATCCAAAATCAATCCCACCACAAATTCACACATTTTACCGTTTGTTACAACATACAACCCAAGGAACTCTAATGTTACACTTATCGTTCGGCAACTCAATGACCTACTAAAAACAGATGAAAAAATGGGGAAAATTATGAAGAAATATACTTTTATCAACAGCAAGAGACAACCGAAAAATCTTAGGAGACTGTTATGTAAATCTAATTTTCAGGAAAAGTCCAACAAAAAAAATTTCACCGTTACCAAATGTGACGATCAACGATGCAGAACGTGCCCATACTTATGGGAAGGAAATTCGTGCAAATTTAACAACAAGGAATTTACGGTAAATTCAGGTGTGACGTGCTCCACCAAAAATTTTAATTTATGTTATAACATGTGCTGGCTGTGGAAAACATTATATCGGTGAAACTGGAACTACTCTACGAACCCGTATATGAGTTCATAAACACATTTCAGCACCCGAATACAGAAAAATTAAAGTTAGTGAACATATAGATGAGTGTGGCCACAGACAATTCAGTGTATTTCCGTTTTATAAACTGTATACAGAAAATACTATTTCCCGACGAGAAAAAGAAAGACACTTTATTAAGACTTTAAAACCGGCTCTCAACAGCTTACTGTGAAATATGTTTACTGTTACTATCTATGACGTCATAATATACTTAACGTATAAACCTTTTCCCTTCATTCGTTTATGACGTCGTTATGTACGTGAAGTATTAGGACGCCTTTATGACGTCAGGTCATTTCAAAACTGTTTTAAAATGTAACACCTGAGGATTATAAAATGAAAGCGCTTGCATTAAATTTTTAACTTTGTGTACTGTTTATTCTATTCTTTTTTAATATATATATATATATATATATAATATATATATATATATATACATATATATTATAAGCATTTAAATTAACTCTTGTATTCAAATCAACTTGCATATATTTGTTTATATATCAATCTGATAAGAAATTGTTTGTTTACCACACTTTATTAGGTATCACACATCAAAGAAAAATCATATCAAAGACTACTAATACAAAAGAAATTTCTTCAGACTTGTATTTGTCTTATGGGGTAATATCTATGTAAGTGTAATAACATAAAAAAAATTCAAATTAAAACAAAGATTCATAAAATAACTGTAACGGGAAGGGAGAAAATGCAACGGACCACAGGGCTTGAAGCTAACTTTTTATGTCACCAATCCAGCCGGACTGATAGGGTATAATTTCAACCAGTCTGCAGAAAAATTTACCAGTCCAACAGAGTTTTCCAGAAATAATTAAACACATTTCGCTAATATTATTAAAATGAAATTTAACTCGATATGCCTTGGACAATATTTCAATGTTCAATTAAATGTGGGATTTATATATTACGTCTTCATATATCTACAGATCGAAGCATGCCAAATGTGTAAATAAAACTTCATTAACTTTATATTTTCCAAAATGATGCTTTAGAAAATTAACCAGTCCCATCGGACTGACTAAAACAAATGTCAGTCAGTCCGCCAGACTTTTAACCAGTCACAGACTGACGGGCATATGTTAATTTCGAGCCCTGGACCAGACCAGGATTCGAACCCGGGCCCCTTGAATCTCTAGTCAGGTGCTCTACCAACTGAGCTATCTGGCCACCGGCGATCAAACCCGGCTGACTGCTACATTCCTCCCTCCTTAAATGTCTTCACACCTGAAGACATCAACCCAGGATCTTAATCCCCTGGCAGGCATTTTCACCTGTCAGTTCCAGGGGCTGGTCACGGCACCAAATGTAAAATGAAGGGAGAAAATGCAACAGACCAGACCAAGATTTGAACCCGAGCCCCCTGAATCTCTAGTCAGGTGCTCTACCGACTGAGCTAACTGGCAACCGGCGATTGAACCCGGCTGACCGCTACATTCCTGCCTCCTTAAATGTCTTCACACTTGAAGACATCAACCCAGGATCTTAATCCCCTGGCAGGCATTTTCACCTGTCAGTTCCAGGGGCTGGTCTACGGCACCAAATGTAACAAGGGAGAAAATGCAATGGACAAGACCAGGATTCGAACCCGGGCCCTCTGAATCTCTAGTCAGGTGCTCTACCAACTGAGCTATTTGGCCACCGGCGATCGAACCCGGCTGACCGCTACATAACAAACAATTTGTGCTTCCTGTCAGTGACTAGACTGAATCTATTCTAATATTAACTAGATTCATTATCTGAAATTTTTGTCATACAATTAGCACCTTGTGCTTAGCTTTGCTTTGGTAAGATTTCCTGCATAGTTTGCTATCTGTTGAGATCATGTTTTCATGGTACCCCTGCCACCTCTTAGGTCTTTTATTTCACTCCAAATATTTCCAAACTATGGATTTTTTGCTTGTCACTCATTCTCAATATAAGAGCTCAAACACCAAAATGATTTGTTAAAAATGAAAGTTAAAAGATATTAATATTATGCATAATGAAAATAAAATGTCTATAGATTTTGTCTCAAATTTTCTTTTTATCAAATCTAAATACATGAAATAATGACAAAGTGTTAAAAAAGAGGATAATTTCATTTCAAACATGCACGAAAAATGTACGTTACCATCGCTGTATCATTAAAATAGGTCTGTAATTAAGAGTGTTATTGAAGAAAATTATATTTTTGGGGTTGTGTTTTAACACCAATGAATACACCAACCTATTTTAACAAAATGATCTTTTTGAATGTAAGCGTTCAAGTATTTTCCCCCTCTTAAAATGATGGTGAATTTTCGTTCAGATAAAAAGAAATATTTTATCGATATAATACTTTTATCGGTTCTTCTCATTGTGTTTGTACCGATCAGTTTGGAATACACCTGTCTTTTTTTAAATGGTGAGTGTTTAACGTCTACACAATATAGCTTTTCCTTTGTAATCATTAACAAATTTTGCATATAGTTTGGCAACTTAGATACCTGATATAAATGTAACGTACATTTCATGATTATTGTCAGTAAGAAAAACTCAAAGCATCATTAATTTTTGTTTCAGTATATTTGTAAACACCATTTTAATGAAAGGAAACGTGTTCAAAACTACCGCAAACCCAATAGAATGTAGTTAAAATGTGAAATGTGATTTGGTAACGTACATGTCCAACTTTCAATAACACACAAATAAACGTCAATAAATCAACTGTAAAGAAATAAAAATCAGTTTAAAGAAATGTTTCCAGACAGTATTAAGAAATCATAATGTTGATAGTAATATTTTGGTGGTTTTTCTTTTTCAAAATTGAATGTTTGGTAACGTACATTTCGAAGATTTTAACGAAGAAAGTTAAAGCACAATGTGTGGACATTGCATATGGAAACACGATTTTCACTATCAGTAGAAGAAGACAATAATTTTTTTTTCCAAATATAGATTTAAAAGTTGCAGAGAATTTCCAGTAAAGTCGGCAATTAACCGTAGTGGATATTCACGAAAACTGAGAGCCTCTGCTGAAACAAACGAGGACCCCCTGCTTGTCCCCCATCTCTCACTCTAATTTACCGACAACTACAGTAGTCATGCATATTGCTTTGTTTATAAAATAAATAGCCCCAAAAGCATAGTCGTTCCTTTTAAACTTAATGTAGCTTTGAGGAAGGACATCATAATATAAGCTGAAATAAATGCATATACTATCAAATAATTTTTTTTGTGTTTGACAAAATAGTGTTTTAGTTTTAACTCTACAGTTAATTTAAACCTGATAAAAAAAAATCCTATATTGTATAGATTTTTTTATTCCAATTCCGTTAAGGATTGGAAATACTCCAGATTACTTTATCTAAACACCATTAATATCTTCATCAAAGAAACATTTTCAAGTAATGTTCTTGTTTGTCGCTTTACCAAGACAGTAAACATCATATCTGCGGGGTTTTTTTGTTGTTTTTTTGTTGTTGTTGTTGTTTTTGTTATTTGTTTGTTGTTGTTTTTTAAAGTAAGAAACAAATATAAGAGATAAAGGGAAAAATTAATATGTTCTGACAGTGGTATGTTGTGGACACCTTACATATATTTAATTTGATGAAAGAAGACAAGGCTAAAACGGAGTCATTTGTACATTTCAATTATTGAAATGTACGTTAACGTTATGGATGTACTGGTTTTTCCAATTCTATTGCAGCATTAACCTTTTAAAAGAGCACATTTATTTTATCTATACACGGCAATATGAAATAATTGTCAAGGATTATCAATATAAGAAAATTTTGTTCATAAAATGTGGAGAAATAGTAATAGAACATCGTATGTAACATATTTAGCTAATGTTTATAATCAGTCATTTTAACATAGTGATGTAGGATAATTATGCCGGTGAAATCTTCTTTTAGTGTGCAATATTGTTGAGACAATTCTAATATAATATTTGGTATTGATGTTGTCACTAATTCTTTGATTAATTTTCTAAAAATGTGAGCTGGAAATATGCAAAATGTACGTTACCATACATAACGTACATTTCATTTCTTCAAATCAATACTCCACAATTACCACATGTTACAGACGTAATGCACTGGTTTATACCTGAACATGGATTGCTCAAGAAGTGTATCACACATGTTTAATATTTATAAACCAATGCACGATATTCAAAATCATATTAGAGATGAAAACCCGTCATACCAGCCTCGTGTACAGGAGAAACTTTAGTTTTCTTTTACTTCTGACGCTTAGGCGATATTTAACCTTCAAAATCGTCCTTCGTGTAACTATTAGAATTTGTAAAATATGAAAACAAGAACGTAATATCATAGTTCCGAATTTTATAGTAACGAACATTTCAGTAACGTACATTTTTTACCAGGAGTTCTTTACTTAAAAGAAAGTATTTAATGTGATAAAACAACTTTAAATTATTTCTGTCCAAGATGCACACAGTCAATAACTCAGGGTGTTTGACATTTCTCACTCGGCTTATTGAATACGGAAAAAAACTAGGGTAACGTACATTTCTTTCTTATCTCTACGTTATGAAATATCAATTTTCAGTCAAGAATTTGAAAACAAATTGTTAAACTTAAGAATCATTGTTTCATTTAATGAGACAGAAAGTATATCAACGTTTAGGTAAGATACAATTAGCATATCAATGTACCTACAGGAAACGACTAGTAGGGTCTCTAATCTTTGCGATTATTAAATAATTGGGCGAAAATAGAATATACGACAGGTACATTATACGAGATAAATCCTTCATTATCACAAGGACGGAAAGAAACAATAAGCAATGCCATCTATATGATATTTTGGTTTGTTTTATCAAGACATTTTAACCTAATATTCATAAACGGGGATTTCGTAGACATGATCAGACGTAAAGTATTACTCGGAGACAGTAACATACATTTCAAATACGCTACTATTTTCTAATTTGAAACCAGTTAAATATCCTTCCAAACCAATCCTATTGTACTTTCTTTTTTAATCCTATAAACATATTCATATTGTTGATGAAAATATAGCACGGTCCAGGTTAATTCTCTTAAGTAATAATGGAGCGACACTGTTTGATCCCTTATATTGAGAATGGGTGTTTACTGGATGATCATAGAGAAAATTCAAATTGGAGTTGAAATATGTCAAGAATACACACACATTAACACATTTTGAAAAATCTCGATTATTGAAAAAAAAAAATCTATAAACGATCGATTTTCGATTATAATCGATCATCGGAACAACAGAACACTAGTCCGATGGAATAATAATAGAAATATATATATAGGATCTATCAACATATTTTGTGCAAAAATTTAGGAGGGGCCCCTCCCCCCTCCTAAATTTTTGAGTGTAATATGAAAAATATGTGTAGGCACATGCATGCCTACTCGACCCTAACGAAGCTATGCCCCTGTTGGTGGTTTTTAACCATGATCCCTTAAAACCAATCATCATAGTTAAAAAAAAAAATAATTTACAAAACCTCCTGACGACCTACATGTTTCGATGTATCATAAGATGGCAAAGCCCCTCTTTGTATTTACAGATAAACAGCATTTATATACGTCTACAGGTCAGCATGTCATTACATCATATGGTACCACCCACAGTGTCAACCTCAAACACGGATTTTCTAAAAAATTACATAAGCCTACTACATACGTACATTCGTGTACAATACAGCATGTCTACTTCTTCTTATTTTAATGTACATAAATCATATAGGCAACAAACTATACTTCAATATGTATAGGGTTGTTTACAAGTTACAGCTTTATCTACCGGTGAATCATGACCCCTGAATTAGAACAAACTCGGAATATACATTAGGTTAAAACTATAGGAATAGAATAAACAAGATTTCCATTGTTTTCTGTTATCAACATTAAACATGATTTGACGTGAACCCCCTCCCCCTTCTTCGTTATTACTTTGTCAAAATCTTAATCATCAAAAATTTTCTCAATATGCCTAGAACGCCGGTTCCGCCGCTGTCAATTTCCACAAACTTACCTGGATCACTGTAGGAAGGGAAACCTTGAGAAGGAGGGTGTTTACGTCCCCGGGTCCTCACTTCTATTTAGACAGTCGGTCAATTATCTCGTGTATGTGAACTCTCCATGACTGAGTGACCCAATTATTCACAACCAACACTGACCCAAATTCAACATAATTTTTCTAACATGCGATCCGATTGGTAGAAAAATACTGCATTTCAGCTGTTGTCATATACTTTTACATGCATTTTCGGGGAAAGTACATCTTTAAGGTTAAAATTTGGTTGTTTAAAGTGTGGAGAGCAATAAACTTTATCATTTTCAATTTAAACTTAATAACATAGATCCATAAGTTAGGTGAAAATATCAAAATTGTCTGTAACCTGTAAACAACTTACCTAAAATATAGGTCAAATTGCCGAACCAATCATATTGTGTCTTTCATTTTCCCATTGGAGAGATAGGCGCTCGTTACAAAAAGTAAACAACTAAAATTAGAAACGTGTCACGCAAGAAGTGAACATGCAACAGCTGATTTGATACTGAAACTTCACAAGTTTTGAAAAAAGGTCTTTGAAAATTCCACATGCAACTTCCTGAATCATAATGAGAGAAACATACATCAGATTAACAAATTGTCAAGATATCAAAATGCCAAGATCGACAAACAAACATGCTTTCGGGTCAAAAACCTCAGCAGTGACCTTCTGTAAATAGGTGCAATGTCATGCTACGTCGGCGGGGTAAAAGTGGTGGATCCAAAATTTATCTGACTTGAAAAGAATAGATCTATGTACTGGAAACTAAAGAGGGAAAACAGCATCGTTTATAGGCTATATACTAGATAAAATATTAGTAGTTTTTTGTTTTTTGGTGGGTTTTTTTTTTTATTTACTTTTCCAAAAAAAATATGAATGATATTATATATATGACGCTTTCGTAATTTTAAGCGTTAGCTCCACAGGCACTTGTTTCTGTAAATGACTTATGACCTCTGTATACTAATAACAACACGTTATTAGTATACAGAGGTCATAAGTCATTTATAGAAACAAGTGCCTGTGGTTAGCTCTAAGGGACCGGTCAATTTTATTGGGGGTTGGGGGGGTGCATTCCATATTTCCAATTTTTTTTAAAAACCTATGTCCTATCTTCTAAAAATACAAAACTGAAAAGTGTGTGTCCTATCTAATATATATGATATGTTGACGTTATACTTAGCAATATTATTTCATTTTATAAAGTATGTCTGAAGAGGCATTAAAAAGCCGAAAGCGCTAATGTTCAAGAACAGTGAAATGTTATTCGAGTTTTGTGTTTCTTGACTTTTATTATTGGATATATATATATATATATATATATATATATATATATATATATATATATATATATATATATATATTATATAATAATCATATATATATAAAGAGCAATGAATTCTTAAATGAACATAACTGCCCTTAGTGAAAAAATATTAAATATAAAGCACAGAAAATTTCACTTTATTTGAAGAATACCCGGAGTTGAACTCACGACCTGCGGAACCAAATCTCCTAGCAGCATGTAACCAGCGCGCTAGACCGCTATATATATATATATATATATATATATATATATATATATATATATATATGATAAATAACATTTTTACTTCATCTTAAAAATCTCTATAGAGTCCTAGAATTATCACTTGAAAATTTGTCTCTCAAGTTATATTAGCTGAGTAATTCAAGCCCCTGAGAAACGTTTTACTTTGTCATGTTTGTTCGGTTATTTATCTAGTGAAGTTATAAATCTCATTATTTTCATCTTCTCTTTTTTTTTCTTTTTGTTGAATTATTGTTTAAAGCGCTACATTTTGCATATTTTTAATTACTGTTTTACTGAATTGTTGTCTCATGTACTTACAAGTATTTTTCACATGTTAGTATTCTCTATGAAAGGTGAAGATAACGAACAGACATCAATCTCATAACTCATATAAAATTTAAGCAATACAAAATAGATAGTTGGGCAAACACAGACCCCTGAATATATCAGAGGTGGGATCAGGTGGCTAGGAGGAGTAAGAATCCCCTGTCGACCGGTCACACCCTCCGTGAGCCCTATATCTTGATCAGGTAAACGAAGTTATCCGTAGTCAAAATCAGTGTGCCAAGAACGGTCTAACACTCGGTACGAAACAATTCAGACAGCATTTGACCCAATGATAGGTTGTAATGGCAAACTTTCAAATTATTAAAGATGTGTTTAGACTTTAGTTTTAATTTTGTTACTTTTAATCAGATGTTTTCATATCAAAATTTTTTAAAGGTCCAGCATTTTATTGCAAATTATCTCTCATACATTCAACTTGGACATGAAATATAGCATGCACGCAATTCAGTAATTATTGTTTAAAAGATAGTTGAATTAAAAGTTTGAAATTCCTTATAATATTTTTTGTTCATTGATACATTTGCCAAAAAAAAAATGTAGCTGTCCTATCAGTGTTGAAAAAAAGTCCTATCAGTATGTAAGTCAAAATAAATGTGTGTCCTGTTGTATTTCGCACCGGTCCCGACCCCCAATGAATATTTTTTACCGGTCCCTAATATCAGCAATCCCAAATCCCCTGTTTATACTTTTCATATGGTTCTTGTCTTTTGAATATGTAACAGGGAGGGGAAAATGCAACAGACCAGACCGAGATTCGAACCCGGGGCCCCTGAATCTCTAGTCAGGTGCTCTACCAACTGAGTTATCTTGCAACTGGCACTCCATTATGATGTGGATTTAAATAAAATTTTGAAATTGAACTATGACAAAAAACTTGTGAAGATTAAGTCAATTATTGACCAGTGGAGTAAACGAAAGTTGACTCCAATTGGGAAAATAACTCTAGTGAAATCACTCCTAATTTCACAACTAAATCATTTATTTATTGCCTTACCAAACCCAAAGAATGCTTTCATAAAAGAACTTAATACTATTTTATTTGAATTTGTCTGGAATTCAAAATCTGATAAAATTAAAAGAAAAGTTGCCACACAAAAGTATGCATATGGGGGACTAAAAATGGTTGATCTAGATTGTTATATCAAAGGACTAAAGTCGACTTGGATAAGGAGATTGGTTATGGAGGACAACTCAAAATGGAAAAGTCTCCTTAGAAATAATGTAAACTTGGACAAATTAATAAATACAGGTTCAGACTATATCTTACAGATAGTTGAAAATGTAAAAAAATGACTTCTGGAAAGATGTCATGGTGGCTTTTAAGGAAATTCAAGAAAAAGTTGTCATTAAATCTTGGGAGGACTATATGAGCCAACCTTTATGGAATAATCATAAGTTCAAGATAGAAAGTCAGTCCATCTTCTATAAAACATGGTATGATAAAGGAATAAAAAATGTACATGATCTACTTGACGAAAAAGGAGAAATTATAAATTTTAAAATATTTAAAGACAGATTTAACCTACAAATGAATTTTTTAACATATATGGGTATAACACAAGTAGTAGCCACAGATATGAAAAAGTATAACTTTACAAATAAAGCATCTGTGCAAAAACCCCTTATTCCCTTGAATATCAAACTATTTGTTTTAACAAAGAAAGGGTCGAAACCTATGTATGATACTCTCAATAAATCAGATGCTATACCCACAGGAAAAAAGAAATGGAGTAGATATTTCATTACCTCTGATAACCAATGGAAGGCAATCTTTTACCTGCCATTCTTGACTACATTGGATTCTAAATTATTATGGTTTCAATACAGAGTTAACCACCACATTTTAACTACTAATAGCTATATGTACAAATTAGGTAGAGTAGATTCTAAACTATGTACCTTTTGTGATAGGGAAGACGAAACAATTTACCATTTACTTTGGGATTGTCCAAAAGTACAACAATTATTATCAGAATTTATCAGATATTGCAATTCAAAGGAGATTGAAATAGAATTTGATGTCAAAACTTTTATATTTGGTGATACAAAACAAAAACATTTCAGGTCATACAATGCATTACTTATAATAATCAAAAAATATATATATAGGAATAGATGTCAAAAAAATCAGCTAACACTTAAAGCCCTTATAAATGATTGGAAACAATTGTATCAAATCAACCTGGATAGTTATAAGGAAAGAAATGAATTAGATAAATTTAAAATGGACTGGGAAAAATGGTCTCCATTAGTCAATTGACTCCCTCCCCCCCCCCCCCCTCTCTCTCTCTCATAAAAAGAAAATGAACATTATAATATATATATGTACGCTTAAATATATTCATATTCTTTTGTATCTACTTTTGTGCAAATGTATGTCGATTGAGTGAAATAAAAAAATAAAAAACAAAAACAAAAACAAAATCTTGCAACTGGCACCAAATGTAACAGGAAGGGAGAAAATGCAACGGACTAGACCGAAATTCGAACGCAGGTCCCCATAATCTCTAGTCAGGTGCTCTACCAACTGAGCTATCTGGCCACCGGCGATCGAACCGGGCTGACCGCTACAAATATAGTTCATACCAATTTATCTGCAATTCATTAGTGATTCGTGGGTCAATTACGTAATTTTAACGCGATATGCGATATAAAAGTGATACACCCGTGGTACATGCGTAAAGGGTCCGTTAAACATACGTGAACATACGTGGAACGGTCGTAGAAAGCCAAAAATTTGTGCATGCATCTCGCAAAAATCACACACAACTGCGGGAGATTTACGTAGCATTTACGTGAGAATTGCGTATAAACTACGTAAAATACACATAAACTGCGTAAATCTCAACCGACCAAAAATTTTGAGCGGCTCAAAACCGAAATCACGTAAAGACCCTCGACGGACGTGTGCGCACATCGACGAATGAAAAACGCATGAAACATTTATGAATTACGTATATCGCGCATGTACCATGGGTGACTAAAATTTCTGTATGGTGTAGGTATTGTATTTATTTATGACCATCTTGATGAAAATGGTATTTCATTCATGTTTGATTATGCACAAAATGTTTTGAAAGCTGAAATGAATTTTGTAGAATATGCAGGATTAACGACAGCAATTCAACAAAGACAAGTTCTTTTACAACACAATTACAAGAACTCCAAGCCCGCTTTTGTCAATCATTCCTTGTACTACAATATATCAATATATTTCAAAGATAAAAAAGGTTGTAAAGTTATGTATAAGCCATACAGCAACCAAAATTAAATCTATATCAAAATAGGAAGAAACAGAAGATTTTTTCAGAGTTAGAATGGACAAATATTTTTGAATTTCCCTTTAAAACAACTCAGGATTGAATCCAAATTACAGTGGATACAGTTTCAAATTTTACATATAATATTTCCATGTAATTATTATTGATCACATATTTCTAGAATTTCAATGTGTCAAAGAGATCTGGTGCAAAAATACGGCTTTGACAATCAAGCAATTCTTTTTTGGAAATTTTGCTAATTAGAATATACACAAGGTGGAAAATTTTGATAATTCTTACTGGTAATTTACATTAACTTGAAAGATACTGGCAAAAAGGGGTACCTGTAAAGTGCGAAACGAAATCGAAACGAAACGAAACATACCGAAACGAAACGAAATCGACCGAAACGAAACGAAACCCACCGAAACGAACGAAACAGATTGTAAAACCGAACTTTTTAAAGCCCAAAGCCTACATCAAAAGGGAGGCGAATTTTATTTGTATGTGGTAACTTTCACGGGGGCCTAAGATGCCATTTTAATTCCTATGATTAAAAGAGTTCGGTTGTACAATTAAATTCAGAATTAAAATTCTTAAAATATCGCAAATATCACAGCCATGATCATATCACACAACCTGTTCTTGTTCTTACCACCTCTTTTCACTTAATGATATTTTTTCAAAACAATTCGATAAAATACAGCTAAATAGACATTTTCTGTAGTCGGGGGGATTGATCAAACAATAGAAAATATATTTCTAATTAAGAGTAAAATAAAATGACAAAGTAGGCCAGAAGAAATGCTAAAAGGATAGATTTGTAATCAGCAAAAAATACAATACCCATATCTTCATTATCTCTACTAAACATTAACCCATGCATGCACGGGTGGATACAAAATAGTTAAAGTGAATTTAGAAGTAAAAATCGGAGTTTAGAGGCTTTAATTGAATAAAAGTAGATACATTTGTAGTACAATTACCATTAATATTACATGGACTCAGTTTGTTGTGATTTTTTTTAGTTTGAAAGTTGAAGTTGTATACTGAAAAATGCATCCATAAATGTGATGTCTCCATATAGCGATTTTATTAAGCTTTCCTTTCAAATCAAGACATATCTTCAAATTATTAAACATATCCCTAAACGAATCAAAGATGGGTTAAATTAAATCCAATGAAATAATATATAGATTGATTCAATTCAGAAATATTTTATGTTTTGTAATATTTGAAATTATTTTTGATTAATTAGACATCTTCAACTAATTGAATAAAGTATAGATAATAGAATATAAATTTTGTTCAATAAAATATACCTATACCTTGTTCTGTTATAATAACCAGTGAGGGTGTTTTTCTAAAAGGGCTTATTTTGAATTATTTTGGACTTTAGGGGTATGCGCGACGTTGTTGGCATGTATTAGAAATATTTTCAACAAAAAAATAATTAAATTAATTCATGTAGCTTATTCGGAGGGGGGGGGGGGTCCTGAACCCAAGCATCTGTGATATTTATTAGTTTATTTGGAGTTTAACATACGTCCCACTCGAGAATTTTTCACTCTTATGGAGAGAGCATCGATGCTGGTGTAGGGCTTCAAATCGGCACTCAAGACCATTGAGCAGTGAGGGTCCTTGCACGTACCGACTCCTAACGTGACACGAGACCTCATATACGGCCTCACTGCGTACACCGAGCACGGTCTGTTAGACAATAAATATGATTACCAAACGGGTTGCTTGTAACTCCTATTTAGAATATTTATTATCAAATATTATTTCATCTACTGTTCCTTATTCAGTAATTCTGAAATAAGTATGAATATACTACTGAAAATGTAGCACAAATTAGTCACTTCATTGTCGTTAAAAGTAATATTACCATATGATCAACTCACTAGGCTGAAGCTAGCAACCACTAACCAGAAGCCAACAAGGCCGTGGAAGCTAGCAACCAATAAGACGTGTCATCAAAGTACCGAGAGTACTCAGACTGATTACTAAAATGTAACATAAATCAACATCAATGGTTTTTCAAACAATTGATCAACATATTCTTAATTATCAAGTTTCATACTTGAAAGCAATTGAGCTCACCTGGAAAGTTTCTAACATTATATCACATAGCGTGATAATGAATGTTAACAACAACTTAATCTTTGAAGAGTCCACAAAAGGACTATGCAGGCAAGGAAGGGAACCCCATAGGACTATCACTTTTCGCCCTCAGCTTGGGTTTACCACCTGGGGCCTCCCAAGGGTGGGGTTACTTTTCAGACCTCTTTAATAATTGACTTTAGTGGGTATTGGAATAAAACAAAACTGATAAAGGACTAAAGAACAGTGAAGTCAAACATATAGAGCCTTTAAAAGGGGTCACATAGGGCTTTAAGGGTATTTGAGCTCACCTGAAAGTTCATGATTTTACATCGTGTAGGGTCATAATCTGAGTCCAAAAAAGAAGAATATGCAAGCAAGCATGGGGATTCCTAGGACTATCATTTTCAGCATGGGGATTCCTAGGACTATCATTTTCAGCCCTCCGTTTGAGGCTTTAGGGCTACCAACTAGGGCCTCCCAAGGATAGACAACTTTTCAGACCTCAATATTGGGTAATGAAAGAAAATAAAACTGATAGACGGATAGAAAACAACAGTCGAACATATAGGACCATTAAAAAGGTCATATAGGCCTTAAAGTACAATTGAGCTCACCTAAAAGTCTCTTAGTTTACGTCATATAAGGTCATAATGGAGGCTAATAACAACTTAATCGTTGAAGAGTCCACTAAAAGAGTATGCAGATAAGAAAGGGGATCCCTAGGACTATCATTTTCCGCCCTTGGTTTGGGGATGTAAGGGTACCACCTGGCGCCTCCCAAGGGTGGGACCACTTTTCAGACTTCTCTAATAATTGGCTATAGTGTGTTGGAATAAAACAAAACTGGTAAAGGGCAAAAACACAGTGGTGTCAAATATAGAGAACCCCTACAGAGGGCCATATAGGCCTTTAAGAGCAATTGATCTCATCTGAAAGTTCATCATTTTACATCATGAAGGGTCATAATAGAGGCTAATAACAGCTTAATCTTTGAAGAGTTCGCTAAAAGAGTATGTAGGGCAAGGAAAGATACCCCTAGGGATATCATTTTCTGCCCTTAGTTTGGGGTTGTAGGGGTACCATCTGGGGCGCCCCAATGGTGGGTCCACTTTTCAGACCTCGCTAACAATTGAATTTTGGGGGATGAATGAAAACAAAGGTGATAGAGAACAAAAAAGTCAAACATATAGAACCATTAAAAGGGGTAACATATGCTTTAAGGTACAATTGAGCTCACCTGAAAGTTCATGATTTTGCATTATTTAGGGTCATAAGGAAGATTAGTAACAATTTAATCTTTGAAGTGTCCACATAAAGAATATGCAGGTAAGAAGAGGAAACCCTAGGACTATCATTTTCCACCCTCAGTTTGGGGCTGTTAGGGTCCCACCTGGGGCCTTCCGAGTCTCGGGCCATTTTTCAGACCTCTTTAATGATTGCTTACGGGGTACTTTATCGGCACCCAACTCCAGTCCATGGGCTTCTTTTCATGGGTGATTGCAAAGGTTTTGTTTCCCTGCAGTGCGCTGGTCTGCCACCATTTTGTCGAGATCTTTCAATTTATTAAATGTCTTTCAAGTTGAATTAAATTGAGGTTTAGTGATTATTTTTAAATAGATAGAATCAATTATTTAGACATTTTGTAATCACAATTTAGTAGCGTTGTATATTTTTTGTGTATAAATGTGATGCATTTGTCTATGGATGAGGTGTTTTCTGTGTAGGTCCTGTGCCCCTCCTCGGATATCCCAGCGGTTGCGCAGCATAACCCACGTCTCCGTGTTTACACATAAATGGGTTGGGAGGCAATGTAGGCCTTAGTTTAGACAACCCACAGAATGGTAGTGCCCACGGCGGTATGAAAGGCCCTAAGTTAGAGTTGTTTTCTCAGGGAACATCCATGGGTTTCACTATGTCTTTACCTTCTTGTTTAAGGGAGGGGGTGGAAGGTTCAGGGGTGCCAATGTAGGGGTGAGGTTTACTGGCCCCCAGTTCGGTTCTCATGACTATTTAGATATTAGATAGGGATACAATCTTCTTATATGACCCTTTACCATGCAGTACAGCTTCGCAAAACTCTATCCCATTTCCTTGACTCTAGGTCTGGGGGAGTGCCCAGTACGCCTTGGTATCCCCCCATAGTTGGTGGCTATGCAAGCAAACATATGAACCATATCGTTGCCATAACCGTCCCCTATGAGCAGCAGGGACTTTCTGCTCATTTCCAGGCACAGCCTGGCACCACTGTTGGTAGGGGAGGGAGAGGGGTAGAGTAGTCAACGTTCAGCCCCAGTTAAGTGAACCAGAATCACATACGCCATTCTCTAGTCGTTCCGCCCAGGGGCTAGCCCCAGTGCAAATACCCCTTTAACGGTTCCCCAGTACTCTCATGCAGGGGAACACGCTATGGGCAATGGGTAGGAACACGCCTAGGTCCACGGATCTGCGGTATGATGGGTAGTCTACTTGGAAATCCTTGCACAAGATTGTTCGGCTAGCTTGCAGTCAACAGTGGACAGAGAATGAGCATCACAGCCAATTCTACTTCTCCTTAAATAACACTTCGAGTGACTATTACATCTTGTTGTTGGAGATGGACGATAACCTCTCACTGGCTTAGATCTTGAGACGTTTCGAGTATCGCTTCGGATTGCCAGTGTACACACCAGATAAATTTCCAGTGGGTTTCTCAGACTGTGGAGAATCGCTGCACCAGTGGGCGAACCGGGTCCTCACCGTAGCAATACATGTTTTTCCATCTGTGCTTGATGGGCATGCACATGTCACATGTATACGTCAATGTTGTGTTTTGTAGTCGAGGATCGAGATGCAGCTTTGTAAGTCCTGGATGGTACACCTAAGACTGGAGGAAGCTATGGACTGTATGCAGTACTACCAGCATTCCCGGTAAACCAAGTCAATCTAAGCCCTTGAAGGTGTCGCAGATAACCGTGCTAGAATGTGATAAATGATCAAGTCACAGAAACAATTTACATATTTATTTGGTATACAACTAAAATTTAACAGTTTCTGGTCCCGGTTTATGGCGTTGAATGTAAAAGTTTCTCAACTGTCATCTGGCTTATACACCGATCCACTATGCTTATGACTGCTGTCTTACATGGACACAACACACATCGATGCTTCCCAAAGTGTTTGGTTTCTATACTGTTGTACTTGGTACACATTACAAGGTAGCACCTCAGAACAAGCGTAACACGGGCAACATGTACAACAAAGTCAAAGTGTCTGCAACAGTTATTTTGTAATTGCTGTCACAACATTCTGGTGAAAGCGTGTTCAGATGAATGCGTCCTTCTCGCTGGACAGCTCGGTTCCTACTGAGAGCACAGATTGGCGGTTTTTTGCTCCAATAGATCGAGGTGTAATAAAGGGGTATTTACAATTTAAAAGAGGTCCCAAGCAGGATAAAGCTAAGTTTGATTTGACAAAACAAAACTGAACTTAAAATGAACATACAAGTAGATTTTAATATGACAGAAGGAAATAAGGATGGTGGTTCAGGAGGAGGTCCAGTAGTAGGATTTAAGGGACCTATGCCTGAGAATTGAGGAACTGGAAAAGGGAATAGGGGAGTGAACTTCTTCTCCCCAGATCCACCTCTTATTACAGCAGGGGGATGAACATAAACCTTCGAGTGTTTCAAGTGTGGGGCTCTTGGCTAATTCAAGAGGGGCTGTTTGGAGCTCAACTGGAAGGATGCACCCAGAAGGCAAGAGACAACGGCGAGGCCTGGGTAGAATTCTGAGACCCACCAACGGACATTTGAGCCTCAGGGGCGGGGAGCAACGACCCTTCCACTGTTGGCTAAATAGGGACCTATCCACTGGAATGTATGGATGCTAATACAGAAGCGCTCTCCGCAAAGGCCCACGATATTGGTATCAGATACTGGCAAAGCAGAGAAACGCTCACTGGATGAGTCATAGAGAAAAAGGGGCAACCATGCACTCTCTTGTCTGCGACGTTTAAAGGAGGGCAGGTTCCGAGTCAGGTTCCAGGAGGCACCAGAAGAGGAGGAGGAATCTGAGTATTACATCATCGGGTGGGAAAATGACAAGTTTGAGGCCTTCTCCATGGATGAGTCATGTGTCCAAGACAGGTTCAAATTCCCCTAGGATATTGCAGTGTCAGAGCTCAAAGGGTTTGGTGCAAGGGACCTGGAGGATTCACCAGAGCAGGAGGACTCACCTGTCCAGGAGGAGGACGTGGATAATGAGATGTCTGAGAAATGCTCGGAGGCAGCAACGCAGGAAGTTTCTCAGCCAGGGGAGAAAAATAGGTTGGAGGTAGTTTTTGGCCAAGTAGAGGAGGAAACGGATGACATGCCCTGCCAGCATGTTTCTGGTCCCTATAGAGGCTTGTTTGTACCCATAGGACAATTACGCCAGACAGCATGATTCATGGTAGAAATGACAATCAAGGGAGAAGGGAGTGCAGCCGCAGGCAGTGGTGGATACAGTTACCGATGTCAGTGTTCTGTCCACCATGGTCTACGAGGAACTTGACCCCAACTCACCCATAAAGCAACATGTCACCCTTGTGCAGACTGGAGAGAATGCAAAAATGAGAGGGTTTAGCATTGGTCCCGTAGGTACATTGTATACGCATGGGAAATGTGGAATACAGTGTCGACTTCTAAGTGGCTCCCTTTGGGGATCAAATTATGTGGGAATGGAGTTCCTGCATCAGCAGAAAGCTCATCTGGATTTGAAGCACGGTGCTCATGGGAGAGGAGGCAGTTCTCATGACGTCCAGGCTTTCTGGGGAGAAAGAAAAGTCTCTGTGGCCAAGACAGTCCAGGTTTCAGTTGATGAGTTGCTATTTACCTTCGTTATGACCCTACATTATATCAAATTAGGAACTTTAAAGTGAGCTCAATTGCCCATAAAGGCCTATGCGACCCCTTGCAAGGGTTCTCTATGTTTGACCTGGTTGTTCTTTATCCATATCAGTTTCGTTTCGTTTGATCACTCAATATTCAATTATTAGAGAGGTCTGAAAAGTGGATCCACCCTCGGATCCTCATTTGGTATCCTTACAGCCCGAACTGATGGCGGGAAATTATAGTCCCAGGAGTTCCTTCCTTGTCTAAATACTCTTTTAGCGCACTCTTCAAAGATTAGGTTGTTATTAGCCTTCACTATGACCCTACATGATGTAAAATTAGGAACTTTCAGGTGAGCTCAAATGTACTTTAAGGCCTATGTGCCCTTTTTTAAAAATGGGAGTCCCCAGGTGATACCCATAGAATCCCAAATCGAGGACGGAAAATGATAGCACAAGGGGTTCCATTCCTTGCCTGCATACTATTTTAGTGAACTCTTCAAATAATAAGTTGTTTTAAGCCTCCACTATGACCCTATAAGATGTAAAATCACGAACGCCCAGATAAACTCAACTGCCCTTAAAGGCCTATGTGATTCCCTTTAAAGGTTCAATATGTTTGACCTTGTTTTTCTCTAGTCCTTTATCAGTTTTGTTTTATTTAAACACCCAATATTCAATTATTAGAGAGGTCTGAAAAGTGATCCCACCTTTGGGAGGCAGTAATATGTGGTACCCCTACAGTCCCAAACTGAGGACGGAAAAGTATAGTCCTAGGGGTCCCCTTCCTTGCCTGCATACTACTTTGTGGACTCGTCAATGATTAAGTTGTTGTTAACATTTATTATAACGCTATGATTGATTGATTGATTGAATGTTGTTTAACGCCCCTCACGAGAGTATTTCACTCATATGGAGACGTCACCATTGCCGGTAAAGGGCTGCAAAATTTAGGCCTATGCTCGGCGCTTACGGCCTTTGAGCAGTTAGGGATATTTATCGTGCCATACCTGCTGTAACACAGAGCCTCGGTATTTACGGTTTAATCCGAAGGACCGCCCCATTTAGTCGCCTCTTACGAAAAGCAAGGGGTACTGAGGACCTATTCTAACCCAGATCCCCACGGGATGACCACATTATGTAATGTGATGTAAACTAGGAACTTTCAAGTGAGCCTTCATAATTAAGGATATGTTTTAAATTGTTTGAAAAATTATCAATTTTATTTAATATGTGTTACTTTTCAGTATTCCGTAAGGGTACTTTCAGTACTTTGATGAAATTTCTTATTGGCTGCTAGCTTCTACGGCCTTTTCATCGTCGCTAGCCACGGTTACTCAATCTGGTAGTACCTACCCTACCTCAAACCGTGGCTGCATGATCAGCGAACCCCTCGACTTTCATGAATATTTATGAAATGACGCAATAATTTCTTTGACCAAACCCAGTAACAAAAACAGATTTCCGATATCTTAATGGCTGCCCCCACAACTAAAACGTGCAGTATTTGTTTACAAGTAATAACGGACAAAGGGGGATACAGATCCCTGTTTACAGAATAGAAGCAAGTAAAGTTTATAAGTATAGATAGAATGACATTCGCAGCTTGTAATCATGTGTTAATAAACTTAATCGTACTCTCAAACTTGATGAGAAAATTCGGGGTAACGTGGATGTGTTGAAATCGGAAACACAAGAGTTGATCGGACAATCATCTAAAGAGAGCAGTGTGGTTATGCATACCATATGGTAAATTTATTACACCGGTGAAGTCAACAAAGAAGCGTCCATTAATTAGTTACAACAGCTAAAAAGATGTTTGTTCTCAATCGGCAATCCTCGGATTATTCCGCTACGAGCACGCAATGACCTCCGAATGATTTTCTTTCCACCAGAAAATATCACGAAAGCTCACCGATTGGTTGACAATTGAACATAAATATTCATGAAGTCGAAGATTGTTTAATCATACTGCCACGGCATTTGACGTAGTATAAACGGAGATAATAGGCGTGGCTTGCTGCGATGCGGCCTTATTTATTGGCTGCGGGTTAGTGGCTACTAGCTTTAGCCTAGCTGTAAAGAACGGTGAAACAATTGGTATGAAACACGTCAGTCAGCAGTTGACCCAATGACAGGTTGTATTGGTAAATTAGATCGTTATAACGACCATAGAATTTACGACATGCTGACTTTAAACGAGACTGTTGAACCCCCTGTAAAATCAACTTAATGTATGACAACTTGGTTCCACTCTTGGGCATGAACCCTGAGCCTAGGGATCATGAATTTTAGTTTTGGTATAAGGCCCAATGCATACTTTAATCATGCCAACAGTTTGACAGCTTGAAGTCCAGAAGTAAAGAATATTTCTAAGATATGCATTTTCAACATACATGTACTCCCACCCGAGGGCCTGGATAGGTGTTATGAATTTCACTGTTTTAGTAAAGAGCTCAATGCGAATAATTTGTCACTTTGATGTTCATTTGAAGTAAAAGAAAACGATTTTTTACGATATAATGAATTTTTGATATATGACCAACTTAGCCCCGACCCGAGGCATGAACCATGAACCCAGGGGTCATGAATTTCAGTTTTGGTACAGAGCTCATTGCTCATTATAATCATGTCAACACTTTGATTGCTTGCTGTCCAGAAGAGAATATTTTCTAAGAAATAATGTATTTTCAATATAATATGCCAACTTAGCCCCAACTTAACTTGGTCTTCGGTGTGCTAGTGTTACGATGGTTGCAACCCCCACCCCCTTTTGTAGAATACTTTAAACAAAAATGGTAATTTTTGTCATCATGGGTTCCCATCCCCCTCCTTTTGGGCGGAAACGTACAAATTTGGATGGCACCCCCACCCCCTTTGTTCTGGATCCTCCACAGTGGAGACGACATTTATAGGTTGTTATCCTATCCTTAAACTAAAAGAATCTCATACTTAGTGATTCTTATAGCTTCTGACAGCTAATTGTTTTATATGCGGATCAAAGGGGGACTATGGGGGTATCATCTCCATCTTTGGATGAGCTTTTTAACAAAAACAGTCAATGTTTTGTCATTTTTGGTTCTTCAACCCCCTCACCTCCCCCCCCCCCCCCCCAGGGGGGGGGGGGGGGAGGTAAAGGTACAAACTTGAGTCACAACCCTACGAAACTTTGAAACTCGTTGTGGATCCGCCGCTGATGCATGTCCAGAACGTAGTCTATTACGGTAACATCTGGGTTTCGAGTTAATTTCCCTATTCAATTTCCCATCTGTCGCGTTATGAATGTTACGATGATTTGCTTTCTTTATGATTCATATCTTCTTCACATCAGTAAAAAAAATACAGTGTATAATGGAAAAGAAATAATTTATATTCCCAATACATCCTTTGAAATGCACACAATTCTATAAGGCTTGGTTTACAGGAAACTTTTGCTTTCAGAATTTATATCATTTAATGTTACGTCAGATATAAATTAATATTTTCGGTGTTGAATAAGGCGAGTATCATAGGGCTATTGAATATATACAGTATTGATGAATATTGGCCGAGTTGGGTTTTAAAAATTCGCGAACTTGTGAGCGAAATTTCACATTCATCGAGTGCTAATGTTCTCCGATATAAGTTGAATAACTCCATTATTATATAGCTAAACTATATTTCAGTTGTTTTATGTTGATAATTTATTCATTTTCTCATCAAGTTACACGTAGAAACTGTAGCCTTATTGGCACTGATAAGAATGCATGTGCTATAACAGTTCTATAATTTTCAACGTTCATCCAACTGCATCGATCAATGCTAGTGAAATGTTCTAAATATATGCGATTGCGAATAATATTTTCTGCATGGTTCTTAAGAGCTTGTCTACGAGAAAAGCATGCAAAATGTGATGGAAGCAAGGTTGTCGGATCAACAACATATTTTGAGTGTAATAAAGTACATCAATATCAAATACTTTGGCATATTTTTTTCGGGGGTGTAGTCATTGGATAGGGATTTGCAGCCATGTTACTAAAAATAGCACTTTTGTTCTGACAAAAGGGTAAAATTATGTATATTTTACCCTTTCTATTTAAAAATTCTAACAGGTTATTGAAAATGGATTTTTAAAAATTGACACAGTTTATAAAACAACTGGATATGCATATTCATATTGTTTAGTGGGAATCTAAAATTTTACTTCCGTTTAAGTGCACAAAGGTCACAAATTTGGCACGATTCCAGATTTTAATAAATTGCAGAAAATGATAACTTTTGAATCAACTAGTAGTCAAAAAGTAACGCTTTGATTTATTCAAAATTACTTTCTTCTTATAGAGAAGACGTATATTTACCATATATCAAAAATCTGTCTTTGGACTCTCGATTATAGTAAATATATTAACACTTCAAGTTGGGCATTTTTTCCTGCTTGTAGAGCTTTTATTCTGGTAGCCACCTAAACCTGTTTGCCATGCATGGTTCTTGTTATCTTTTTAAGTCTTATATAATTTTATGATTTCACATCAGATGACCAGAAGTATGTATCAACCATTTTTGTTGCTATGGGTCCTGGTTGCCATGGTGACAAATTGCAAAATTTGAAAAAATAACGTTTCTAAATAAAAATAATATGCATCGTATGAATGGTTGTAATTTAACAAAATTGATATTTGTGTACTTTTAAAATGTAATTTTTAAAAACAAATTTCATGCCAATTTATATGCTATATATAATAAATTCTTTATTTAGATAGGATAGCACGATTAGTACAAATGACTAGTTTACATTGTGGTCCTACAGAGACTTAAATATACCACAAGCAATTGGATCATATTTCTTCATAGATTTGCTTTTCCCATGGATACAATAAGGATAAATCTATTTTTTAAAAATCTGACTGGTTATTGAAAACATTCTGAAATAATCAAACTCAATCGCAAATACTACGCCAGACAGCAATGTAACTTTTGAAAAGTTGTATGAGAGTCACAATATTGATATTCTAAAACAAATAAAATTGTTGCCATAGTAACATTTAGACCAATTTAAAGACTGACGTGCTTTAAGTTCAAAGGTAAAACTTGTGTGAAGACAAAACTTGATAAATATCCACAGTATAATAATCCAAATCTTTATCTTTTCCTCGGGACAGTTAACACGTCATATGAAGTTGTCAGGTACAATATATTAGATAAAAAGTACTTTGTGGTTAGGAATTTTTAGATGTCATCAAACTTTAACAAATGACGTACCCAGAAAAAAATTGAGCAGCAACCCTTAAACAATTAAATAACATGCTTAATATGTACATAAAAACAAGAGTTGTCAGATGACTGTACCTAACTGTTTGTTCAAAAGGTTAAAAGTTTTTGAAAAATAGGTCAAAGTCCAAGGTCGACGTTGACAGTTCTGATAACAAAAGAAATTGACATCTATGTTTGAAACATCAAAGATATATCACTCTTGGTTCAAAAGATATAACCAAGATAAAGTTTTTGAACAGTACGTCAAAGTTCAAGGCAGAGGTCGTTAGGTCAAACCAAAACAAAGGTCTTTTCATGAGACATTTATATATGTAAAATATCAAAGCCTTATCCCTATTGGTTCAAAAGACATAGCCCAGGTTGAAGTTTTTAAAAAAAATAGGTCAAGGTCACAAGGTCGAAAGTCTTGGTACCACATCAAAGGTATCTTCATGGGGAATCAATAAGGGATATATCAAAACCCTACCCCCCCCCCCCCCTTGGTTTAGAAGATATAACCCAGGTTAAAATGTTTCCTTAAAGTGGCGCCGACGCCAACACTGGGGTCATTACAATACATGTAGCTCTCCGGATAGTCGTCCTGGTGAGCTAAAAGGAATGTGCATGTTCTGTTCTTGCCTTTCTTTTGTTTTTTATTCTTACATGTAGCGTATTATTCTACATTTTAAATCCATGCGAAAGGGTTCGGAGCAGCCATATTCAATACCGGAAATTAATGATTATGAACATTATATTGAGAGGAAAGGGGTGGTAATGGTAATATGCTCTTAGATAGTGAATGATCTTGTTAAAATCATAAAATAATCAATAATGTTGAATATATCTAAATACAGAAATATTCTTTGCATTCGCACTCCACTCCCAACACCATTACACGTACAAATGAAATATAGCTTAAATACCAACTGACAGTAATCACATAAATTGCACCGAAGATGAAAGTCAGATAATAATAACGTCCGAATTCGCACAAAAGTAAAGAAGTTCGCTTGTAATATAATTTGTAATGAAATGTATTGTTTATACCTGACCCGGCTGGTATAGTCTGTCCAGTCTAAACACATACAGTGTAGCTAAGTGGAGAGGCCCCGTAGTTGGCACTCATCACCAGGGCGGAGGGTGTGGATGGGTGGCAAATTTTTTATAGAACCTCCCAACCTCCCTAAAAATTACTTTTAAGACAACCCGAAGCTCAAAATCCTTGATAATGATAATAATGGGGGGGGGGGGGGGTTGTTCCAAGGATTTAATTCATCAGTTCAAGCTTCCATTTCAATTGTTTATTGATTGCCATACAAAAGTAGAGGGGGGGGGGGGGGGGGGCTGATTTAGTTAAAGAGACCTGATCGAAATAATCTTCGGTTTCCCTGTCAGTTAAATGATTTTTCCAAATTTTTCCCGATCAATTTCTCATGATGAACAAAGTATAGTGACGATCCAAAATCTACCTACATCAATGACTTTAAGAAACTACATTAGCATATACGTAATACCATCAGTTTACAATATCTATATATTTGTTGTTGGTAAAATAGAGAAAGGTGTAAATTTTCGCATGTTGAATCGTAACCTATGATTAAGCATCAAGTATGGTCATATTGTTACATTGAGTACTGAAGAAGAAAGATACCGAGCAAACTGTTACAGTATACATTCTTTGAGTTCACTTTATGCATTTTTATTTCACACTTTTCTTATTTTGTCCTGTCCTCATTACTTAGTGCATATATGTAAACTAATAACAAATTTTTGTCATCAATCATGATGGTAAATACATTTTGCAAATTTGGGGAGGGGGGGGGCTGCACTAGATCCTCACATGCTCCATCTGGACTGACTATAGATGCATATTTTCTTTGATTTCCTCCATATAACATCTAAGCATTCTCGGTTAATGCATGAATTAAGGAAAGAACGCTTTCAATTCTTCAATGACAAAATGCCTGACCACTGGTACTAGTTTGCAGTATAACAGGACGGAGTACCGGGTACTTTTTAAACCCTGCCTATATTTAGAAATTTCTGGATTACATTCACAGATACTGTTATGTCTTTCACTGATATCACATAAACATGATGTACAAATTCTCAAATCCCATTTCAAGTTGAAATCATAACATTCCATAATATTGCTATCATTTTGTACCTTCTACGTATGAAGAGTGCATCAAAGGGGAGGTAATTCCAGCAACAGGTCTATTTCATTAAAAGACCCCCTTTTCATATAAAATAGTAGATTACTGGGATTTTATTTATTAGAAAATGTTAAATCTATCAATAAAATTAAATTTCCAAACAATTTATGCATCTAATATCACAAATTTTAAATCTTTAATCTTTTAAAAGATAATTTTAAATGCTTAAAAATATTCATTTTTGTCAGTTTTAAATTTTAATTGCAAATGAACGGTCAAAAGTCCAAAGTACAATTTTTTTATATTTTACAGACACGGATTTGATATCAAAGTATTATACACTTTTAAAGAAATTTAAGCGTTACTTTTGCAGCAACACCTATTTCAAAATTGACCATATAACACAAAATGAAAAAAGTTTGGCACAATGCCAAATTACAGGCTCTATGTAATCTCTATATGGACACTTATGATGTCAAACATGATTTCTCCATAAGTGGTTTACATGGAAATATCATAAAAAAATCCATTCTTTTCATAAGCCTTCAGAATTGATTTGCATTTTTGAAAAAATAAAACCCTAATATTTAAGGATTTTTCTTGTGTTCAAAGACTAATCTACGTGTAAATACAGAATGCGCTGTTACTAAAAATAGAAACGACCTATCAATAAATTGACCTCAAATTATAATTATTCCAACCATATACTCCAATGATATAAATGATTAGAAATGATATTGATAACCACCATTTCCTTCATTTTTATATATTTGCATGGTTTTCTCGTAGACAAGCTCTTAAAATATTACAAGAATTAATACTTAATAAATAAAATATCAAAACCGGTTTCCAGAGTTTACCAAACGATTGATGGTCCGCGATTTTTTGTTTACATCTTATAGTGCAAAAACTTTAATTTGTGTCCGGAACGTTTCGGTATAGATCCTATCTTTTCACGAAAAGTTGGCCTTCAGATTATCTCGGCTGAGATTCGGCTCGGTTGAATATTTGGACTGACTTCTTCACCAAATCTCGGAGCAGTCCTTACAAATTCATGTCTGGAAATTTACTTTCAGCTTCAACCGGTTCTAAAAATTAATGTGTACTTAAAGTGACACTGCTGTTCGCTTCAGATAAGCGATTTGACTGTTAAACTAATCCTCTATCACTGTTAATTTTGTAGTGCTTACCGTGTAGGTATTAAAATCCCAAAATGAAAATAGTCACTAATTTTTTCGTTCAAATGAAGACTTCAATTGCACAATATTTTATCTCCTGCAATTGAAGAGTTCCTATAGCCTGTTTTATCTAGTTACTGATGCATAGTATCTCCACATACCTACTGTACCTGTATATCCTAATTTAAAACAAAAACAAACTATAGGAACCTTTCCATTTCGGGAGATAAAATATTGCGCCATGCAAGTGATAATTTGAACGGAAAATTTAGTGATAGTTTGTTTTATGGAATTTACATACATAGACAGTAAGTAATGCGGCAAAGTTAGTGATACAGAGTTGGTTTAAAAGTTAACTATATTAACTTATTTGAAGCGAACAGCAGTGTCACCTAAGTGCACATTAATTGCTAGAACCGGCCGAAGCTAAAAGTAAATTTCCAGACATGATTTATGAAGGACTCCGACGAGATTCGGTGAAGGCATCAGTCCAAATATTCAGCCAAGCCGAATCTCAGCCGAGATTATGTTGAACGCCAACTTTTCATGAAAAATTCGAATCCCAGCCAATATTAGCATTCAACAGAGATATACATCACAGCGGGTGTGATCGATCAGCGGGGAATGCTTACTCCTCCCTACTCTGGTGTGTCCAGGGGTCTGTTTGCCCTATTCTTAATTTTGTATTCTATGTGGGATATACGAGCATGATCACTGTTAGTTATCTTCACTTTACATACAACTGTTAAATACGTCTAATGTGTTCAATACTGGCCCGTGTATTGCAGGTTCCCCGTGGGGATCCGGCTTAGAATAGGTCCTCAGTACCTCTTGCTTGTCGTAAGAGGCGACTAAATGGGGCGATCCTTTGGATGAGACCGCAAAAACCGAGGCCCCGTGTCAAAGCATGTGTGGCACGATAAAGGTATCTCCCTGTTCAAAGACCGTAAGCGCCGAGCATAGGTCTAAATTTTGCAGCCCTTCACCGGCAGTGGTGACGTCTCCATATTAGTGAAATATTCTCGAGAGGAACGTTAAATAATATACATGCACAATCAATCAACCAATGTATTACAGGCTAAAATTCCCTACAGTTAATGAACATTTCATTACTAGCAAATTATTAGTTATATCATGAATTCCTCAATCGTATAATTATAGTTCCTTTACTGTGTATATTTGCATGTCTTTGTGTGTGGGTTTTAGGAGGTTGTTTCTGCTGTTTTGGGGTCAAAGTTGAGTCAGAAACCTACGTCCCCTTTAAAACATTTGTGGATCCGTCACTGATGCTTGTCGATAACGTAGTGTATTCCTATATGTTCTGGGTTTCGAGTTAATTTCCCCATTCAATTTCACAGCTGTCTCCTTATGACTTTGTTACGATGATTTCCTTTTCTATGAATCATATGTTCTTCACATCAGTTAAAAAAAATGAAGAAATAATTTACATATCTAACCTATCCTAAAAATGAAATTCGCACAATTCCATGAGACTGGGTTCACAGGAAACGTTTGCTTTCAGTAAGTATATTATTTAATGCTACGTCTGATATCAATTAATATTTTAATCATTGAATAAGGTTAATATTATAGGGTCATTGAACATATATTGGTTAATATTGTCCGAGTTGGGTTTGAAAAACTTGTAAACTTATGAACGAATTTTCACACCCAACGAGTACTAACTTTCATCACTATAGCTAAACTATATTTCAGTTGTTTATATAGATGTTCATTTTCTCATCACGTAGACACTGAGGCCTTTTTGGCACCGATATGAATGTGTGAGCTATAACAGTTTTCAACGTTCATCCACTGTATCAATCAATGCTAGTGAAATGTTCAAATTGTGAATTCCGTAACATTAGTCCTTAAGGTATGGCATGTCAAATGTCCATTTGTAATTGTATGGTTTTCCATTTGATATTGTATGATTTTCCAATTGTATTCTATATTTTACATTAATTTGATTTTTTAATTTATATTGTATAATTCCATTTGCATAATTTCTTATTTATATAATTTTTCATTGGTATTGTATCCGAGGAATTGCATTTTTTGACTTGTTACAAATGATTTCATTGGCTTAAATCATGGTTCGATCATCAAGCCAAAAGCTATATACTTTTCATAACTAATGTTTACCTATAAGTACCCGGATTAGGTATATGTAAACAAAAGTACATACCATCTATCCTTCTGTGTAAACCAGAAGTGATAAAAGAATTAGATAGGTTACATGAGGAATATCTTTTGGTTCCAGCTGACAAAGCTAGTAACATTGTCTTTGTTTGTATGACTCATTATTACAACTGTATTTTAAACGGACTTGGCATGAATTCCACCTTCAAAACCATACTTCACTTTTAGACACATTTAATATCCCTGTCAATGGTGCGAATGGATATGAGTTACCATACCTATACTGGATTCCTAAACTACATAAAAACCCTTATAAAAAAGATACATTGCTGGATCCAGTAAGTGTTCTACCAAGCCCCGATCTTTGCTCTTCATGAAAATATTAACAGCTGTGAAGGAGAAACTTCAAACTTACTGTGCGACTACATTTGCTAGAAGTGGTGTAAATCAAATGTAGATTCTAAAAAATTCAAAAGAACTTTTAGTAAACTTGAAATCGCAAAACTTTTCCAAAATCAATAAAATCAAAGCCTATGACTTTTCAACACTTCACACGACCATTCCTCACAATAAATTAAAAACTAGACTTTTTGACATCATAGACAGTTGCTTCTTTAACAAAAACGGAAAACGGAAATATTCATATCTAGTGATCATTCAAAAAACACGGTTGCTTCTTGAACAAAAATCGAAAACGGAAATATTGATATTTAGTGATCAGTCATCCAAAAACTTACTTTGTTAAACACCACTCTGATTCCACGCACAAGTACTCTGAAGTTGAAATAAAAAATATGCTAGAGTTCCTCATTGACAATATCTTCGTGGTCTTTGGTGATCAGGTCTTCCAACAGTCTGTTGGAATTCCCATGGGCACGAATTGTTAGCTGACCTGTTTCTATATTCATATGAAGCTGAATTTATTCAAAAATTTCAATGTGAGAAGAAAAAATCTTCAATTCGACATTTCGATATATCGACGACGTTTTGTCTATTAACAATAAAAACTTTCATCCATATGTCGATTCGATATATCCCTAGGAGCTCGAAATAAAAGACACCACAGAGTCGTCCACTTCTGCTTTATACTTAGATATTTTATTGAAGGTAGACATTAACGGCAAACTGACAACTCAGCTGTATGACAAACGGGGTGATTTCAGCTTCTCCATCGTCAACTTCCCATATTTATGTAGCAATATTCCATTATCACCTGCATATGTTGTTTATATTTCAACTGATTCGATACGCAAGAGCTTGTTCTGCGGCTGGTCAGTTTTTAAACCGAAGCAGGCTACTGACAAACAAGTTGATGGTGCAGGGGTTCCAACAGTCTCGTTTAAAATCAGCATTTCACAAATTCTATGGTCGTCATAACGATCTAGCTTGCCAATACAACCTATCATTGGGTCAAATGCTGTTTGACGTATTTCATGTCGATTGTTAGGCCGTTCTTGGCACACTGATTTTGACTACGGATAACTCTGTTTTCCTGATCAATATATAGGGCTCAAGGCGGGTGTGACCGGTCGACAGGGGACGCTTACTCTTCCTAGACACCCGATCCCTCCTCTGGTATATCCAGGGGTTCCGTGTTTGTTCAACTCTCTACCTTGTATTGCTTATGGGAGTTATGAGATTGATCACTGTTCTTTATCTTCGCCTTTCATGCCATGCAAAGCAAAGTACTTCCTTTTATGGTAGTATAAAAGTTTTAGCTCACCTGCGCTGAATGCTGAAGTGAGTGTTATTCTGATTGTTGTAGAGCGTTACTCTTTATCGGCGTTCGTCTGTCTGTCTTGCCGTATGTAAAGTTTTAACATTTAACTTTTTCTCCAGAACCACTTTTTCAATTTCAATCCATTTTGGCACAAATCATTCTTGGATAAAGGGGATTCAAGGTTGTTCAAAGGAAGAACCATACTCCCTTTAAAGGAGAGATAATGAAGAAAAGGCCAACATAGGGGGGGAGTTCATTTAAAAATATTCTCAAGAACCACTGGGCCAGAAATCTTCTAACTTTGTTCATACCATGGTCCCCGGGGTAAGATGGCGTCACAGTAGGGGATTATTTAGTTTTACATGTGGGTATATAGCAAACGTTTTTGAAAATCTTCTCAAGAACAATAGGAATATTATTAGTCATGTTAATATGCAAGAATTCCCAGGGATATAAAAAAAAAAACCAACGCGGTAATTTTTTTTATCCCTGTAACAGTGTATTTGTAACTACGAAAATGCATCATTCATTAAATGCAAATGTAGAAATGCTTAAATAATTTGACAAATGCAGTACTTATTATTAGGACAATGTGAATCCATTGGGTTGGAATGACTGTATATGTTGTGCAATGCATTATCCGTTGAACATTTAAATAGAAATTCGCGTATTCGAAACTTTTAAAAGTAGTAAGTGTGTAATTTACTCTTGGATAAGTATAAATGCAAAACATGAGGTATAGGTAAATCCATCATCTGTTCTATCAACCTTTGAAATGGACTCCCCCTGGCTTGTAATCATTGTTCACTGTAGCTGATGACCGTATTATATATATTACGGTGATAAAACAATGGCGGTTGATCTAGTCGCCATAAGAATTTTACATTAACGATTTCAAACAATTGTCTATATACATGTACATTTATTTGTTTTACTTACGGTGATCATTAAGTAAACAGTTTTGAAAACCATTCCCCAATAGAGTGCCCGGATATACGGTTGTCGTGAATGATGAAAATAACAAAATTAAATTCAGTAAAAGTGAGTACAAAATACATGTTATAGCATTGAAACGCTCCACCCCCAAAGGAGGTAAGATTATTTACTTTTTATACAACAATACATGCGCGGATCTAGAGGGGATGGGGTGCCCCCTGGAATTAATACAATCATGATTTATGGGGGGAAATACAATTTGCTTGATTAACGGTGATTGATATTACTATTTAATTCATACTCGATGTTTAATCGTAGGATTAGTATTTTAGTATTTTGACAACTACATACTTCTGGACAATGACTGGCGGTATAATATTACCAGTACCGCCGGTATGCACATGTAAAACTAAGGTACCGCCTTTGATTGGCGGTATAATATGCTACTGCATTGTCATAAAATCATAGCCTTTAGTTCATAGATGTCTTTCAGTTTAAGTATATGATACAGTACCTCGAGAGTTAGCTGCAATAATATAGCCCTCTCCGACTTGAGGGGTGGGGTGGGGGGTTACAACTCTAAATTCAGGATCTCCGAAATGATGCAAATGTATTGTAATTTAATTTATTGAAAAAGGCAGATGTTATAAACCAATAATCCCGAACGAAAAACGTATATGCTATGCTTGTAAATTATTTGTTGAAAACGAAAAACATTTTGTACTTTGCTGTCCTGTGTATGACAAACTTCGATTTCAATATTATGATATTTTTGGTGATAAATTATACTGTGGTACTGATCCCATTAAAGAAATTGTTAACCCATGTGATTATAATATTACAAAACGTTTGGGTAACTATTTAGATATATGCTTTATGCAGAGAAAACAAATTCATGGACTTTAAAGAACCGTATGAATAAATCTTATATATGCTATAGTCATTGTGCCATAATTTTTTTCTTTTCTTTTCTATTTGTTATATGTCATTTGTTTCGTTATTTTGACTGTATGCCAATATGGTGATGTCAATAAATAAATTGAAATTGAAACTAAATAGATATTTAAAAAGGAGTAGACAGTCCTTTACCAAAATTGTAAATTTCATGATCCTAGTGGGTAAGGGTTTGGTTCCAGGGTAGAGCCAAAATTATTACAGTGATTATATTTTCTTTATCATTTGAAATACTTCATGAAATTTGCTGAGATATGGTATAAAAACTAAATGCATATTTAGGGAAAACAGAAAAGAATGTAGCAAAGTTGTGAATTTCGTAACCTAGAGTATTGACTCTAAATTGGGTCCAAATTAGTCATATTGTGGTAATGTTACCAAATGATTGAGGAAGGATCTATTTCAATAACCTCCGACCACTTGCCTATTATAGTAAACTTTGACTTCAAAGTCCAGAAATAGTTTTTCAAAGTTACCTGCATGACATAAGGCTACTTCTAAATCTCTTGGTGAATATAGACATCTGACTAATAAGACCTTGCAAAGCATAATGACGAAATACGATCTGCATAACGAGTCTGGGGTGGTTAAGTTTATTCATGATATCATGGACGCTCTGTGCAATAGTGCTGCATCTTCTATTCCATTTACATCATTCAGTACCTACACGACCAGGATGGACGAAAACTGTCTAAAACTTGCATGCCGTGGAACGCGCAAAACCCCGTATTTGGATATCAGAGGGGAAACCTCTGGGATGATTTTTACATCATATTGTGAATATAAAAGAGCCAAGACTTTTTCGCATCGCTTTAGATGAAGAACACATTATAAGCGAAATGTTTACAGGGACATTGATTGCGCTGCTGAGATTGATGCAAGATAGTTCTGGAAACTTACCAAGCGCAGGAAACCAAGATCGTCCATGCAGAGTATGCCTCGAAATATGTGATGACGACGGAGATAGATATTCTGATCTTGATGGTGTTTCGAAAGCCTTTTCTCGTTTTTATGAAAAAATATACAATCCCTTAGAGAGTGAGTGTTTTGATGATTTATCTAAGAGTGATGTTGAGTCCAAAATTAAAAACATTATTGAGCAATGTGAAAACGACTTGCAGGCTTACCTGAGGAAAAATCACAATAGATGAACTAAAGAAAGTGGTTCACAGCATAAAATTACGGACTTCACACTAACATGCATATCATTTATGTCGGTGAATCACTCGCCCAGTGTCCTACAAAAGCATTCAGCGCGATATTAGCTATGGGAAAAGTCCCCGAAGACTGGAAGCGCGAGTTGATAGTCTCTTTGTACAAAGGTGGAGGCAAACCTAGAAACTTGTCATTTCTACCATGCGTCTTTAGTTAGTTGTACATTGTTTAACGTCCCACTCAGGAATTTTTCAGTCATATGGAGACGTCACTATTGCCGGTGAAGGGCTGCAACATTTAGGCCTATGCTCGGTGCTTGCAGCATTTGAGAAGGGAGGGATCAATCTTTATCTTGCCACACCTGCTGTGACACAGGACCTCGGATTTTGCGGTCTTATCCGAAGGACTGCTCCATTTAGTCGCCTCTTACGACAAGCAAGGGGTACTGAGGACCTATTCTAACCCGGATCCCCACGGGAGACCATGCTTCTTTAAGATTTGGGGGGGGGATACTTTCTGGCATTACGGAGTATATCTTGTCACGTAAAGACCTCCCTAATGCACAGCAACAGGGGTTTAAAAATATTGGTTATTTAACTGCTTCTTTCAATCTTCAAGAAAATATTTTTCATAACTTAGACCAGCGAAATGTTGTTTTCGATAGCATCACTACATTTGATACCGCCTGGAGAAATGGACTTATGATCCAACTGTACAAGCTCGGTATTACAGGTGAATGTCATTGCAATACAATGAGTTAACCAAAGACAGTCGAGATTGTTCTCAGTGCAGCAAGGGGTTCAGCAAGGTGATGTATTATCCAGATTTTTATATCTTGTTCATGTGAATGATCTTTTTAATGATTTAGAACTTCATAGTTCAAATATATGGAAAGCCAAAGGGTTCAATATTCTATCTTTGTAATTATGTATTTGTTGTTCCTAAATGCGCCATCGGTTCAATGTAAATAGAAAAATGTTATCGTTATATTGACATTTGTAGTGCATAACGGTATATTCGTCATTTGAATTGCGTAAGATGTAAATGGAATATATGTTTGTGTAGATGCGTAACAAGTGAATGCATTATTTATTCAATGTAAAGAAATTGGATCTTCGTCATCCGTAGTTGAGCATTTGCACATTGTAGTTTGTTAAGTCTATGCGAGTTGTGGGAAATGTGTTTTGGTAATCCGTCCGATGTTAGTTCGACATTCGCATTTGCGCAATTCAACATTTGTAAATTGTTCTACCATTATGACGACAGAGGGCGCGCGCTACATCGTATCTTTTGGGAAACAGACTATAGAATCATATAGGAGAACCAGTTAATAACACTCGGGACTACTTGGGTGTCTAGCACACTCAACAATAACCGGTTGGCGCTAAAAGTCGTTGAAAATGTGCTGCTGAAGTAGTTTGATCAGAGACTTCATGTAGAACATTGTTGTAAGCATCAATATAGATGACTGGACTGATTTTTTCCATGAGTTTACTTTAAACAAACAGTGTATGCCATTTAGTAACCATATACCACCAGGGACGTTACATTTATTTGTGCGAGACCAAGAACTCTTGTACATATTTGCTTTGATTGGGATTGATTTTCGTTTTCGAGCCCCTTCCCCACCATTTTTGCATTACTGCCACTGAAATACGTAATTCACAATATTAAATAGTTAATATGTACATTGGGTAAGAATTCTAAAACACGCAACAACTATTCTGGTTTCATAGGCGTCGGAAAGTGTGTGTGTGTGTGGGGGGGGGGGGGATGGGGGGTGGCTAAACCAACAAAAAAGTTTCTACGTCGTTTGGGGGAGGGGGTGTTATTATGTCTATCTTTGCAAAAAAAAAGTGGAGGGGGGCTAAGCCCCTCCCTAGCACCCCCCCCCCCCCGGTTCCGACGCCTATGGGTTTTATATTTGTAAACAAAGTGAATCAGTTATCATTTACCAGTTGTTTTCATTAAATGACAGCCAACCTTGAATGTAACATATTTAAAGTTTTTATGTAATAGACCAGTCGGGCTATTTTTCCATAATTTTTAATAGGCCAGGCCATAAAACCAGTAGCTTGAGCCATGGCCTAGATTTGAATTTTACATTATTTCCACAAGCACTTGTTTCTTATCTGATCACCCCCCTTCTTTTTCTCTCCACAAGATAGCTAACTCAATTTCAGACACCCCAATTTCAAAACTCCTATATCTTTTTTTAAAAATATATCATTAATCAACATTACCGGGGGTATTTTGATATAGTTTAATTTGAGATACTTTTCTCTTGTCAAAAAATTGTTCCAGTTGTCCTCTGTCAAGCCTCTTTATCGTAAACCTCTCATTTTGTGTGTTTAAAGCAGAGAAAGAAACATTATCTTTTTATTTCATAGTCTAGCTGTTAGAGGTTATTTATAAACCTTGTTGGCCACATATAGAGTCCTTGTACATATATGTAAATATACGTTTCCTAGACTCTAAATATTTAGAGGATGTAGAAGCATTCTTGCACTTCATTTTTTACTCAAAGCAAACACGAGAATAGAGGAGAAACAACAGAAAATCCCATGATACAGTTAATTACACTAAAAAAGAGTAACAATTCCATTTTTAGTGTAACAATTGCCCTGTTAGGGAATTGTGTCCAACCTTTTAAACAGTCGTAGTGATGAACCATCGAAATATTTTTTCATGATTGATTATCAGTATAATCGGACGCACTATAATTGATTAATAATCGATTAATTTCAAGTATTAAATTTGTTTATTATTGAATGAAGAATGAATTGGTAAAGAATTTGGGGTGATTTCTGAAATGCATTTTTGATGTATTTTTTATCATTGGATTCATTTATCAAATTAATACTTATGAATTAGTTACATTCACAGAAAATAAATCAAAATATCTTCCTTGCACAAAATCAAATAATTTACCTCGGACTTCGAAAGGCTGGGAAAATAATAGCTCTGGGGGAATGTCACATAAACTGGTCCTCCAATGTGATTCTATAGTCTGTTTCCCAAAAGATTCGATGTAGCGCGCGCCCTCTGTCGTCATAATGGTAAAACAACGAACAAATGTTGAAATGCAGTAAACGAATGAGCAAATTCGAATGTCGAACTATCATCGGACGGATTACCAATTTTTTTTACTGTAACTCGCAACTGCAATGTGCAAATGCTGAAATACGGATGACGAAGATCTTACGCCATTCAAATAACGAATATACCGTTATGTACTACAAATGTCAAGATAACGATTAACATTTTTCTATCTTACATTGAACCAATGGTGCATTTAGTAACAACAAATACATAATTACAAAGATAGAATATTGAACTCTTTGGCTCTCCATACAAATACAGGTATTTTGAATGTACGTAGCAGCTGTCTTTCTCTAACAGATGACCTATCATGTATTGCATCATCTCCTGCGGCGCTCCAAAACTGATTGGACACAGCATACCTTTATTCAAATACTTGGCGTTTTAAATTTAAATCGTCAAAATCATGTGTACTAATGCAAGGTGAAGATAACGAACAGTGATCAATCTCATAACTCCTATAAGCAATACAAAATAGATAGTTGGGCAAACACGGACTCCTGGACACACCAGAGGTGCGATCAGGTGCCTAAGAGGAGTAAGCATCCCCTGTCGACCGGTCACACCCACCGTGAGCCCTATATCCTGATCAGGTAAACGGAGTTATCCGCAGTCAAAATCAGTGTGCCAAAAACGGCTTAACAATCGGTATGAAACACGTCAGAGAACATTTGACCCAATGCGAGGTTGTATTGACGAACTAGATCGTTATAACGACCATAGAATTTGCGAAATGCTGACTTCAATCGAGACTGTTGAAATCCCTGTACCATGAACTTGTTTGTCAGTAGCTTACCTCGATTTAAAAACTGACTATATGCAGAACAGGCTCTTGCATATCTAATCAGTTGAGATATATAAACACCATATGCAGATGATAATGGAATATTACTACACAAATATGGGAAGTTGACAATGGAGAAGCTGAAATCATCCCATTTGTCATACAGTTGAGTTGTCAGTTTGCCGTTAATGTCTACTTTCAATAAAATATCTAAGTATGAAGCAGAAGTGGACGACTCTGTGGTGTCCTTTATTTCGAGCTCACAGGGATATATCAAATCGACATATGAATGAAATCTATCATTGTTAATAGACAAAACGTCATCGATATATCTAAAAGTCGAATTCAAGGCCACAGCGAGAGATTTTTTCTTCTCATGTAGAAGTTTTTGAATAAATTCTGCTTCATATGAATATAAAAACAGGTCAGCTAACAAAGGAGCACAATTCGTGCCCATGGGAATTCCAACAGACTGTTGGAAGACCTGATCACCAAAGACCACGAAGATATTGTCAATGAGGAACTCTAGCATATTTTTTATTTCAACTTCAGAGTACTTGTGCGTGGAATCAGAGTGGTGTTTTTGAATTATCACTAGATATGAATATTTCCGTTTTCTGTTTTTGTTAAAGAAGCAACTGTCTATGATGTCAAAAAGTCTAGTCTTTAATTTATCGTGAGGAATGGTCGTGTATAGTGTTGAAAAGTCATAGGTTTTAATGTTATTGATTTGGGAAAAATTCTGTGATTTCAAGTTTACTAAAAGTTCTTTAGAATTTTTTAGAATCCACATTTGATTAACACCACTTCTGGCATATGTAGTCGCACAGTAAGTTTGAAGTTTCTCCTTCACAGCTGTTAACATTTTCGTGAGGAGCAAAGATAGGGGCTTGGTAGAGCACTTACTGGATCCAGCAATGTATCTTTGTTTGTAAAGGTTTTTATGTAGTTTAGGAATCCAGTATAGGTACGGTAACTCATATTCATTCGACCCATTGACTGGAATATTAAATGTGTCTAAAACTGAAGCATGGTTTTGAAGAATTTCATCTTTTGAAATGGCAGCTGGAGTACAAGTATGATTACAGTGTGGTATTTAGGTCAATCTCAGATTCCCTGTAATGAAACCTACAATCACTAAGGTATAGTGATACACCATAAATGCAAGCTCTCTACAAGAATAAGGGTGTGACAAGGGGAGAAATCGTTCTTTGCGATGTCTGGTTCGTTTACAAACGAATTGCGTTACCATCGGGACTTTATCTATGGATGCGAAATCTGGAACAAGTTGTCCTCATAAGACCATAAACAGCTTGACACATTTCAACATTTTGAGTGTAAGAATACACTTAACTTTCCAAGATGATTCTTTAATGTTCTTTCTATTATTGCAGAAATGAACATCAAAGAGCAGCAAATCTCTAGGATTACTGTTGTTTTTATTCTAATACTTTACCGGGGAAAAGGGTATTTTTACCCGCCTGTTTTCATTTTTATTGACCTGTCAGAAAAGCAAGCAGGATTCATTCCGGATGCTGTACATATCCTACAACCGTATGACCTGCTACCATATTTATAGAGTTGATTAGGCGACGGATATTTTCCGAATCGATGTACTTGGAAAACGCAGTCACTCTATCACACGAGGATGATAGACAAATCGAATGACTTCTGACCCTGACTTGATCCAGTCTAATTAGTCAAATATTCCCTTATACAAAACCTGAAGACGTTTGGAAGTTTCAAATCTCCTGTAGTGAAATAACCTTATGCAAGTTTGCTGCCAGACTGTGTATACCAACATCCACGTGAATACGAATATTCTGCCCCCTAACTGTTTAATATGTGGAATTTCTTTAATTCATCAATGTTTTCTTCCATCCCCCATGTTCCTGTTCATCCACTCGATCCATTCGTAGTCAGTACCATTACAAACTTCTTTGATATACGTCTTAATGCAGAGCTATGTCAGCTCACAGAGTACGACTTGTACCTAGCTTTGCTTGGTGATCACACTTCTCTACAGAAGGCGGACTATGTCTCTTACTTATTCCCCTCCTTTTCCTTTCTACCTATCATTGGGTCAAATGCTGTCTGACGCGTTTCATACCGATTGTTAGGCCATTCTTGGCACACTGATTTTGACTACGGATAACTCCGTTTACCTGATCAGGATATAGGGCTCACGGTGGGCGTGCCCGGTCGACAGGGATGCTTACTTCTCCTAGGCACCTGATCCCACCTCTGGTGTGTCCAGGGGTCCGTGTTTGCCCAGCTCTCTATTTTGTATTGCTTATAGGAGTTATGAGATTGATCACTGTTCGTTATCTTCACCTTTTGAGAACAAATCGTTGATGGTATTATTAAAAAAGCAAATCAACGCCTGAAATTCTTATACAGACATAAATCATGCCGATCTCTACTGTCCAGGAAATCTCTTTGTAATGTTTTAATTCAGTGTCATATTGACTATGCATGTACATCGTGGTACGAAGGTTTGACTGTTAAGCTTAAGAACAAACTACAGATTATTTAAAACAAAGTTATTAGATTTTCCCCCTAGAAGTAGTATCAACGCTGAAATACTTGAAAAGCTGGAGTATTTGAACATTAGCAATAGAGTAAAACAGCTTCGACTGAATCATGTCTTTAATATTTTTCATGAAAAATGTCCAGATTATTTAAAAAATAAGTTTAGAAGAAATTGTTCATCCAGATCAACTAGATCAAGTAAGCTTAATTTCTTTTTACCAAGGGCTGAGAGAATGGAATCAGAAACTTTTTATTTTAACGGCATCAAAGACTGGAACTCTCTCCCTGATCAAATAAAATGTATAAACAATAGATTTTCATTCAAATCTGCAGTTAAAAAACATTTACTCAATGAAAGGAAGAAAATGGCAGATAGTGATTTCTTGTATTATTGATCCACATTGTCTTGTTCATACATAGTTATTACAGTTGTTATTTATTCCAACAATTTTCAATACTAAGCACTGTTGAAATGTAAGATATTTAAAGTATTCTTATGTGTATCAAATCAATGTCTTTCAATATCTTTTTGTTTGTATTGTTTTATTATGCTAATAATGATAATATATTGTGTATGTCATATTATAAGATCAGAAGGACCCCATTGGAAATAAGCTATATGGCTTTCATGGGTTATCTTTGGCATAGGCATATACATTAATTTACTCACTGTGCTCTTAAAGTCAAATAGCTGTTAAAATTTACCTTTTTATCTTATGCATTTAACATCAACTTTTGTTTTAACTATGTGTTCCTCTGTGATATTGTCTTGTATTTATATTGTATATGTGCCTATTCCTAAATAAATAAACTAAAAAAAAAAAAAATCATGTACATCGTGGTTTTGTTCCATTTTAAATGTAACATACTTGTATTGCAGACAGTATAGGGGAACTTATACAGCCTCGCTAGTGAGCTAGCATTCTAGTGGTGTGGTAGAATCTCTCTGTTGATCATGCGGAAGGCCGGGGTTCGATTGATTGGGATTTTACGCCGTTTTTGGCAATATTTCGGCCATTGTACGGCGGTTAACTGTACGTTATGTTTCTCAGAAATGTATACCTCAGTGTTGTACTCTTCATTTGTGTCATCGTTTGATTTCTTATCTTACATTTCTCTTTATAAAAATGCATCATTGTTTCCTAAGTTATACACGGTCATCCCTACATCCCTACCCATCATAGATTAAAAAATCATTACTTTTTTTTTTTACTATTTATATTTTCCTGACATACTTGTTTACTACAACATATATACATAATTATATAAAATTATTCTCTTGTAAGGTATATATGCATTGTAAAGCACCTTTGAGCGTACATAGTGTATGAAAAGGGCGCTATATAAATATGGTATTATTATTATATTATATAAAAATGTCTAATATTAAAAGTTCTAAATCCAATTTTAACTTCACTTCGTTACATAGTCCTTTAACATTTAGGTCTTTCGATTTTCGCATTGTCAAGTATTTCTGGCGACCCAGTCTCGCACAGGTCATCATCAATGGATTCAGTCTCGATCTATTGGATAGCGCTAGTGCTTCGTTTAATTTTGTTTCAACTTGCATCTTCCAGTGTAACTGCACTATCGCATTTTCCTTTCACGATTAGCCTTTCGTCGCTTACGAATTCGGTCGTTAATTTGGATTTTCCCTGCTGTTTCTGTAATACAACGTCACCAATTTGCTGATTTTACAGCTTTGCGTTTGTCATCAGCGTAGCTTTTGTATTTTTGTTTCTTCTAGTCGCGTTTCCTTACATCTCAGATATCTGTTTTCGTAGGAAATTCCGGTAGTTTTGTGCGTATCATTCGGTTGAAGAGTAGTTCTGCTGGACTCTTTCTGGTCGTCGCATGCGGGGTTGAACGATACGCGAGTAAGAAGTTCGGTAGCTCGTTTTCCCAATCCTTTCCTTCTGCATTTGCCGCTTTAATCGCTTTTGACAAAGTACGATTTCGTCTCTCGGCTTCTCCATTCCCTTGAGGCCAATATGGAGTTGTTCTAATGTGTTAATTCCGTTATTTCCGAGAAAATTCTTGAACTCTTCAGAAACGAACTGAGGCCCATTATCACTCCGAATGGTACGAGGTAAACCATGTCTGGCAAAAATTGCCTCTAATTGAGTGATGATTCTATTGCTTGTGGTCCTCTTCACGATAGCTACTTCTTGGTATCTTGAGTAGTAATCAACCACTGCAAGTAGATTCTCTCCCGAGGGAAACGGTCCCATTAAGTCCATGGCTAGATCTCCGTCAGGCATAGTTGTCGGTTTTATCAGTTCCGGCTTACATGTGTTTGTCAGCAGTTGACATTAATTACATGCTTTGACAAACTTTCAACTTCTTTTTCCATGCCTGGCCACCCTACTTTTTCGCATAGTCGTTGTTTTGTGCGAACTATCTATCCCTTGATGTCCCTCATGCGCAAGATTAATCGTATCCTTCATCATATATTTCGGCATCAATATCCAGGTTCGGCGTATACGTTTGCTAACTTTTCGTCATGATCTGCACTCCGTACTCCTTGAAGACCTTAAATCACTTGACCAATCACTCGCTGGTAAATCTCGGACGCGAACGAGATCCCAAACATCAGACTCTTGTAGCGGTATAACCCTTCATGTGTGGTGAATGTGGTGATTTCCCTTGATTCCTCATCACGTTCAGTTTGATGGTAACCCCAGCGTAGATCGAGATTTGAAAACACTTTACCTCCGTTCATGTCTTCCAACATCTCATCGACTGTCGGTATCGGATGACGCTCGCGTCTTACAGCTGTATTTGCTCGACGCATATCAACACAAATTCTGATATCGCCGTTTTTCTTTGGTACGACGACAAGAGCTGAAACCCATGTTGAAGGTCTGTTGGCTTTCTCGATTATGTCCATTTCTTCCATTTCAATCAGCTTCTTACGAACATTTTTGCGGACGTTGAATGGCAGTCGTCTTAAGGGTTGCGCAATCGGCATTACTGTATCGTCAACATTTAAATTTAGACGGAAATCTTTCAATTTTCCAACAAAACCCCCTTATTTTGGCGATAAGACCTTGTCGATTTGACTTGTAACATAGTAAGAAACACTAGCATCGGAAGCGTAAAACTCCTAATGCGATCGCCGTTTCTTTGCCGAGCAAAGAGATATTGTTGCCGTTTAAAACAACAAAATCAGCACTCACTTTTTGCTTTCCATATTCCATCATTGCACGAAATGACACCCCCCCCCCCCAATTCTAAATGGATTGTCTCATCCATGATACGCGTAAAATTTCCCGGAGGACGTTGACAGATCAATGTTCTTATTTTTGTTCCGGACGGCGTTCCATACATTTCGGCTGACCATATTGCAGGTATCACAACGGTAATTATTTTCACTATAATATATTACTATAGAGGGAAAAAATCAGTTTACAAAATTGATGCCGAATAACGCAGTCAGAAACGTTCTATGTTATCTATCTCGTCTGCCGACACCCTACTCGGCATTTTCAAAAATAAATTACCCGCAAACAAGACTACCCTCAAATCCACGTGTTTTTCACATGTGTGTAAACAGCCGAAGTGCACCTCAGGAAGTAGCCTCATCTACCAATAGCAAATAGTTCCTTTGTATACACTTGGTTATTTCTACAAATTACACAAAATTTCCTAATCAGGGGTACAGAACTTAATAAAAAAGAAGAGGAAATGAGAAAAATCGCGCAAGAAAAAAAAAATCCTTTAAATGTATGGAACTACAATTGACTAAGTTCATTTTGATTGAACAATTACAGGTGTGATACCTGAAAGTGACCTGAGATGGCTAGCATCTGTTACATGCAAGAATTAATATTTGATTTAGTCTTATAGCCTTGCTTTGAGTACGGCATGAACTATCAAACAAACAAGACAGAAAGGACCCCATAATAAATCTGAAAACCGAAAGGGGTCTTCCTCTGCCTAATTCAAGTATTATATATGAAATTTATGAAAATATCCCCAAATAAATTATTGTGTGCCATAGAAAATGCTGAAGGATGGACAGACAGGCAGAGTGATTATTATCAGAATCGAAGCATTAAATTGTATGAAAATCTTCTCCAATAATCTCAAGTTATTGCCTGCAATTAAAAGTGCTATCATCTTGTTACTATTATCTTAACAAGAGGCTCGTGGACCACATCAGTCATCTTGGCCCTGCTGTTGTTCAGATATTGTGATTTTTAAAAGAATTTTTGAGAAATTTTGAGCCCACATTGTGGTCCCAACCCAGCCCCATAGGAACCATGATACACTGTCACAAGACACTTGTTTATTTCTACAAATTACACAAAATTTCCTAATCAGGGGTACAAAAATTAAGAGAAAAGAAGAAGAGAAAATGAGAAAAATCGCACAAGGAAAAAAATATTTATATAAATATACATGTATGGAACTACAATTCACTAAGTTCGAAGTTGTTGTGGATGAAACTCGAGTGATTTTAGGACCAAACAAGTGTCGAAGTGAACAAATCAAAGAACTGCACATGGTTGCAGATGTTTGGTTTTATCAATTTATCTGTAACAGTTCATTTGTTAACAGAGCTTTGAAGTTTCATTAGGATAATAAATATTCCTATAAGAATTTAAGTGAAGTTTATTGAAGAGTTTTCTTTTTTTTTCCCCTGCGTTTGTTACAGATTTCCGTATTTCTGTTACGGATTTCCGTATTTCTATTACAGATTTCTGTTTTTATGCATATTTGTTACAGATTTCCATATTTCTGCATTTTTTCCTAATAGATATCCGTATTTCTGCATTTCTGTAAAAGATTTCCATATTCCCTCATTTTAAAAATTTATCTGGAAAAAAAGTCCCAATACTCCCGTCCACATTTTTTTTCCATATTTTGAATGCGGAAAAAATCTGGAGATCTGAGGTGCGATTAAAATTAAATCAATATTAATATACCATATAACGGTTTTGAGTCCACTCACGCTCCCTCATATGATGGAGAGAATCGATTAGACACACCCTTGAGTAACCGACGATGGCAAATGATGGATCCAGTTTACATAGTCGTTTCTTTTCAGATGACTTGGTTGGGTAAGGAATTTCTCGAGAAAAAACCAAAACCAAAACAACTTTTTCACATCTCCCCTCCACATTAGTGTCATCAACTGCTTGACAGGAAGACATCAACCTTTTTTATTCGTAAAATCTACCACATGCACATCTCTCATCACAACCGAAACAGACGGCGTGACGTCAAAATTATTGATTTTTGTGGTCTTGAACACAAGAATTTTTTTTTTAAATACATGTCAGCCTCTCTCTATATATATATATATATATATATATATATATACAAAGCACTAAAATGACCAACGACACGAACAACGAGATTGTCAAATTTTCGGGACGACCCGTCCCTTCTTCAGGACAAACGAAAACAATTACATAATGTGGTCAATATCAACAGAGCATAATAACAAAAACTACATATAAATACATCTAGCACTACAATTACACTAATCTACAAACGTATTTACAACGCAGACTACATGTTTTTGGTCTTTAGGCTTGCCAATCAATGTTAAAAGTAGAGCGAATTAGGACATGCCTTATTCGTCCAAAGAGCTGATCCAAAATGTCCGAATAGAAAAACAATAAACTTAATTAATCTCAAGTGGAACGAGTTAACCCAATTACATTGACAAATAGTAAAGCTAACTCGTACCCAGAGAGATTCTATTTTAACCATGCATAATTTATAAAAGATAATAATAAGTAACAAATACAAAAAAAAAATAATAATAAATAAATGAAAATAAGCTATGTAAACGAAGTAAGAGATGAACAAAGTTTGAGAGAAAGATAATGTAAACAACAAGTTTGAATAAGTTAACAAAATGGACCAACTCCAAACAAAAATAAAGAATAGGCAGCCCAGGAAATTGAATCAACATCAGCAATTCCCGTACTAATCATGTCTAGGGTGGATGTGTAAAAAAAACCAACAACATAGAATCACGGAAACTGATAAATGGGTTTTACATGTAAGCAATCGGTTATGAAGTTCAAAAAAATTAAAAAAGATGGACTGATTGTAAACAGAATTGAAAAGGAAAAAAAATGTGTGTTCAAAAATGGTCATAGTACCACTGTTAGGGACATGATCAGACGAGTAGGTCTAGATGAAGCTTAAAATCTAGTAAGGGTTTAGCCCGTATTCATCCTGGTGAATGAAGTCAGTAGGTTTGTTGATACCATGCGGTTCAAATGACTTCAACCTGTGCATCCAGAATTTTTCCTAAAGACCAAAAACATGTAGTCTGCGTTGTAAATACGTTTGTAGATTAGTGTAGTTGTAGTGCTAGATGTATTTATATGTAGTTTTTGTTATTATGCTCTGTTGATATTGACCACATTATGTAATTGTTTTCGTTTGTCCTGAAGAAGGGACGGGTCGTCCCGAAAATTTGACAATCTCGTTGTTCGTGTCGTTGGTCATTTTAGTGCTTTGTATAATTTTTTTGTATTTGACCTTGTATCCATGTTGTGGATCCGACACTTTGAGGTATCGGGTGTTGTTGGAACTTTAGTGCTTTTATATATATAGATAGATAGATAGATAGATAGATAGATAGATAGATAGCGGGAATTCAATTTTTATCGTTTTCAAATTAGTACTGAAGCTTATCTAGGCCGTATATCAACAGAATAGTATGACAAATTTTTATCATTATAATTAATCCTATTATTTATCTTGTAAAATATTTTTGGGTTGCCTTCCCCTTTAAAAACATTCCTTCGCGACGTGTCCTTTACGGCCACAGCACTATGGAGAGCCAAAGAGTACAATATTCTATCTTTGTAATTATGTATTTGTTGTTAATAAATGCGCCATTGGTTCAATGTAAAATAGAAAAATGTTAATCGTTATCTTGACATTTGTAGTACATAACGGTATATTCGTTATTTGAATGGCGTAAGATGTAAAGGAATGTAATGTCTGTGTAGATGCGTAACAAGTGAATGCATTATTTATTCAATGTAAATTTGAAATTAGATCTTCGTCATCCGTATTTCAGCATTTGCACATTGCAGTTGCGAGTTACAGTAAAAAAAAATTGGTAATCCGTCCGATGATAGTTCGACATTCGAATTTGCTCATTCGTTTACTGCATTTCAACATTTGTTCGTTGTTTTACCATTATGACGACAGAGGGCGCGCGCTACATCGAATCTTTTGGGAAACAGACTATAGAATCATATTGGAGGACCAGTTTATGTGACATTTCCCAGCCCTTCGAAGTCCGAGGTAAATTATTTTATTTTGTGCAAGGAAGATATTTTGATTTATTTTCTGTGAATGTAACTAATTCATAAGTATTAATTTGATAAATGAATCCAATGATAAAAAATACATCAAAAATGCATTTCAGAAATCACCCCAAATTCTTTACCAATTCATTCTTCATTCAATAATAAACAAATTTAATACTTGAAATTAATCGATTATTAATCAATTATAGTGCGTCCGATTATACTGATAATCAATCATGAAAAAATATTTCGATGGTTCATCACTACGACTGTTTAAAAGGTTGGACACAATTCCCTAACAGGGCAATTGTTACACTAAAAATGGAATTGTTACTCTTTTTTAGTGTAATTAACTGTATCATGGGATTTTCTGTTGTTTCTCCTCTATTTTCGTGTTTGCTTTGAGTAAAAAATGAAGTGCAAGAATGCTTCTACATCCTCTAAATATTTAGAGTCTAGGAAACGTATATTTACATATATGTACAAGGACTCTATATGTGGCCAACAAGGTTTATAAATAACCTCTAACAGCTAGACTATGAAATAAAAAGATAATGTTTCTTTCTCTGCTTTAAACACACAAAATGAGAGGTTTACGATAAAGAGGCTTGACAGAGGACAACTGGAACAATTTTTTGACAAGAGAAAAGTATCTCAAATTAAACTATATCAAAATACCCCCGGTAATGTTGATTAATGATATATTTTTAAAAAAAGATATAGGAGTTTTGAAATTGGGGTGTCTGAAATTTAGTTAGCTATCTTGTGGAGAGAAAAAGAAGGGGGGTGATCAGATAAGAAACAAGTGCTTGTGGAAATAATGTAAAATTCAAATCTAGGCCATGGCTCAAGCTACTGGTTTTATGGCTTGGCCTATTAAAAATTATGGAAAAATAGCCCGACTGGTCTATTACATAAAAACTTTAAATATGTTACATTCAAGGTTGGCTGTCATTTAATGAAAACAACTGGTAAATGATAACTGATTCACTTTGTTTACAAATATAAAACCCATAGGCGTCGGAACCGGGGGGGGGGGGGGGGGGGGGGCTGGGGGGCTAGGGAGGGGCTTAGCCCCCCTCCACTTTTTTTTTGCAAAGATAGACATAATAACACCCCTCCCCCAAACGACGTAGAAACTTTTTTGTTGGTTTAGCCACCCCCCCCCCCCCCCACACACACACACTTTCCGACGCCTATGAAACCAGAATAGTTGTTGCGTGTTTTAGAATTCTTACCCAATGTACATATTAACTATTTAATATTGTGAATTACGTATTTCAGTGGCAGTAATGCAAAAATGGTGGGGAAGGGGCTCAAAAACGAAAATCAATCCCAATCAAAGCAAATATGTACAAGAGTTCTTGGTCTCGCACAAATAAATGTAACGTCCCCAGGGCCGTAAATTAACCTTCAATTTGGAGGAGGCAGGAAATTAGGCGGGGGTCTGGGGGCCGTCCAGGCCCCCAGACGCTGAGCACATTTTGTGCACACTGAACACGTTTCGTGCAAAATCCTTGATTCTAGGGCCTTCTAAGATGTTACTTGACTAACTCATTCTAAAAGAAAGATTTGGAATGCTTTTTAAGGGAGGTATCATGTTCTTAGTTATTGGAAACAACATAAATTCTAATGAACTTTAAATTTTAATTTTTTTTGGCTCAAAAGTTGGAGGAGGCAGCTGCCTCCTCCGCCTCCATGTAATTTACGGCCCTGGTCCCTGGTGGTATATGGTTACTAAATGGCATACACTGTTTGTTTAAAGTAAACTCATGGAAAAAATCAGTCCAGTCATCTATATTGATGCTTACAACAATGTTCTACATGAAGTCTCTGATCAAACTACTTCAGCAGCACATTTTCAACGACTTTTAGCGCCAACCGGTTAATGTTGAGTGTGCTAGACACCCAAGTAGTCCCGAGTGTTATTAACTGGTTCTCCTATATGATTCTATAGTCTGTTTCCCAAAAGATACGATGTAGCGCGCGCCCTCTGTCGTCATAATGGTAGAACAATTTACAAAATTAATGTTGAATTGCGCAAATGCGAATGTCGAACTAACATCGGACGGATTACCAAAACACATTTCCCACAACTCGCATAGACTTAACAAACTACAATGTGCAAATGCTCAACTACGGATGACGAAGATCCAATTTCAAATTTACATTGAATAAATAATGTATTCACTTGTTACGCATCTACACAGACATTACATTCCTTTACATCTTACCCCATTCAAATAACGAATATACCGTTATGTACTACAAATGTCAAGATAACGATTAACATTTTTCTATTTACATTGAACCGATGGCGCATTTATTAACAACAAATACATAATTACAAAGATAGAATATTGAACCCTTTGGCTTTCCATACAGCACAGGCACAGGCACTTGTTTCTGTAAATGACTTATGACCTCTGTATACTAATAACAACACAAGGTACCTAGCTTCAAATGACACAGCATGGCTCCCCCTGAGAATGTCGGCCTGTTGAGCTTCCAGGGAATATGCTATGTAAATGCATATACTACCGTTGTATTGTACAATCATTCAACTTAAAAACCATGTATGACATGACTGCATTCGTTGCCTCTTATCGCCGAAAACTGTAACAAAATATGGATTTTCCGTTTTATACCACGAAGTGCTATGTACTGATACCGCACAGAATGAAAATTGTATATTCGTTGTGTTGAAAAATAAAGTATCATTGTTTTATTATCACAATAAATTGATGCGATGTTTATTACCAAAAAATCTTGAAAATATTGCTTTGTTAACAAAATAAAAATTTTGAATTGAAGACGCTGTACGCTATTTTTAGTTACTCAAAAAAACCAAAGCTGTTCGTACGTTTCCCGAGTGGAGATTTAAAAATATGTTCGTGTCGGAATCATTTCTGATGAAGATAATAATGAAATTATGACTTACTGTAAATACAACTTCGTTAACTAGTATGAGAAATATTTCTGCCAATTGCATGTTTCATGCAGATCTATGGAAAGTCAGAGAAAATACAGATAACATTATTTGGAAGTATGCAAAATAGAGCAAGGAAAGTTTTTTAGTGATGTGTTATTGATTTTGTGGTATGTATTGATGTGACAAGTACATGTTGCATGTTGTTACATTGAAGTTTTATGAAACCCATCATAAGTACCAAGAACGCTGCAGGCACATATCAATGTTTTTCGGAGGCGACTGGTCAACCCTTTTAATTGACAATGAACATTAACTGTTATTTCCATGCATGCAAATGAAGATATATTGCGAGAATGGCCCATCCACTATTTTTGATAGTACTATGTAGTAGTGAATGAGAAGATATTAATGCATGTAGCTTGAAAGTTATAAATTGAAGCCCTGGAGCAAAGAATGCCCCCCCCCCCTTTCCCAGCCTGAGGGGAAAAACTTGAGACAGCAATGACGAACACTATAACCCCCCCCCCCCCCCCCACCACCACCACCACTTATGCACACACTAATTAAGGTTCTGAAGATCTTTATCATGACTATTATATTTTTATCATTGTCTGTCAGGAAATTTAAACAAGCCATGTGCAACTTCCATCTTCTCCGGCGAACCCGCTCCCCCGCATCCCTAATATTACGGATCTGTGCCGATATGAAAAAATTCACAGGCATCTGAAGTATGGACACCAACCTCCCCCCCCCCCTTTCTGATTTTTTGGGGCGATTATTTCTCCGAAATGTGTGTCTATTCCATCCTAATTTCGATTTATGTAATCGTAAACATGCTTTGTAAGCCTTATACTTGCCTTATACTGTTTCTAATAAGTATATTTTATTATACCAGTCCAGTAGAAGGCCAATCTCTAAAGCTTGTGAAAAGCGTGAAACGACTACATCAATCGAAATTGGGTTGAGAGAGACAAGGAATCCACACATTTTAGAGGAATTGTCACCGCAAAAAAAATCAGAAAGGGGGAATTATAGTTATCAGGTGTCTGTGGGGGAAAAAAATATGGGGAGATGGAGTCCCCTTTATTTTTTTGTAGCATTTCCCCCCTAATGTTAGTGACTAAATTATATAAAATAAGATCAATTGTGGTTAATGGTCACCATTAAAATCATCCTTTTGCCTGTTATTTTTAATTCATCTTTGATGCTCTATCTTTCTATTAATAACTCCAAAGAATCCCAAACGTAATTTTAGACGAGCGTGCTAGCCAGTCAAAATCGCCCACGTATTCTGCGCGGTATCAGTACATAGCACTTCGTGGTATAAAACGGAAAATCCATGTTTTGTTGCAGTTTTCGGCGATAAGAGGCAATGAATGCAGTCATGTCATACATGGTTTTTAAGTTGAATGGTTGTACAATACAATGGTAGTAAATACATTTGCATCGCATATTCCCTGGAGGCTCAGAAGGCCGACATTCTCAGGGGGTGCCATTCTGTGTCATTTGAAGCTAGGTACCTTGTGTTGTTATTAGTATACAGAGGTCATAAGTCATTTACAGAAACAAGTGCCTGTGAGCACAGGGGCTCGTTACGAATTGACCCTCTCTATTCTACATGTAAATATAGAATAGACGTCAAATTTTAATGAGACAAATATTTCGTGACGAGCCCCTGTAGTCACAGCGAAACAGTATCCTTTGACACTGCTCTCTATTTAGGTTTGGTAATTTTTTTGTTAAAATGTCTCACTGCATTAATTATTCCCGGAGATGAAGCCATGTCGTAGTTTTAAATTTATGCGCTTGTTCGTCAACAATTTCAGATGCACGTGCGATATCTAACAACTCTTTTTCTTTTAACAAGCCATTTTCGGGTCGGTGTAATGACTTATTATGCATTTTAAAAATGCATACATTTTTTTAAAATTATTATTTTATGAAAGAAAAACGTACGTTTAATTAGAAGAAACCCTTAAAATATCATATTTTAAAATATGCTTTAGTGTACTGTACACAGAATTATTGCCCATCAGGTCAATCAGAACACTTACAGCGGTATCATTACACAGACCCAGCATTTTCGTAGTTGTGATGATTTACACTTTTCCAATACTTGTCAGTGTGGTCCGATCTAAAAAAAAAATATAATAAAAAGATAGGATGATTTTTTCATAGCCTTTGATGCTTGCGTCAAGTGATTTCTTGTAGTTGTGTGTTTCTAGTGGTACAAACTTGTACGTCGGGTTCGGCCTGTTCAGTCCAAACGGAAAGCATCAAGATCAAAGATGGCGTCTGGATATGATGGTCATGTCTCAAAAAGGCAACGAAGAGATAATGTAAGTAAATTTGAAATAGTTTTTAAGTGATAATACTGTTACTACTGGCATAATACGGTATGCAAATTAGAATTGATGTTGTTTAATGTAATGTTAATTTAAACTTTTCCAGCCCAAAGCTCGCAGGCTCCTGCATAGTCCGAAAATGGCGAAATATATGACGTTTTCCTGGCTTTTTTTGTTTTGTTTGTATGATTTTAATATTTACCGTGCCAGGAAAACGTCAGAACCGGCACCATTACGTAAACTGGAAATTCGCCGCCTCCAGTTAGAGCATTTTCGGCATTTTCGGGCCGATTTAAATACTTGCGAGACAAATTCAATGTAGAACTAATAACTAATCAATAAAACGATACCTCTTGTACTTACTAATATCGATTTTATGGGTTAATTCCTCACATAAATAGCCTCATGAAAACATTTTAACAAACTGTCGAGCTTTGTTTTGAGTCACGTGACTCGTCGCTCAAATGACAGCAAAAATTCGGTTTACTATAATTGTGTGCTTGTTATCGAATTCTGGAGTGATATATTCTTTTAATTGATATTAGTAAGTACAAGAAGCATCGTTTTATTGATTAGTTATTAGTTTAACATTGAATTCGACTCCAAAGTATTTAAAATCGGCTCAAGAATGCGGCTTTCAACTGGAGGCAACGAATTTCCAGTTTATGTAATGGCGCCAGTTCTGACGTTTTCCTGACACGGTACATATCAAATTCATGAAAAAAAAAAAAAGCTAGGAAAACGTCAGATATTTCTGACTAGCTCGTGCATTGCTTGCATCTTCAATCTTGTGGGGAAGTTGTGCACTGTAGCCCGAATAGGGCTGTAATAGTGAAATAAGCATTTCAATACAATACAAGCTTATATGAACCAATACTCAATATTATATATCTTTCGGCATGACTGTGTTTGAGGGCAAAGCAAAAAATATTGGCATTAGTATCTAGATCTATAACAGGACAAAAAATATCCTGAAATATTAGCACCTAATGTGTGAGGACAGAGCTCAATCAAAGTATTCTAGTTTTGGACATTTTTGATCCGCCTATTCATTGAATGCGGGAAACTCTACAGGTTGGGAACACTTCCCCTATAGCAAGATGTTCTCGCTAAAACACAATTATCCCTCTCTAGCGAGAGTAAATATATCCTGTTCAACCGAGAAAAACACCAGTGGAGTACATCTCGTGTTTCACTTGAAAAGAAGAAAAAGTGCTAAAATGTCTGATACTTCTGCAAATATATTAATCAAAGCAAAAACACGATGTGTATTGGATTTCACACTGCTTCCCTCTTACGCAGCAACTTTGATATGCAATTTCTTGACTATGTTGTCAATTTCACAGAAACAATTTGCATCATGTTGAGTGTGTGTCGCAGTTATTCAGCGTTGCACGGGATTTGCCATTATTTTCAATAAAGACTTCAAAACACCTGTTTATGGTAATGTTTATTTCTTGCTAAAGAGGGATAATTGGGTTTTAGCGAGAATATCTCACCATAGGGGAAGTGTTCCCAACCTGCTCTATGCAACTGATGTAAACTGTGCATTGTGATGTCTTATTCAGCGTCGGTGTTTACAAATGGACATGGTACAATCGTGTTAATTGAGGAGTGATGATATATGATTAAGAAAATAAGGTTTAGTAATACATGCTTTTACGGATTATATGTAAAATCTCAGAACGGCATGAACTTGGGTACATGAGATTCAAAATGGAGAAATACATGTCCACTCGCTAGTATTCGAATCGATGCCATTGGGACCAAAATTTTGTTTATCAATAAAGTCAATATTAAAATTCACTTGATTGACCAAACTATGAGCTATGCACTAGCCTAGAGAACATGAATGAAACACTGTTGAGGAGAAATCGACCATTTCACTTTGAACCGATGCACAATTATTTATACTCTCAGTAAGATTCGTCAAGGCTGGATATATGGACTGACGCCTCTTCCAAATCTCAAACCAGTGTCACACAAAGTGATTTGGGAAATCTTGCCTGAATTTAGGCAACTTGTTGCTATTAAAATCGGTTAAACTCAATTTCTTGTCCGCTTCAACTTTTCGCCTTAGACATTCTATTAACTCCCTATCACAATGAAACATGCATTTCTTACCTTTACATGTAGCTGCAATAATTTAGCCCTCTCCAATTTTTTTTCTTTGGGAGAGGGCTACAACTTATTAGGATCTCTGTAATGGTGCAAATGCGGAAGTGATTCACTCCCGCAACATTTTCTATCATTCTAAACATTTGCTGACTTTCTCTACGTAAATAAAATGATATTCTGTTTCTTAGTCAATATACAGTCAAAACTGCCATAGCGACCCACTGTATTAAGCAACTCACTGTCGTATGTGACCATAAAAAGTTTCCCCTAAGACGTTGCTCTATATATTGTACCTGTATTAAATGACCACCTGTTTGACTCGACCAACGACCATGATTTTTACAACCTTTTCGTGTATTTTAACGACTGTACATTTTTCGATTACACCGTGATTACTAATTTCGATTTTGGTTGAGCCGGCTATTCTGGGAATTATCGCCCCTAATACTTTTGCATAGTTTGGCGGTGATCTTGTTTAGAAGGTCCTCTAAATTAAAGTGACTGGTTCACGTTTTTCGAAAGAAATATTTTTCATTTGTGATGTTAAAAATTAAAAATATCGCTCATTTAATGTTGACAACCAAAATTTGGACCGTCTGAATGTAAGGATAAGAGCAATATTTTAGCTTTGATTCTGTGTTATGTAAACAAAAACTCCAGTCTTTTTATGTAAACAAACAAACCAGTGAAACATAAATTTTGTAATTCAAAGCATCTTCATTTTGTATGATTACAAATTTCAACTTTTGAATGACACATTTTACCTAAAGCATACTTGAAATGTGATATATATAATAAACTTGGATCAGTATCCATTTATTTTGAAAACTCGTAAACAATAACACACCTCAATCTTTGTTTTCAAAACAAATAATAAACTCTCTATAATAAGCTTCCGTCATGATGAATAACCTTAATTTTTTGTGAAACCTTCTAAAACATATTAGACTATAGATTTTGATTACTTAAAGTGAAATACAAAATTTGGAGGAAAATTGTGAATCAGTCCCTTTAATTATTATACCCAATCTATCAACATGCAGGGTCATGTGTGGTTAATTAATAAAACCCAAGTTGTTGTTTATTTAACAAAATCAAGGATCAGGGAATCAAGGCTGGTGTATTTGAAGGTGTGAATTTCGACAAACTTTAAGAAGTGCTGGGTATGTTAGATCAGAAATGAAAATCTACCACTTGTTATACCATTATGTGGAAAATTTGCCCGATTGGCATTGTGATATAAATCAGGTAATTATTTTGCTTAGGACTGAAATTTTAAATGAAGTATTTGCAGTTTTCTTGCATGAGATACTCCAGGTTTCCAGAAAATGACCGGAACAAGCGGTAAATAAAATATTTAGGTTGTTTAGAAAGTACCATCAACGTTTTTAAATTCCAGACAAGCTTTCTCGTAGCTTCAGACGTTTGGTTTGAGAGAAGAAGAATAAACATTGCAGCTAATATGACGTCACAATGTAACTGTTTACATCCACCGCGTTATATTTCCCGCGTTAAATGAAGAGGCCGATAAAATGTCTATAAGTCGTGTTGCAAGATGATAATGGGCTTCGCTCGTCTCATTGGTCATACCGTACAACATATTACGATGTTTTAAGTTACTCATGATATCTATTTTAATATGTATGATACTTCATAACACTAGATTGGAAGTTGTTCCTTATACTGCAATCGAACTGAAAGCCAGTGAAAATTTTGAAGCGCAGTTCAAGCGCTATTCGATGCCACTATTTAAATGCAGAGAACATCGACAGTGTACAAATGATTGATTGATTATATATTGTGTAAAGTCTTTCTTGAGAATATTTTACTCGCATGAAGACGTTACCATTGCCGGTGAAGGGCTGCAAAATTTAGGCCTATGCTCAGCTCTTATGACCATTGAGCAGGGAGGGATCTTTATCGTGCCACACTTAAATTGCTGCGACACGTGCTCAGTTTTTGCGGTCTCATTTTACGACAAATAAGGGGTACTGAGGACTATTCTAAATCGGAGCGACAGTTAACGACAAATTCACTAAAGGTTTGGTGATTATTGTTCGATGTATGTGTGTTCTATTAAGATTTGAGAAAATGCTAAAAGCGATGCATTGGAGATTTCAAAACAGGACATGTCCCTAGCAATATGCATAGATCTTAATCTTAATCGAAAGTTTGTAGAAATGAAACTAAATTAAAATTCTTCATAAAGACCTCAGGGCTATTCCAGCAAAAAAAAAAATATGGGGGGAGGGAAGGCATTTTATTTTTAAGACAGCCACCCATATAATTAAATTTCCCTCTGCTACCACCATCCATACAATTAGATTCTTCCCTGCCACCACCCATACAAAAAGAATTAAGGATTCAAAACTGAAACCTTCTGTATATTAAGATTTTCTTTGAATGTAGGATTTAGTTTCAACAAGTTGAAATTATATAACTATATATTTACATTCACTGAATCTATTTAAGAAATAAGGTATCATTTAAAAATATTTATCGGGATATAAATACGGGTTGGTCACGTGATCAAATTCCATAAAGCCCAAAGGGCTTTATGGAAAATTTGATCATGTACCAACCCGTATTTATATCCCGATAAATATTTTAAAATGATACCTTATTACTTATATTTACATTTTTGGTCGGTAACATTGCTGAATTGTGTTAACAACACGTTTCCATACATTTCAAATTGTTGACGTCCACAACGAAGCGTCATAGATGTTCAAAATGACGACAACACAAAACAAAGTTCTATAAAATGAAGAATTGTTTTAATCATTAAGACGCTAGAAAGCAAGTATATCAACATATACTTATACATTAACTTGGGAGTATATAATGGAAAACTCTTCCATGTGTCTAATTTTAGGGGGTGGGGGAATTATGATTTAAACGGGGATGCGCAGTGTTACACTTAGAGTTGTGATGCGCTTTGACTTTTGAAAAGTGAAGACGTTGAAGACCGACTTTGAAAGATATTCTGTGGATATTACGGAGTTAACAGAAGACTGAGATGGAGGAACATGAAGAACAGGGCGGCAGTCGTCAGGTGTAGGCAAATTATTTATAGACAGGACAGCTCAACAGAGGACGCAGCTCAGATGAATCTCCGGAAAGAACTGAACATCGCAGAGAATGTGGAACTGCACGAAGGTAAGGGACAGTTTGGATTTGGATATGTAATTGTTGATAGACATGAGCTCACTGAACGCTTCTTTTGACTCGATAATTTTTTGTAATAGGTTTTTAACGACGCCTCGCTTCGATGTCCCGACATAAACTTGGAAACCGACATCAAGCACTACTATGGCTGCTGTGGCACGGAAGCAGTCAATCTCTATCCAGAGTTATCGTTCCCGCTACGCTCCACTAATACCTCTGTCAACGTCTAAAAAGTTATATCAAAATGCACAAAAACTAACTTAGCATATCGAACTGTAATGATAATATCTGAGCAAATCAAACACTTCTCTGAATTTTTTAAAATCAGAAGATGGTAAATATGAGACACCTGAGCGAATTAGAAGGTTTATATAAATATTCATTCATTCAATAATACTAGTATAATCATGGAATTCGTTGTTTTTGTGAACCTACTTTAAGATTTAAAGCATAAAACTTAAACTTATAAAATTATTTTCCATGATGCTATAGGTATAGGTAAGTTTTGCCAAGAATCTTGACATTTAGACGTTGACAGAGGTGATGTAGCGCAGCGTAATACGCCCTCTGGTGAGAGATTGGGAAGCAGTGTGGTGTGTAGGTCTTAATGCACTTTGACGACTTATCGGCCATACATCCTGTGAACGACCTTTTTGCTAAAGCCTAATGCCATCGTCTAGCAGTAGGTACAATTCCGCATCACCGATGACCAAGGTGAAGTAGCAGACGAAATTTTAGACATACATTAGGCCTAGTAGGCTAGTAACTAAAGACATTGTTTACAGTTATGCTTTTATCAATTATTGATGAAAGTCCACTGCTTGGAATACAAATAAAACCGTAAATACATTTTGTGGTGTTGATTTCATCTATTGAAAGATTTCTGTAGTAAGTGAGAGCGATTGCTAGATGTGTATTGCCTTAGTAAAAGTAGTACCTGTTACCTACTTTTAACAAATGTTCATACGCACAGCCGTGACCTCTGTTGACCCCGTAGTAGATTTATCCAGAAATAAATACGTATTGCTCGTAATAGTGTTATGTAGGAGAAAACAGTTGCAAATGTAAATATATAACTATATATTTACATTCACTGAATCTTTTCTCTCATATTTCTTTTGAAATTGACATTGCTTTCAACATAAAATGAATACATGTTTGTTGCAAACTAGCTCGATTTAGTTTTCTTGTACTACCTGTCTGCATAATCATTACCAAGAATAGAGCATCATCAAGGTCAAAGGGTGTATTGACTGTTTTATATAACGTAACAAATGAATCAATCATATGATGTTTTAGAACTTAATTCTAGCTTATAATTTATAAAATGCATAAAAAATAAACAGTAAAATGTCTTTCTCTGTTGTTTCATTGGGTGATGAAGGCAGCAATCATTGCAGAAAAAAATTACATTTTTTGATTTATGGAGTTTCGGTAAGAAAAAAAAAAAAATGGATGATCTCAGCATATAAAATGAAAGACAAAATGCAAGTAATTTTGTATACTTTGGAAATGTGTGATATGTCCTTTAAGTTGTAGAAACCTAGCTCTGTTTGCTTATTATGATCAAAGTTTCACTAGACTAATGATGTGGGATATTGTCATATCATTTCTGGACTAGATGTGCTTGTCCTTTTACTCATGTCAGGATTTGGGTGCTTGTTAATTGTTGAAATAACAAGTTGTTTTTTTTTTAATGATATAAAACTAAATAAAATATGAAATTATGCCACTTAAAATTTAAATTCACATGTATTGTTACTCTCTGTATTGCTTAAAGACATAATCTTGTACATACATAAAAATTACATTGTATGGCAGAATACAAATCCAAGTAAGCAACGGAGAATAACTTTTCAACAAGGTTTTCTCACAAGACATAAATATAAATTGACTTTTTCCGTTTGACTTTCCTGTGATTTTTTTTCCAACAATCTCGTGTACATGAAGAAACTCGCAATGGTATACAGAGAGAAAGTCACAGGACAAAAAAGTCACAAAATCAGTAGGAAAAATCACAAAAATAACTTAGCAAATGACACCCCATAAGTTTTAGCTCACCTGAACCGAAGGTTCAAGTGAGCTTTTCTGATCACATTTTGTCCGGCGTCCGTCTGTCTGTAAACTTTTCACATTTTCATCTTCTTCTCATGAACCACTGGGCCAATTTCAACCAAACATGGCCAAAAGCATCCTTGGGTGAAGGGCTTTAAAGTTTGTTCAAATGAAGGGCCAAATGGGAGATAATCACAAAAATGCAAAAATAGGGTGGGGTCATTTAAAAATCTTCTTCTCAAGAACCACTAGGCCAGAAGAGCTCAAATTTACCTGAAAGCTTCCTGACATATTGCAGATTTAAGTTTGTTCAAATCATGGCCCCCGGTGGTAGGATGGGGCCACAAGGGGGGATCAAAGTTTTACATACAAATATATAGGGAAAAACTTTAAAAATCTTTTTCTCAAGAATCACTAAGCCAGAAAAGCTGAGATTTACATGAAAACTTCCTGATATAATGCAGATTCAAGTTTGTTCAAATCATGGGCCCCTGGGGTTGGATGGGGCCACAATAGGGGATCAAAGTTTTACATACAAATCTATAGTTAAAATCTTTTTCTCAATAACCACCGAGTCAGAAAAGCTGATATTTACAAGAAAACTTTCTGACATAGTGCAGATTCAAGTTTGTTCAAATCATGGCCCCCGGGGGGTAGGATGGGGCCACAAGTGGGGAGGGGGGGGGGGTCAAAGTTTTACATACAAATATAGGAAAAAGCTTTAAAAATCTTCTTCTCAAGAACCATTGGGCCAAAGAAGTTGACATTTACATGAAAGTTTTCTGACATAGTGTAGATTCAAGTTTGGGCCATAATAGGGACTAAGGTTTTACATGCAAATATATATGGAAAGTCTTCAGATATGGGCCAAGGTGACTCAGGTTAGCGATGTGGCCCATGGGCCTCTTGTTAAAAAATCTTCTCACAAACTACTTTGTCAGGAAAGTGGAAATTTACCTGAAGATTCCTGACATAGTGCAGATTCAAGTTTGTTGAAATCATGGCCCTTGGGGGTAAGATGAGGTGACAATAGGGGATCAAAGTTTTACATGCAATATTGGGGTGAAATTAACTTTTTCTACCGCAGGCTAATTTTAGCCTGTGGGTAAAAAAAAAAAGCACAGGCTAAAATGAAAAGCTCCAAGCTAAAATAGAAATAATGAAGCAGTGTTCAACGATTTTCCCCATCTTTACTGAACCTAGTGGGTCAACAGGCATCGTTTGGACAGGACACTAAGTTATGTAAGTCATATGGTGCAATGTTATAGGTCTCTTGATTATCGCACCTCTAATCCACAACCTGTTTACCGCTGATCTAGATCCAGTCTCTCAATTTCATGCCACATAAGGGTTGTCACTAAAGTAATGATTTTTCAAAGCAAATCCCGGACTCATGGTTTGATAAGCAGCACGATCATGAGCCCCATGAACTTTTTTGATAATCGTCTACGCGGTGAGCAGTGCACTCATGTCATCACTGCAACCCAACCTCAATATGACTATAAATTAATCTAGATAGGATATTCTCATGATTCTGATAAAAATGACTACCGAAAGACGTGGTAAAACATGGACTCTGATGTGTTTTTTTATTTAGATAAATGAGTAACAAAAACCTCTACTTGGAATTCAATTTTATATGGAATTCAATTTAATCACCCCTACATGTGAACAGGACTTGTGGTACATGTCTATATTTTTATGCCCCCGAGATCGAAGATCAGGGGGTATTTTGTTTTTGTCCTGTCTGTAAATCTGTAATTCTGTCATTCTGTCTGAAACTTTAACCTTGCTAATAACTTTTGAACAGTAAGTGATAGAGCTTTGATATTTCACATGAGTATTCCTTGTGACAAGACCTTTCCGTGGGTACCAACATTTTTGACCCTGTGACCTTGACCTTGGAGTTTGACTTACTTTCTGAAAACTTTAACCTTTGAACAATAAGTGATAGAGCTTTGATATTTCACATGAGTATTCCTTGTGACAAGACCTTTCCGTGGGTACCAACATTTTTGAACCCATGACCTTGACCTTGGATTTTGACCTACTTTTTGAAAACTTTAACCTTTGAACAGTAAGTGATAGAGTTTTGATATTTCACATGAGTATTCCTTGTGACAAGACCTTTGCGTGGGTACCAACATTTTCGACCCTGTGACCTTGACCTTGGAATTTGACTTACTTTTTGAAAACTTTAACCTTGCTAATAACTTTTCAATAGTGAGAGATAGAGCTTTGATATTTCACATGAATATTCCTTGTGACAAGACGTTTCCGTTGGTATCAATACCTTTTGACCTTGACATTTGACCTACATTTAATTTTTTTTTTACATTGGTCATAACTTCTAAATGGTAAATATTAGAGCTTTCATATTGTACATGAGCATTTCTTTTGACAAGATCTTTCTACTGGTACCAAGATATTTGCCCTTGTGACCTTGGCCATCTTCGGAATTGGCCATTATTGGGGGCATTTGTGTTTCACAAACACATCTTGTTCATCATAATGCGATGTCGGACCTCTAAAGCATTTGTTTGACTCCGAGTTTCTTTAAAAAATCATGAAAGAAAAATCCGGATAGAAACGGTTGTTTAAATCGGTTGTTCATGTAAGCGTTTGTATAATTCAGAGTGCAAGTTTAAGAAAAGGTAATAGTGCATCACTGTATAAAATGGATATGATATGATTTGAGTCGTGATGATTAAAATTATATATCATACGACTATGAATAAAATCATATAATTTGTTTTGCCATGACAACGAGAGAATAAGTTTTTATATACATAATTTACAGATCTACTGACTGTTAAATTTCTCGAGTTTGTTCTTTGTATAAAGTTACTCTAAAACATCATTTTACTCATTCGTTAGAATTTTCGCTTTGGGTAAAGGGACATAACATTGTGCTCTGTTTAGTTTGCGATAGTAAAGCTTCATTGGAACTTGGTTTTGTATGCCTATTTAAGCACAATTAAAGAACAAATAAATACATAAACTTTGAAATGTCTTTATTAATGCAAAATAAGGATTTTTGTTTTGATATCAAACTACCTGACGAATACGAAGGAAAGCATGTCAAAACGATATCATATGATCATGTTGGTAAACATTTCCGGTTACTGTAAAATCTGAACCATACTGGCGGACCTTCAATTTCCGAATTTCAATCTCTCGAATTCTCGATTTCTCGAAGTTTTATCAAGGCCCCTTGAACTTTGAGTTATCAAGAGTCACCTGTAGCATTTTGCGAATATTTCTTGCTAATTTCGAGGCCTGAATATATGGGGGAAATCTTGAAAAATCTTCTCAATGACCACTGAGCCAGAAAAGCTGAGATTTACATGATAGCTTCCTGACATAGTGCAAATTCTAGTTTGTTAGACTCATGACTCCTGGAGCTAGGATGGGGCCATAATAGGGGATCAAAGTTTTACATAACTAATGAATAGAAAAATTCTTTAGATATTTTCTACTTAAAGAGGTTCGCACCTGACATTTGGAGTAATGTCAATTTTTTGGGAAGTGTATTTTATATTTCTACATTGAAGGAGAATTAGGAAATTAAAAGGAAAAACTGGGGTCGCAACGCTTGTTATTGAGCTATAGTGTTCTAAACATGACCTTTTTGCACTTAAAATTTATTCAATTAAAGTTTATTTTTCTGTTAGTCAGTATATAAATATTGCATGTATTAACATTGAAAATTTTCACCCCGAGAAAACCATTGTCAACCGAGGCGTAGCCGAGGTTGAGAATGGTTTCTCGAGGGGTGAAAATTTCAATGTTACCCTCAAATACATGCAATATTTGTTTTATTATACTGAATTTTATGTAAACTGGGAAGCAGAAAAACTTACGTCTGTTGACATTTGATCAATCACTGTCGTGCGATATTTCGTATTTTGATGCGGGTACTCGCGTTTATTACAAACGCTCAAACGACGTCGTCTAGCAATCTACGGCGAACCGTGCGCGCATAAATTTGACGCATGTGATAATTTGTTATAATATCACCCGTTGTCAAGTACTGTTACCCGTTGCTAGATACTATCACCCTGAGTCGCGTTTTTTCTGTTCTCAGAGGGTAACAATATGTTTTTTCAAATGCTTCTCGACCAATCAGGTTCGAGTATTTTACATGAAAGTATAATAACACAACATAACACAAATCAATCCTTACATAAAATAGATACATGTAATCTTGTCCTCTCACACTACAGATGATAAAAGAAATTAAAGGTCAAGTACGGTGATTTTCCTAAAACTTGAGTTTTATACAGAAAAATGTCTGTCGTACACTTATGGATTACACGGCGCTATCAAACTTTTACCTGAGCGATCGATAAATGTGTTGTGACGTGAGTTATCGCTCGTAGCTTATGACGTCATCTGAGACAACTTTCGACTGCATTGATATGGTTTTATAGTGTTTACATAGAAAAGTCCTGTATTTATGGTACAATGCGCTGCTTTGAACTGCAATGTGAAATCGGAACAGGGATTAAGTATGTTTCTTTTCCCAAAAGATACTAAATTTCGAAGAATTTGGATACTGATAATGAAAAGAGACACTGAGATTTGTGACAAGCCACGGGGATCAGTGAGTGACACTTTAATTAACGAGGATCAGGTTTCCATCGTCCTGTTTGACTCCAAACAAAGTGCAAAGTGATGATTAACTGGGTATCCTACAAAACAAGTGGAGGGATGTATTTTAATTATCTAAAAAGTTCAACCCAAAAAGGGGGGATGCACGCAATCCACCCCTCTCTACATCCACCACTGAATGCTTTAATGCGACATTGTATTCAATGGGTTTGCGATTGCACATAAAAATTAATGTCACCCATTACCTAGTTCGAATTGATTTTATTTCTTTTATTAAATAAAATATCTTTCGAATATTGTCGTACTCATACTATATTTATAAGGGACTCATCGTCATCATTTCATTTCTTCACTATATATATAGTGAAAAAATAAAATATAGTAAAAATGGAAATGAATTTAATTTTAAAAACCCATTTTGATAAAACCTTATTTATTGCGAGGTCAGTCCAATTTCCAAAGCTTTTTTTTTCAAGTTCATTATGAAAACAAGTACAAGTTTTTCCTTTTCCTAATATGCTACATTCCTAATGTGCTACATATCATGAATCATTAAGGCAAAATTTCACACCTCAAAATGCTACAATTCGTTAACTTTGTGCCGTAATATATCAATTTCGCATTTGACATGTGTTGTGAAGAAATTACATGTACTAATAGGCCTAATTTACATTTTATGATATTGTATCTACATGTAGATGTTTTTTTTAAAAAAAAAGGGGGGGGGGGTACAAATAATGTTGTGCACAATAAGTTTTTTTCTTTCTTTTGTTTTTTGTTGTTCTTTTTTCAAAAAGGCATTTTTCAGTTAAATATCTAGCTAAACACATTATAATTTGAATCTGATCAATCTCATACAAATAAATCCCATAATAAAAAAAATACAAATGTGAGAGTCAATCTAGTTAAATACGCTCACAATCGCTACAATAGAGTATACAGTGAGTATCTATGAAGTCTGATTTTGATTAGCCTCGATTGTGTAAAATACAAAGGTTATCTTTTGATAGAACATTTTTTTCCAATATTATTCCCAATTTTCTATGGACTGGCCCGGTAAATAATTTCTAAATGAGATTCCAATGATATATTTGTCGAACATATAAATGTATATATCATATAAATGTTACTATCTGATGGTTTCGAAACAGGTGTAGGTACAAACATTATAAAGGTTGAATCCCTAAACTCAAGTGTATCTACGGTATTTCATCGTCACTATCCATGGTGTTGCTAAAACTGGCAATTTCTCACAGAAATTAAAACGATGATATACAGGCGTAAACAACTACAATTGTCTCAGATGACGTCATAAAAAAGGGTGACAATCCCTTAATTCGTTTCTATAAACAACGATTTTGGAATAGGTATTTTGCGCATTTACCTGGATTTTAAAAAAAAATAAACACATCAATAAACTTTTCAAAACGGGTTTTAATGAATTAGAAACTTTATTTTCCAATCTATTTTTATTACACTTGACCTTTAATACTAGTAAAGGAAATAAATAATGACCATATTGCACTTGATATACGAAAAACTTCATGATATCAAAATGGAGAGTTTAAAAGGACATATTAGGAGGAATGTCAATTTCTAAAATTTTACATAATTTTCAAGATCTGGTCTTCCAATTTAATATGCAACTTAAAAAATTGGGGATTGGAGATCAAACTTTTGAATTATTGGCGAAAATACTGAACTTTTATAGAAAATTTCAAGTAAATTTATTTAAAACATTTTTAAGAATCAGTGTTCTGCTTGGAAAAATATATCAATCAAGTTAATAAATTACAACATTTGAATTAGTTCCGAGTCTCAACTACCTGTATCATAAATTGTAAAACTGAAATACACATAGGGGTATAAAAATAGACGATACATTGGACAAAACTGAAACTGTAATATCATGCAGAATTAGAACTTATTAGTGAATCCTTCCACCACAAAATATAGTCCCTATGAAACCCTTTCAAAATGTGATTTGACACAAAACTTTTCAACTGGATAGGGTTCAGCAATAAATGTGTAATATGTTTGCACCCAATCTGATTAAAACCAGATCCTGAGATCCGCTCACTTAGATCACTACACTAGGATCTGACGTAACCCCATAGGAATATTTTTTGCTTGGAATATTCATGAGAACTATCAACCAGTCAGATTGCGCCATACAGACAATGATGGCTATTTAGGCAGTTCCTGGCAGTTCTTAAACAAATTGCTATAATCTCTCTCCCACGAAGTTTATTCCACACTGTAAAATTGTATATTCTCGCATAACGAATTTTAAACTTTTGCAATAATGCCTAATCTATTCCGTTCATACAAACAACAAAACGTACGATATGAAATATACCCAAATTAAATTAATTGTGAATTTTGATTGATGTATGAATAGGGATGGGTACAATTTGAAAAGTTTTCAAGATGGTCTACTTAAATAATGCGAGGAATATAACGCCAGTCGACGTAAACAGTGCATTGTGACGTCGCATCTAGCTGCGATATGTTTTCTTTCAAACCAAACAATCGCAGCCATTTTCCTTGAATTGTGAACTCCATCGGGATTTTTTAGCGTTTGAATGAAAGAAAACCTGTGGAGAATAACAGAAGTTGTTTAAATTGCACGTTTTGACAGGTGTGCAGTCGTCTGTCAAACGCGCAGCCATTTTTATTGCATCTCTAACATAAATAATGATGCATAAATAAATCATGGGAGAAAAATTATCGTTGGTATAAATTGACAAGGTCAATTTGATTGGCTTAACAAAAGGTCATGCGGACGTGACCCTATATAGGGTTACGTCAGATCCTAGGGTAGCGATCTAAGTGAGCGGATCTCAGGATCTGGTTTTAATCAGATTGGTTTGCACCAATGGGATCAGTATTGAACCAGTAAATACTTAGTTGTAGCATCCTGCACAGTTGTATTTAAAAGCTCAGGAGCTAACTTCCTTAAGAATCATTGGGCCAAAGAAGTTTACATTTGCATGAAAGCTTCCTGACATAATGCAGATTCAAGTTTGTAAAAATCATGGTCCCCGGCAGTAAGATGGAGCCAAAGTAGGGGATCAAAATTTTACATACGTTGACAAATATATAGGGAAAATCATTAAAAATCTTCTGAAAAATCACTGCTCCAGAAAAGTTTACATTGACATGAAATCTTTCTGACATAGGGCAAATTCAAGTTTGTAAAAATCATGGCCCCCAGGAGTAGGTGTGGGTTGCAATAGGGATCAAAGTTTTACATGTGAATATATAGGAAAAATATTTAGATATGAGCCAAGATGACTCAGGTGAGCAATGTGTCCCATGGGCATCTTGTTTATGACCTTGACCTTTTATGTAAAAGTCAAATAATAGAATTTTTGGACTAGGCCTTTGATATTTGGTATGTTGGTATACCATAATAAGACAAAATTTTGCATGCCATTTTAGATAACCGATGACCTTTGACCTTGATCTTTTATGTGAAGGTCAAATGATAGAATTTTAAAGGCATTTTTGTTGTCTGAACCATAACTTTTTTGTCTTTGACATAGTACATTGATACTTGGTATGTGGATGTATCATGAAAAGACAGTGTGTCACCTGTCATTTTTGTGATCTTTGGCCTTTTATGTAAAGGTCAATTAATAAAACTTTTTGGCTAGGCCTTTGATATTTGGTATGTGGGTATACCACGATAAGACAAAGTGTTTCATGCCATTTTTGATGACTTTTGACCTCAAACTTTTATGTAAAGGTCAAATAATAGAATTTTTTGGGCATTTTTGTTATCCGGACTATAACTTGTCTCTTGACATAGGCCTTTGATATTTGGTATGTTTAATTTACTATCATATGTTCACAACACTGTTCCTTGTTTGAAGTACTTAAACGTATTTAAGCGAATGTTATGAACCGTAAGTCTTAATTTTCCACTTTAAAGATGATCCAAAAAAAATGTGTTTAAAAGTATGGAAATAATGTGTTAAAAGCTATGGAAAATGAAAGGTGAGGCATCAGTTTTAGTGTGCTAAAACTATTCTTCCTATTTTTTTTTTTTGGCCTAAGAATTTCTTAATTATTTCAAGGGTAAAATTTGTCAAATTAGTATCCACGCTTCCTTATGTATTCTAGATTCAATTTTGTTCAATCCTTGACCCTGATGCACACATTAGAGGTTTATTGTTTAATTTACACTATTTGGACCCTATAACTATTGTCTATATGAGCATTGTTATCCTTGCATGCCCTGTTATGGTTTTAGTCCAAAGCAAATCTGAATAAAATGGAAGAGGAGAGAGAAAAGGGAGTCACTAGTTTCAAACTTTAAATGCTTGCATCAATTTCAAAATGAGTATAACTATAAGCAAAATTTCAATGACCATGTATATAAGAAATACAAGTAATTGATAATAAAATAAAAAAAAAACTATCTGTAAATCATGCATTTTTTGTTATAATGAAAATACATGTGTATTTTTCAGGATGAGAATCCCCTGAACCCCTCCCCATCACCGGTTTTGCATGTTAGGGGGCTGGCAGAGAACATACTGGAACAAGATCTCAAAGATGCTGTTCAACATTTTGGAACAGTGAGGTAGTTTGGATACTTTCTCCATATCATTTCAGTTTAACTAAGTTTTGCAAGTTATAGGAAAGTAATTGGATATTATATGATGAATTGTGCTTTTAGTAGAACAAAATTAGAGCAGTGGTTAGAATGTTTACTTTGTGTCCGCATCACACTTAAGATGTAAGATTAATAGAATCATTATTACGAGTGTGGGATAGTGAAATTCCACCGAGGGGACAAGATTCACGGTCTAGGACGAGGCTTTGATTTTTCTCACATTATTTGACCCAAATTAACTGCCTCTCACTAGCATTAAAAGAATTACTTTTCTTATTTCAAATCCTATCTTAGATTTAAGTACTTCATCTTAGAAATCGTACTTAAAAATGGTGTACATAAATGTGTAAACTTGAAATTCTATTTCCATCTATTCAGATCATTTTAATTTAGGACTAGATCATTTAAATAATGTCAACATGGGCATGATCAAATTCCCTTTCGGTATATCGTTCCGCGACCTACATATAGTGCTAGTCAAGAAGGGAACCATAGCAACAATTTTAAGGGAAAATATAACTTAAATTTTAATCAGTTGAACATTGAAGTTTGGAATACATTTAATGGTTTCAGATATGATCAGAAATTTTTTAATTTGGATGGAATGTTGACGTCAGAAATTGATCTACATAATGTAGGTCATTCACATTCCTTTGTGTGATGAAGTCATGACTGTTTATGTAGCATGTTTTAGTCTGAGTCCGATTCAATCACACGGATTCGTTTCCTGGATTGATAGGTGTTGTTCGCTATATTGATGGTTACATTGCCATAAATTTGTCCACCTCTAAATATCGACCCCATGGAATCCTGAGCCCTCGTTGATGTAGATTGGTGTGCGACCTGGTTTGTTTGAGTTTGAATGGTAGCATTTTTTGAAAACGGTATGCCCAAGTCAAAGGTTCGCTAGGATATTGTGGAGCTAGGTTGGTCCCTGGCTGATGATGCTGTTTCGAAACAAGAGCTGTTTTGTGTAGAAGAGTTTGGGATTGGAACCAAAGAAGAAGTATTGGGTGAGGATTTGGATAAAATGTTGCTAATTGCGAATTTCTGTGAATTATTTATTGTGCGGCAATTGTTCAACGATTGAATGTTTTTGTGGCCCGTTACGTACACTTGCAATGTGTCGGGGACATTCGAATCCGTCATTCTCTGGATGAGGGTTTTACGAACATTTGTGTTGGTGATTTTCTTATTATCAGGTAGGCCAGCATTTTTTGACATACTTTTCATAAGGTCATTGAGTTTATTGATGCCG
>NC_079165.1:49212068-49264568 GCF_947568905.1 Ostrea edulis | reverse complement strand
GGGGCCACAATAGGGGGTCAAAGTTTTACATACAAATATATAGGGAAAATCTTTAAAAATCTTCTTCTCAAGAACCATTGAGCCAGAAAAGCTGAGATTTATATGAAAGCTTCCTTATATAATGCAGATTCTAAATTGTTAAAATCATGGCCCCGGGGGGGTCGGATGGGGCCACAATAGGGGATCAAAGTTTTACATACAAATATATAGGGAAAATCTTTAAAAATCTTCTTCTCAAGAACCACTGAGCCAGAAAAACTGAGATTTATATGAAAGCTTCCTTATATAATGCAGATTCTAAATTGTTAAAATCATGGCCCCCGGGGATCGGATGGGGCCACAATAGGGGGTCAAAGTTTTTTTGTTTGTTTTTTTTTTCTTGTTTTTTTTGTTGTTGATATAGTGCAGATTCAAGTTTGTTAAAATCATGGACCCCGGGGATTGGATGGGGCCTCAAGGGGGGGGGGGGGCATCAAAGTTTTACATACAAATTCATAGGAAAAATCTTTTAAAATCTTCTTCTCAAGAACCACTGAGCCAGAAAAGCTGAGGTTTATATGAAAGCTTCCTGATATAGTGCAGATTATAAATTGTTAAGATCATGGCCCCCGGGGGTCGGATGGGGCCACAATAGCGGGTCAAAGTTTTACATACAAATACATGTATATAGTTAAAATCTTTTAAAATCTTCTTCCCAGAACCACTAAGCCAGAAAAGCTGATATTTATATGAAAGCTTTCTGATATAGTGCAGATTCTGGTTTGTTAAAATCATGCCCCCCTGGAGTAGGATGGGGCCACAATAGGGGATCAAAGTTTTACATACAAATATATAGGGAAAATCTTTAAAAATCTTCTTCTCAAGAACCATTGGGCCAAAGAAGTTCACGTTTACATGAAAGCTTTCTGACATAGTGTAGATTCAAGTTTGCAAAAACCATGGCCTCCAGGGGTAGGTTTGGGGCCATAATATGGACAACGGTTTTACATGCAAATAGATATGGAAAATCTTCTTATATGGACCAAGGTGACTCAGGTGAGCGATGTGGCCCATGGGCCTCTTATTCAATTTTGTCAGGTGTTAAAAGACCTTCAAGGTTTATTTCCATGTTCCTGTGCTTTTAAATCTTTTTGTTTTGCCTTGAGGGCTTCTCTGCACTGAGCAAATTTGAAGCTAGTAATTAACGAATATTGATAACGGTGACATTTTAAGTGCCTTTCGAAACTCCCTAACATCCCTCTAAGAGTTGAGGGCTTATATTCTTCACTCGATCTGGTTCACAATGAAGTTTGCCAACAGAGGGTCCAGCTCAATGGGGGGAGGGGGGGGGGGATATCATGAATTTCTCGACTCCCCTACCATTTGCACCCTCCATGATTTATTAGGCCTATTTATTTTTTGCAGAAGATTTTTGTTTACATTTTAAAAGTAGTGATGTTCGCAGTGTAGTAATACACAATGTAAGACAGAAAAATCTCACATGGCTGTCTCACACTGGTGATAATGTGAGAATAGTTAGTAATATTTAAAAGTGTAAGTTACAGGTCTTTCAGTTGTCTTCAAAATGGAGATTATATATTGTTGCAGCAGACATTGGCATTTTAAAGAACCCTAGCTGTTACGGCCCTGAGCGCCAAATTTAGGTCAAAATTTGTGCCACTTCACCTACAATTGGTGATGTCACAATAAGAGTGAAAAAATTCTAATGAACGAAAACAAAAACGATCAAAATAAGCTAACATGTGCTTATCTATGAACGTATTTTACTGTATGCAGGGATGAAATAGCATACTGAATTATGAGCCCAAAATTGACCAATTTTCAATAATCTTCTCAAGAACCGCACGTATAAGAAAAACTAAGTGCATAGTGATGTAGAGCAGGAAGGCCTCTACCAAAATTGTAAATTTCATGATCCTTGGGGTAGGGGTTCTGACCCAGGGCAGGTACCAACTTGGTATACAGTGTTTTTGTGTAAAACACTTAGATACCACCTTCTTTAGCACTATTGATACTATATTGAAGCTAAATAGATCTTTAGAAAGAACAGGTAGTCCTTTACCAAAATTGTAAATTTGATGATTCCAGGGGTAGGGGTTGTGGTATCAGGGTGGGGCCAAATCAATGTGTGAACAATTGACATTTTTAACTTCTTCTTGATAACTATCATTCCAAGTCTCTCAAATTTGTTATGAAGCATCTTTGGAGCAAGGGGGACATAATTTGTAAATTTCAGGATTCTTGCACCCTTTGGGCCTTAGGGACGAGGCAAAAACTGCCCAAAATTGACCAAAAAATTTCAAAAAACCCTCTTCTCTAGAACAACACATGTTTATGAAAAACTAAATGCAGTGATGTAGAATGGGAAGGCCTCCACCAAAACTGTAAATTTCATGATCCCCAGGGTAGGGGTTCTTACCCCAGGGCAGGGCCAAACTTACTATATAGTGATTATGTGCAAAAGACTTGAATAACATCTTTAGTGTTATTGATACTAACTTCAAACTAAATACATGTGTAGATATTTAGAAAGAGCAGGTTATCTTTTACCAAAATTGTAAATTGATGATCCTGGGGGTAGGGGTTCTGACCCCCTGGGTAGGGCCAAACTTGTATATGATATTTATATGTAAGTTTGTTGATACTGTATAAAAATCTGAATGCATACTTAGGAATAGCAGAAAAGGATGTAGAAAAAATGGTGAATTTCACAACCCAGGGATTTGACTCTATAGGATGGGTCCATATTAGTCGTATCTTTTGATGTTTTACTGTTAAAGGGACTGATTCAAGATTTTCCTCCAAATTTTGTTTTTGACTTTAAATGATCAAAATCAACAGTCTATATTAGACTTAGAAGGTTTCATTAAACATTAAAGTTATTCATCATGGCAATCTCATTATAGAGAGTTTATTATTTGTTTTGAAAACAAAGATTGAGGTATGTTATTGTTTACGTGGTTTTCAAAATAAATGGATATTGATCCAAGTTTATTATATATATCACATCTGAAGTATACTTTAGGTAAAATGTGTCAGTTAAAAGTTAAAATTTGTGATTGTACTAGATGAAAATGCTATAATGTTTCACAGGTTTGTTTGTTTACATAAAGACTCGAGTCTTTGTTTACATAACACAAAATCAATATTTGCATTCAGATGATCCAAATTTTGGTTGTCAACATTGAATGAGCTATATTTTTATGCCCCCCTTTGAAAAAGAGGGGGCATATTGTTTTGCACCTGTCGGTCGGTCTGTAGACCATGTGTTGTCCGCTCAATATCTTGAGAACCATTCACTTGATGATAATGATATTTCATATGTGGGTTAGTTATGAGTAGAAGAGGATCCTTATTGTTTTTCAGGTCAAAAGGTCAAAGGTCAAGGGTCAATCTACTCTGGACATAGGAATATAATGTCCGCTCAATATCTTGAGAACCCTTTGCTTGAAAGACATCAAACTTGGCACACTGGTACATCCTAAGGAGTAGATGACCCCTATTGATTTTGAGGTCATATGGTCAAAGGTCAAGGGTCAAACTGGGCATAGGAATATACTGACCATTCAATGTCTCGAGAACCCTTTGCTTGACAGACATCAAACTTGGTACGCCAGTACATCTTCAGAAGAAGATGACCCCCATTGATTTTGAGGTCACATGGTCAAAGGTCAAGGGTCAAACTGGACATAGGAATATACTGTCCGTTAAATATCTCGAGAACCCTTTGCTTGACAGACATCAAACTTGATACACTAGTACATCTTCAAGAGAAGATGACCCCTATTGATTTTGAGGTCACAAGGTCAAGGGTCAAACTTGACAGGAATATACTGTCCGTTCAATATTTTAAGAACCCTTCGCTTGACAGACATCAAACTTGGTACACTGGTACATCTTCAGGAGAAAATTACCCCTATTTATTTTGAGGTCACATGTTTAAAGGTCAAGGGTCAAACTAGACATAGGAATATACTGTCCGTTCAATATCTCGAGTACCCTTTGCTTGACAGACATCAAACTTGGCACACTGGTACATCTTCAGGAGAAGATGACACCTATTGATTTTGAGGTCACGTGGTCAAAGATCAAGGGTCAAATTGGACATAGGAATATACTGTCCGTTCAATATCTTGAGAACCCTTTGCTTGACAGACATCAAACTTGGTACACTGGTACATCGTCAGGAGTTGATGACCCCTATTGATTTTTAGGTCACATGGTCAATCCACTCTTGACATAGGAAGATATTGTCTGCTCAATATTTTGAATTGATGATACTACTCTGAATTAAATGATGTGTGTGTGTATAACCATTTTCAATTTTGCACCATGGGGGGCATATGTGTTTTACAAACATCTCTTGTTAATTTTTAACATAAAAAATGAAAAACGTTTCTTTTGAAAAACGTGAACCAGTCCCTTTAAAGGGACTGGTTCACGATTTTTGATAAAAATATTTTTCATTTTTGATGTTCAACATTAAAAATATAACTCATTTAATGTTAACAGCCAAAATTTTTACCTTCTGAATGCAAGAGTGAAAGCAATATTTTAGCCTTAAATCTGTGTTATGTAAACAAAGACTCGAGTCTTTTTATGTAAACAAACAAACAAAGGAAACATTGATTTTGTAATATAATTCATCTTAATTTTGCATAGTAACAAATTTTAACTTTTAGATGACACATTTTACCCCCAAAATGCTTGAAATGTGAAAGAAATAATAAACTTCGATCGATATCCATTTCTTTTGAAAATTTCGTAAACAATAGCATACTGCAATATTTGTTTACAAAACAAATAATAAAATCTCTAAAATGAGCTTCTGTGATGATATATAACCTTAATTTTCATTTGAAATCTTTCAAACACATTAGACAGTAGATTTTGATCATTAAAAGTGAAAAACAAAATTTTGGGTAAAATCGTGAATCAGTCCCTTTAATACTCCTATTATATTATGTAAAGCCTTTCAGTAGTGTAAACACTTTTGAGGGCAGTGAAGTTTTAAGAACACATCTTGTTATACCTCCCCGCAACAAGTTGTGTGTGTGTGGGGGGGGGGGGGGGGTATACTGGAATCGGGTTGTCCGTCTGTCTGTCTGTCCGTCCGTCTGTAGACGCAATGGTTTCCGGGCTCTAAAGCGTTATCCTTTCCACCTACAGTCACCATATCTTACATATGGACTATTCATGGGATGAAGATGTTCCCTATCGATTTTGGGGTCAAAAGGTCAAAGGTCAAGTGCACTGGACATCGAAGTAGCAATATGGTTTCCATTTAAATTCTTTAACGGCTTTTTTCATCGCATGGAGATTCTGTCTTCCTAGATACCTTTTGGATCATAATACTGAAGTTTTACCTATTACCAACACCCTTTGGGAGATTGGGGTAAGCAGGGGGTATTCTTAGTGAGCATTGCTCACAGTACCTCTTGTTTTATACTGTTGCTGAACATTAGAATTTAGTTTAGATATTCAGAACAGGAAATCTGTTGGGAGTAGTGATATTTTTTCCCTAGTACTCAGGTGACCGATAAGGCCTGTGGGCCTCTTGTCTGTTTATAATTTCATTACTCTGTCACATATCAAGCTGAAACTTGCTATGTAGCTTCTTTGTGGACCACCCTAGATCTTATTGCAATTTTGATCCATTTCGACCATTGCCTATCAGGTTATTGAACTTTGTCAGTTTTGAGGAATTATTGCATAGAGAGTACATGATTTATCTGTTTTTCCTTCCATGGTTTTCAAGTGAGGACCTTCTTATTTTACAGAGTATTTGCATGGATATGGAAGATGTGCTGTGTCAAGAATTTTGATTTCCTTCAATTTTTGAGAAAATTAGATTGTTGAACTTGTCAGTTTTGAGGAAATATTGCATTGAGAGTACATGATTTGTATTTTATTTTTCCTTCTACAGTTTTCAAGTGAGGACCTTTTTACTTTACAGAATATTTGTATGGGTGTTGGAAGATGTGCATGTGACAAGGGTTTTGATTTTCTTTAATTGGTTAGGTTGTTGAACTTTGTCATTTTTGAGGAAATATTCAAGTTATGCAAAGAAAGTATGTCACAGCCTGATGATGGCTGATACACTGTACTTCCTAAAGCAAAGTTCTACAAATTATATGGCTTAAGAAAAACACCCTGTGTAAGCATTTTCACGGGCGTATTATCTACCGTCTGCAGTACTCTTGCTGTGGATATTTATGGGAATTTTATTATGTTTTTCGTCTATCGATCATATTTCATTTCATGATGGGATGTTGCTAAAGTGCAGAATGGAAAATGGAAGAGAGAGAGATCAAAACAGGTGCAGAAAAGGGAGAGTCAAAAAGGAGGTCGTTGTTAAAACATGTATTAAAAATGGTAAACCTAATGGCATTTATAAGCTTCTTTGAAATTATTCGGGATAAGATATCTCATGTTTTCAAATAAAGGGATGGAACATTTTATTCCAAAGTTGATCTTGAACAGATTAATAAACTGGAAATTAATACATTTGGTTTGATTTTTCAGCTTTGTCGATTTGATGTTTGCTTATTAAAAGCGATCTTGTAACGAACGCAGCCAACCTATTCACTTTTTGTGTTTGGTTTTATTATCAAATATAGTCAAGAAAATATTTATTTTCGGACGAGGGCACTGAGGGAGAAAATAACTTTTCTTTCACATGTTTATATAGAGTAAGCAATGGAATTTTTATTTCTGTTAAAACAAATTAGCATGAATTCAATTAGAAAAAAAATACCAATGATTTTATTAAAACCTCCTGAAAGTTTTACATGAATATCTTTAACACAAATTGAAAAAAAAAAATTGCATGTGGTACCTTTTCAACAAATGCGGCGGGGCCTGAGAAACCACGAGCTAAGCCTGTTTAGGCCTGAACTCTGTGATACCATAAATATAGAAAGGACGAGAAACAACCTGGTGACCTGGACCGGTAATGTCCTAGTCAAAATAAGCAGGTGAAATTGAGAGAAAGATAACATATATCTGTTATTTTAAGAACCCATGCCTGGGTCAAAACATTGATCTATGCAGGGAGATCAGCAAATTACGCATACCCCTCCTAGTTTCTGATTTTTATTTTTTTTTTAGGTATTTGAAGCGAGTGGGAAGTTTTTTTTTTATATGGGTGCAGAGTTCAACCCCTTTTCTATATTTATGGTATCACAGAGTTTGGGCCCAACAATATTCTTAGAAACATTGAAAAATAAATTTTGGATAGATGTATTCAAATCCTGGCTTATGTTACATGTACATAACCTTAGTAAGAAGTCTGATGTTACTGTTGGACTTTGTTTTAACATGTACTTCTCAAGTGCAACAACATTTCTTATCATCGTTGAGCTACCTCAAAGTATCCCCAAAATGTTACTTTCTGAAAATTTATCAAAGCACAACAGACAAGTTTTCAGTTTAAAGTTCAGGCATTTTTTTTTCAGGTAGACTGCAGCATGTTGCATGAAATACCAATTGTTGTAGATTAAGTTATCTTGAGGATATGATTTGTGACGTTGTTGAATACTAATTAACTTTGGAAGAAGACTTCAAAGCAAATGATTTTCTGTCAGATTGCTTAATATGTAAGGCAACAGTTTTTTAATTTATTGGTTTACGGATTTTTGTTTTAAAAATTAGGGTCGGTCAGGAGGGAAAAAAAAATCAAATAAACATTTTTGATATCTAACGTTTTATTTTCAATAAATCATTAAAATCATTTCGTGAATAAAAATAAACATACCATGTATTAAATGGCGGTGCACTTTTTTCCATATAGATATGCCCTTAGAATATTCTCTACCACCTTTTTTGAAAAGTTTTTTCATTTTTATTTGGTACTCAAATTCTTTCCACCACTACACAAGGTATACTAATTTTCGAGAAATATGCATACCTTTCCGAGTTTCATTTGGGAATTGGTCATATTTTTTACGGGCGTTCATTATAGTATCAAAAGTATCAAAAATTTCTCACACTGTTCTATTCTCAGTTTGGATTTTTGATGGCAGAAATGCACGTACATGTATTCAAATATGTTTATTATGGCATGTACTGCTGTGGTATAAAGTCACTATAGTTTGAATAATCTAACTGTATCTCGGGACAGGCCCTCACTACACTCAAACCGGGTCCGTAGGACATTATCACTTTAACGATAGAACATCCTATCTAGTAAGCTAGGTCACTGATAAAATGTGTTGTGTTTCCGCTAACCCGACCGACTCTAAATTATAGCCCCGATCCTAGAATTTTTTTTTGATATTTAAAAAACAATACCGTAATTTTCCCGGAAAAAAATTTATTCCTGGTTCTTTGTTTTAGTTAGACATTGAGATGAAGTCATTCAGACGCTTTAATGATATACAAAAAGTTTAAACAACATCGATAATTTTTGTAACAATGGTTGACCTAGTGGCTAGTACCTCCATGTGTGCCTCACGCAACAGTCATTTAACAATTGAAGTTAACAGACAGTCGAGAGACTTTGTCAAGTGTCATGTTTCCATAGAAGACTTTCTTTTGTTAAAATTGCCAACTCCTATGGTGTTGTTAGACGGTGGCTATTTATAGCCATGCACTGTCTTAAATGCTATCATTTCAGCGGGCATTACTGTATTATACACGGGGACCTTAGTTTTATATGGAGGTCATGATGCAGAGTGACAGACATTATATAGTGTACTTGAATGTCCAGTCTGTCTTTGTATGCACATCCATGGTTTCTGCTGCAGTTCTAACTGAATACACTATGAAAAAGGTCGCAAATAAAGCAGTGAGTGCATCCGAGTTGTTGATGGCTGGTGATAGCTGAGAGGAAAAAAAGATGTGTACTTTTTTTTAAAATAAAAATTTATTTATGGTAAAAAGTTTTAGCTGGAAGAGAGTTGGATCCCATTAGGATATGTGGGATCTGCCCAGACTGTCTTCCTACCCTTGTTCCATTTAGATTGTGAAAATACATTCAGAAATGTATTAATAAACTTAAAATATGTTAATTATGTTGATATATTGGTGATGATTTAATATTTTTTTAAAAAACCATTACTTTATTTTCTTGTCAAACATATCCAATAGAAGTATTCCTATGACAACCAATCTAAATGTAGATACAATATATCTGGTACTTGTATAGCATAGTGGCATGAAGGAGTTAACTTTTGTGTTTTATGCTAGATATGTTTCATTGAAAAATATTGTTTCTTATAAAACATCTGGAAATAATCCTCAGCCAATAACAGGTGAAATGTTATGATTGAAAGTTTACTAGCAATGCAATTTAAGCAAAATTTTATTTTGAATGTATAAAATTCAATAGAACATTTAACTTGTTAGAGTTTACAATGTTTTTGCATACTTTGAAAAAATAAAATTTTATTTCCTACCTACCTACCCTATTTTTTTCTGGAACGTTAGCGGAAACTCAACAATTTTTGTCGTTGGCCTAAAGTCGCTAATAACTGTACCTTTCCCCTCATCCTTAAACACCCAAATAGCACTGCAAAAATACTGCCAATTGTATGAGAAATATTTATTTCTATCAATATCCCTTTTTTGGGGTGACGAAATGCCATGCCAGGCATATGTTTTGTCGACAAGAATGATATACAGGTATCGTTACTGTCATCGTGGCCATATCTGTTTACATGGTTTTTAAAAATACGGAATAAAGATATTTCGCAAAACGAAGAGTGATTACCAAATACAAATTAATTTTATTTTTATTTTCGGTTTGACTTGTTGAGTAGAATCGGCGGAATTAAAAAAAAGTAGAAATTTGCATTTTATTTTTTTCTGATTTCCCAGAAATTAGGGTCGGCAGATCCGTAAACCAAGACATAAAAAAACTGTGGCCTAATGTTGACAAATTTGTTACCATCTGTTATAGATTTGTAACTGCATGCACTGATGGATTATGGTGCATAAATTTTCAGTTGCAAAGTCTGTTTATTCTGTTGCAATAAATTATAGGTGATATTGTATAAGTACATGTATCTGAAAATGTTGTGGCGACCAGATGCAGCATTTTCCCCCCCCCTGATATAAATGGAATAATTCCCAATGTCGGATACTATCAATTTCCCCCAATTTTGAGGCTAAAAATGCCAGCCAGTAACAACTGCAATAGCATCATAATTTGAGGCTCATGATATTTGCATTTTATTTAAATGTTAAATAATGTCTTCATTTCCTCTTGAATAGAAAGTAAAGGTCAATAAAATGGCACTCATTTGTAAAATTGTAAACAATGAATATTTGCATATTCTTTAAAATATGGCTTATTCAACGTTAATTTGGAAATAAATGCCATTTGTAGATATGAAAGAAAATTCACAATTCTTTCTATTTTGATGCTATTTTCCCCAATTGAATAGATACATGGGTACCAATCCCATAAGTTAGGAGAAGAAAAACCCACTGCAGATAGGTTGTAGTATTTTAGTTTTAGTCTCATACTTACTAGTACTGGAATGGGAGAATGAATTCTCTAAAGATCATATGTCAAGTTGATATATAGTGTATGTTATAAAAAGAATACCAGCTAAGATCTGCCCGTCTCATACATGTTAAAAAGATTGTAGGTAGGAGTGATAAGATGTATGTAGATTTCTATATGTACATGAATAGATTTTATTTTTACATTCCATTATTTTTGCTGACTACTTTCAGTTATGTGGTTCTGATGCCAAGGAAACATCAGGCCTTGGTTGAATTTGAGGTAAGTGAATATTTCAAGTCTATATAATATCAGAAACATACACTCATACTCAATAAAGAAATAAGTTGATACCTTATTACAAATATATAGCACTGTTCAGAAAGTGCATGTTATAGCACATTTTGAGTATTGTTGATTTTGTGGATGAAGTCTTGGACTAGTTACTTTTTCTGTGATTGATGTCGTGAACTGCCCAGCCATGCAAGTAACAAACACGCTTGATTTGTTACGTTACATTAATTACTGAGATACATGCAGATGATGGAGAGGAAAATGGAGAAGAAAATATGAGTTTTTTTACAGGTGACCTATTGCAATGTTTCACTACCGATATACAGAGTTAATGCACCTGATTTAAATTATTCCTGCTACGTGTTGAACATTTGAAATTCATAAAACGTTTGAGTGGATTGTCTGAGTGGATTGTCTAACATACAATTCCATCATTAAAAACAGCATTGCCTGGACATTTTACGGAAAAGGAGAAGTTCACTGAAGGTAAGAAATTCATTGATGGAAAGGCTGTTTTAACCATGCAAGTTATTTATGCCGGCGAGATCCAGATCAAGTTTTTAACCCTGCAATGTTGGTATAGATTGGCTTAAAAATGTGTATATAGACCTATTGTTTAATATTTTACATTCAAAAAGAAAAAAGGTAGTTACCATACAGAATGCTCAAATGCATAACTAATGAGTTAGTGTATAAACAAAACAGGATCCTACACGTAGGTGGACTTTCTGAGGAAATTCGGATACAACGAAAACTTGTTGATTTTATTAACTTGATAATTTCAACATAAATATGGAGCCAATTATTTGTGCAAATTTTTCACAATAGCCACATTTTATTTGTATTTCCAATCTATTCATATTATAGCAATTGGTTGATGAATATACTAACTATCTAGCAAGAGGAGGGTATGAACTCGTTAGGATAAACGAGTTCTGCCCAAGCTCTCCTCTTTTCATTCTTCTTCCCTCACTTTCTATGGTTTGCAGTGGGATGGTCGGGCAAGTATAAGTGGCAACGCCTATGTATGGGTCATGTCCAATTTTTTGTTGTTGACGATGTCATCGCACATTTAATGCTATCTTTGGTTCTAAAAACGAATTGGTGTAAAATGCTGGCTTTGGAGCCTAGTGTCAAGAGAATTGTCGGGGTTTGAGATTTCGGAGTTGGAGATTTGGAAGTGAATTTCAACATATTTTATTGTATCTGTCATTTCCTTGTACTTTGATGGTTCTGTGCTGTTCAATAAAATTGATATAGCAGATGGCAGTATAGAGCTAGTCAAATGTATCACCACATGGTGACAGAAAAATCAAAATTCACAAATATTGACGACGCGTCTGTCAGCAGGAATTTTCTGTACATGTATTAATTATCAACGGAAATATTTTTGGAAAGTGAAAATGTAATTAGAGGTAAGGGGTGTTGTACTGGAAAAGAAAAATGGCAAAATATAAACAAATGAATTGCCTATATATGTCATCTGAGGGATTATATTAAGCAGGTATGCTACACCAGAGAAATTTGATATGGATGAAAAGTGGATGATAAGTACAACATTTTGAAATTGAAAACTTTCAAATTTACTGTATTTAGTCAAAAAATGCAGTTTAAGGACATGCGGGACGATGTGACCAAAAATAACTCGTCAATGAATATTTTTTCTTTTTCATGAAGCACCATCAGGATGTCCTGTACAATGTGTATAAATTTCATGGCCACTTCCTAGGTATACAAGGGAGATAATAAGCTTTGAATTACCTCCCTTTTCGAAAATTGTGAATTTTACAAGATTATTCCGATTTTCAATTCAAAAAAATAATTTGATGGAATTTTTATCTATATCTTTTACAATAATTTTTAGAATATATGTAAAATATAAAATATATAATAATAAAATGCTTAAACATAACCATATAATAAGAAATTGGGAAAATTTAAGGATTTGGGGTGGAAATTGGTACTCAAAAACAGGGTAGTCCAGATACTAAATGAAGCACTGCTCAAAAACTTGTCAATGAATTTTTTTGCAAACACTGCAATTAAAAGCTATTCATATACCCAACTTCCTGTAGAAATATGAAGGGGTAAAGCTAATCTTGATTTTGAGGTAGGCGTCCTTGAAGTTATACATTGATATGTTCACTTGGGGTTAGGCTTGGCGAAATATTTGTTATTAATAACTTTCAAGCTTATATTCTTTTCATGTACAACTACTGTTAAAAGTAATGGGGGATGGGACAGTCTCAATTTATTTGCACTACAAAATTGAAAAAAAGCTCATTGTCAAAGACGGGGGGGGGGGGGGGGGGGGGGGGGGGGGGCTAATTCTTCGTGCCTGTTTTGGAATACATTGTTAGAAACTATATTTGCTTTGAACCAATTGAAATATTTAGAATTTTCATAATTATGGAACAAAAATTGAGTTAATGGAAACAAATTAAAAAAATTTTTTTTTTTAAATATACATGTATATATTAAACATGGCTTCGAACAAAACGTCTAGTCTAGCTCTAAACAATACGTCTTCTTTCAAACCACGGGTTAGGTCTAGTTAACGTCAATATGAGCTACTACTTCCTTTACTAGATCAACAGCATTTCCGCGGCCATGGTAGCTAGTGTCGCTTGACTCGATCGTCTCCATGCTACTTTTCAAAGTATGTATGTATCGCACATGTTGTGACTTTGCACCTTTTTCTTTTTTACACATCTGCTTCTCACATACATTCCGACGTGTGTCTTTTTTTAAAAATTAGTTACCATTTCCACAGCAGTGTTTCGTAAAGTAAGTAAAAATAATTTGGAATATGAAATAGTTTCAGAGATAAAGCGTACTTATATTTACATGAAAATGCTTGCAAAAATTAGTCCTAGTATGGACGTTAATATTTGACCAAAAGTAACGATTGTCGTCATAAAAGGGGGGGGGGGGGAGGTATTTTTCGCAAACAAGGATCGATTATAAAAGCACCTGAATAGTTTGTACGTTTCCCAGGCAAGATTCGGAGAAATGTGTGTCCAGATCTAGTTTCACACTACTATAGTAAATGTCAACAAACGATCATCATCTTACACTTGCACTGAGTCATTGTTTACAGACGGTGGACTTTCTTTTGGTAAATGCCTAGAGATGCAAATTGCATGTGCATGTAGGAGCGATTTCGGTGACTTGTAGGCTATAGTATCAAAATTATTGTGGCGCATACTATACATATATATAATATATGCAATGTATATATATGAAAAAGAGACTTGTAATCACTATGAAATAAAATGAAAATTATCATTTGACAAGAATTCAATCAACAGATTTACACAAAACACTTGACAGCGGTAGCAAATTACAACAAAATATGATGACATTTTCCCTGCGATACAACGTCGTGACGTACTTTTTTTATTATGACGTCTTATAGTGTGTCTGTACAGTATTGTGATTTTTCTCGGGAAGCTTAACTACACTGCGTCCGGTTCTAGATTTATAATAAATTCGCAACCATCACGTGATCATCGTCCCGCATATCCTTAAGTAAAAAGCAATCTGAAAATAATTGAAAACCCCTGCTGGACTCTGAACACACGATCTACAGTTTACCAGTCGATGTGCTAACCTACGGAGCTACTCAGCTAGGCGATGATTTTAGAAATTAATAGACAAATATTGCTGATATTTATATTTTCATCCACATTTTAAAAGGAATTCAGCCATTATGACGATATAGAGGGCTTTCTTAAGATAACACAGTTATGGAGTTAAACAGGAATAGCATCTCGAGTCTGATAATGTGCGACGTGAGCTAATGCATTTAATGGTTGTATATTGTTTAACGTCCCTCTTGAGAATGTTTTTCTCAATACATATGGAGTTGTGCTAATGCATTTGAAATCCTGATAATTATACACAAAAAAGTTTCAGTTTTATGTGAGAGTATTTATGGCATACATAGTGGTTTTCAATCTTCTTTTATTTTTGTCCCAGTATCTGTAAATTGAGTTATGAAATGTTGCAAAGGAACCATTTTCTTAATTCTTTAGAAACTCTGTCTTTCTCTCTCTAATGAATATTGGGATGAATATACAACTATTCACCCCAAAAGCTCCACTGCTGAAAATTTCTTATGACAAGAGACTCAACCTACTCTCTATTTAGGAGAGTCCAGAGTCGGCATTTTACACCGTGCTCCTGAAAACTAGGATGTGCCTCCTAGTGCATTTAAATTTCAAAGATTTTGCGGGGGGGATCTTGTGCCTTGGGCGCTTACAAAAGTCACCCCACATATTAATTTCACTACTTAACTTATTTAGAACCTTGATTATTATGCTCCCCATACATAGTTTGGAAACATACTGGTTTCATTGTTTCTAATTATTAGCTCAGCTCGAGTGAGCTTTTCTGATCAAAATTTGTCCGTTGTCAGAGTAAACTTTTCACATTTTCATCTTCTTCTCCAAAACCATTTGGCCAATTTCAGCCAAACTTGGCACAAAGCATCCTTGGAGGAATGGCTTTCAAGATTAATCAAATGAGGGGCCATGTCCCCTTGAAAGGGGAGATAATCACAAAAATGCAAAAATATGGTGGGGTCATTTAAAAATCTTCTCCTCGAGAACCACTGGGCCAGAGGAGCTGAAATTTACATGAAAGCTTCCTGAAATAGTGCAGATTCAAGTTTGTTAAAATCATGGCCCCTGGGCGTAGGTTGGGGCCACAATAGGGGATCAAAGTTTTACATGTAAATATATAGGGAAAATCTTTAGATAGGGGTCAAGGTGACTCAGGTGAACGATGTGGTCCATGGGCCTCTTGTTCATTTTTCTTGTGTCTTTTTTGTCCATGAATGTGAGATTAAGATGAAACCTTTATTTTTTCAGAATGAGTGATACAGATGGAGTAGCTGGTGATTCAGTAGCACCTGCTCTGAACCATGAAACTTTGATGAAGAAATCAAAATTTAAAGAAGGGTTGTCAGGCAGGGGCCTTGAAAAATTGGGTAATAAAGACATTCTAGTGAACAGAATATTGAGAGTCATGAACTTTGGTAAAACAGACATTTCAACCTCAAGTGACAGTTCTAATGAGGATGATGAAATTGTGCCTAATCCTTCAACTCTAAAAACTGGATGGGAAGAAATGGTAACCTCAAACAGTCCAAATATTAAAGAAGACATCCTCAACTATTTCTTATATTCAAAATACCCTGTTTCAGGAAAAGCAAAGAAATGCAAGAGGCAACTGAAGAAGGCTTGGAGACTCTGTAATGAAAATTTTCTTGGGGAAAATGAAAGTAAACAATGTTAATGATACATGCAGAGTGCAGACCAAGTATGAGACAGTGAAAGTCGATGGAAAAACAGATGACCATTACAGCCTGTATGTTACCATTATTAAAACTGGACAAATTGAGAACTCATGTAATTGTAAAGCTGGAAAAGCTGGACTTTGTTCCCATGTTGGAGCAGCCCTATTTGTCGTTTTGAAAATTAAAAACCCATGTACAACTAGTGATATGCTAGATGGACTAGGATGTGCTTACCCAAACTCTGTTCTTTATCAAACAATGTTTGCACGAACTGCAGACTTAACAGACTTTATGACCATATTTCAACCATCGTATATGTTTATGGACAATGTGGATTTGAGTTCTATTGTATACCAGTCCGAATTTATTGACTTTGTTAATCAACTGGAAATGTCTCCCTCAACTATATCAGAATTGAACAATTCAACCCATGGACAAGCAAACAATAAGAATTGGATAGAGGCTAGAACTTGAGTGTTGACTGCTTCTAATTTTGGTGCAGTTTGTAAGAGAAAAGAAGAAATGCCCACAGAAAATTTAGATAGAGTACTTTGTGGATACAATACATAACCAAATACATGCAGTATATCATGGGGAAAAAGTATGAATGTAAAGCTCACAGACAGTATGTGCAAAATCATAGAAAAAATTGTAAAGATGTCTTTGTAGAAGACATGGGTCTCTATATAAGCAAGAGATATCCTTTCCTTGGAGCCAGTGTGGATGGATTAGTTCGGTGCTCCAGATGTGGAACTGGGGTTGTAGAAATTAAGTGCCCCTATGGCAGAAAAGAAGACAAGTGGAGAAACAAACTTCCTGAAGAATGTGCAAACAACCGATTTTTTTGTTGAGATGCAAGAAGAAAAGTTACGCCTATAAAGACAACATAATTATTTTTACCATGTTAAGGCCAAATGGTAATTTTTGAAATTGAATTGGTAGATTTTGTAATTTGGACCTAAAAAGGAATTTCCACTGAAAGAATTCTGTTTGATCAAAATTTCTGGCATACAAATTGAAATATTTTTATACAAGGAACATTGGAGCTGAGATATACACCTGTAGAGTAAGACGTGGCAAATCTTTATACTGACTTTCATGTTAGCGCATTTTTCAATATTCATTGCATGTTTCATATTAAACTATTTTTTCAACACAGTTTACACACATTTAATTGCTTTACAAATCATTTGAGCAGTGGTTCATACAAATTTGTCATGGCAGTACAATTAAAATTATTTGCTCAGCGAGATGTGCTTCAGAAAGCGACAACACGGTTTGTAATATTTTTAATTTTTTTTATCTACTCCATCTTCATCTCAACAACAATCCTTGGTTGAGCAATTTGTTGAGTTTTGAAGAATTCGTCTGCGGTCATCTGATTTGACGATGACACAAATGGTGGCATATTGAGTCCAATATCAGCTGGTAGCTAGTCAGCAATTGTAAATCCGCTAAAATTGTATTACCACTTTGAAGTTGTGGTAGAAACATATTGCCATCACCCTGTACAATATGACGAACTGATGTGTGCCCACCCCAAACTCGTGACACAAATGTTATTAACCTATTGGGTGCAACACCTATTAATACTTTAAATGTATTGTGGTGTTTGTATTCACTCCAGGTCAAAAACTGAACTCACAGAAAAATTCGGTTGCATCAATTACAATTCTCACAGTTGGCATATCCATAAATGCATTTGGAAGATTAGCCAAAATTTGTTCTCATGTTGGCCATGGTATCAATCCTTTATAGTGGTCATAAAGGAAGTTGATCCAAGTATTCAAAATTCTTGAAACAGTCATGACCGATACAAAGAACATATCTGCCAAATGTTCCTGTAGCATGCCTAGTATCAGCCTTAAACAAACCATATAAAATTCATCATTGGGTCGTAGCTTCCTTTTTCTTCCAGGTTTAAAAAAGCAAGGGGTATTGTATTTCCTATCATCTGTATCTAGTAATCGCAGTTCTCCTTCCCAGTATGTAAGCCTATCTCCCCCATGTTTCATCAAAACATTGAACATCAAATCAAATGTCTTGTAATTTGGGAAACCAGTGTAAAACCTGGTTTTGTCGTCATTGTTATAAATATCTTCAGGCTTCATAAATGGATACTGAGCTTGAACTTCAGCAGTACATGTTAATCTAACATCGGATGAAATAATCTGTGTTTGAAAATCACAAGTATTGCTGCTCCCGTCATTGTACAGTGTCACTGATTTGATCACATTGCTGTGTGTTGCATGTATTATGGTTAGGAATTTTCTCGTCTGCGGTAATTGTAGTTAAAAGTTTTATTTGCAGGGTCAGGAGTTATTTTTATTAGTACCCTACGTGGAGTTTTTTCTGCCTTTGCATGCTTTAAGTTTAATTCAGTAGGCACTGATGACTTAATGCATACATTATTTTCAAAATGTAAATTGTATATTTGGGTATTATCTGTAATAGGAGCATTTGGCCAAATGAATTTGATCGGTGAGGCCATCATTAAAAATGTTTTTGTTTGATGTACTCCGACCCACATTTTTCAAGGTGGGTCGGTAGGTAGGTGTTTTTGTTTGTTTGTTTTTTAATGTCATGAAATTTTTTAATGTTTAGTTTTAAAGTAAGGAGAATTTTCTATTTTTCAAGGGAACAAAAAAAGAAAAAAATGAAATTTAAAATTGCTGAAAAAAATGATTGGGTAGGAGCAAATTTGACAGGTTGGTCGGAGTACATCAAACAAATAAATTTTTATTTTTGGCCTGAATCCAGCTCTCCCTATGTGTTTTATCATTTTCTTTCGTACCTACGAGTATTCTGTGCAATGTAATTTTCTCATTGTTTTCAGTGACTTGGCCTTGGTAGTGTGATCACAAGACACAATAATGACGCCCACCACCCATTTTATGGTTAAAGCCCTATATAAGAAGAAAAACACTTTTATAAATATTGTATAGCAAGGGCAGATCCAGAGAATTAGTAGGGGGCCGAAATAAGGCCCCATTTCCAGTGCTAAAATGCAGACCTGTATTTTTCCCAATTTTTGCTTTTAAATTCCCAAACAATGAAAACAAGTCCCAACAGGGTAGCCTTTTTGTTAAAAAATCTTCAAAGGCCCACATATTACAATTTGTGCTTCAAAATTGTTAAGTAAACTTCATTTTTTGGCCTCTGATTATTTGAATGAGGCCAGCTTTGACCAAATTGCAAGTCAGAAGGAGTCCAATCATTCTTTAAGGCTCTGGTTTGATTTTCTCCCTACTTCTTTGTATGGAACAATTTTCCCAATTTCAAGCAAATGTCGCTATTTTTCCCAATTGGGAAGGCCCAGGCCCTTGACAATCAATACCTTAAAAATCTCTGCCTTTTTTCACAGACTAAAAAAATACAAGAGAACCACAAAGGTTTCATAATAATATTACTGAAGTCTACATGGAAAGAAGCTGGTTTTTTATAGAATTGCCCAAAAGTTGCTTCCTGATATGTTTTTAAAAAAAAATGTAACCAAAAGTAGTTTTATTTTATGGGTTATGCAATTTTTTTCATTGGTTAGATTCTTTCAATTTTTGAGAAGAATTTCAATCTCACTCAGACTCACTCCTGATACTTCTGTATGAGCAATTCAAATCATGTCCTCTTTGTATATTTAAAATTACATATTCAACATTTCATAGAGAAAAATAATTGTTGTCACTATAAAAATCGTTTTAAAACTGACTCCTCAAGATGTTACGCAAACAAGCAGAGGGGGTGTAAATGGTTGTGTAGAAAATTGCCTAAACAATCGTGTACTGCCCCCCCCCCCCCCCCCCCCCAAATTCCTGGATCTGCCTATGTTATCATGGTTATATGTTGTTTAAAACTCGTGATCTATTTGCTTTTATTTTTTCTGATCATATCTCATTGAAATATAACAATTAAACATCAGTGTTTTCTTGGGACCACGTGAAATAACCACAGACGATCATTTTATCAACTTCGTAAGTTATGCTGTTTAACATATTACGAAGTCTATAAACAAATCCCAGTAGAAATAACGGTTGCAGAACTCAAACACTAAACAGACATTTAAATGTTTACACATTATCATCAGCACAAGTTGCTTCCACCCTCAATAAAATTGATTATGTGTTTGTGTACGAATACATGACTGTCACTATGGATGTGTGTTTGCAATGAAAACTTTTCTGCATAAATCTAGCCAATGGTGTTCACAAACTACATTTCATTCCTTTTAAGCTTGTCTAAATATTACATTAACTTTAATCTTCATAAACAAAAACCCTTCATCACCTTATTCGCTTGTTTCCAACGATCGAATCAAGATGTTTTGTCATACACTCGCTTGTTTACATATGACGTTGCCTAGTGAACCAGAACTACTTAGTCTAACTACGAGTGGTGTCAAGGGGGGCTACTGTGTATATCGGTAGCTAACCATTGGCTGTCGTCTGTCGCCGTGTGTTAACAGTTGAACATTTTTAACTTCTTCTTGATAAGTACTATTCCAATTCTTTTCAAATTTGGTATGAATCATCTTTGGGGCTAGGGGGACATCAATTGTAAATTTCAGGACTCCTGCACCTAAAATTGACCAGTTCTAAAAAAAAAAAAAAAAAAAAAACCCTCTTCTGTAGAATCGCACAATTGTAAGCAAAACTAAATGCATTGTGATGTAGAGCAGGAAGGCCTCTACTGAAAATGTAAATTTCATGATCCCCCGGGTAGGGTTTTGACCCCAGGGCGGGGCCAAATTTAATATACAGTGTTTATGTGTAAAACAATTAAATAGCATCTTCTTTAGTGCTATTGATACTAAATAAACACATGTTTAAGAAAAACTAAATGCATAGTGATGTAGAGCAAAATTGTAAATTTCATGATCCCAGGGGTAGAGGTCCTGACCCAAGCGGTGGGGCCAAACTTAGTATATAGTGTTTATGTGTAAAACACTTACAGTACCTGCAACATTATTATTGACATTCCTATTGTGTTCTATTGTGTGTGTATCCTATCGTATTGTGCGTGTATCCTATTGTATTGTGTTTTGTGTTTATCAGGTTTTCAATTTTCTGTCCTGTTTTGCGTTTATCAGATCTATCATGTTTTGCGTGTATCAGGTTTTCCGTTTATGGTGAAAATCGTTTATCGTGTAGCTTCGGCAACTATAGGAATCGTATATTAAATCTAATGAAAGCTTTATTTGTTTTGTCAAAGAATAACTATAGGAATCGTATATTAAATCTAATGAAAAAGTACGATATTTTCCGAAAGCTTTATTTGTTTTGTCAAAGAAGCTATTTTTAGGAATTGAGGAAAGACACTATATTTGAAGGAGAGCTGTCGATTTTAAGGCAGAAGAAGAGCTATTTGTCTGTCGGAAAGTGAAAACTTGGTAAACTGATGCTGGTTCAAGTCCATGATGCAATGTCTGATATGCTACTTTTTGCCAATATTAGCTGGAGAGGTTTCTTCCTTACAAAGTTACATACGGCTTAGACAGGAAGTAGGATAGATGGTCAGCACGACTATCCCAAAACATTTCTTTTCTGGATGGAGGGAAGGGGGATAAATACATTTTATTTATATCAGATTATTTTTAGAACACACAAGTTTCTCTCAGAAAAACTAATAATATTCTTAAACTCTTGAAATACAGTAATTCTTTTCCTCATTATCCATGCTGATAGATTTCGTATCTGATAATGTTGTGATAATGTCATGGCTATAATACAGATTTAAAAAATGGTATATTCAAAAGGGCTTTTGAAAAAAGATGTGCTGGGTAATGATAGCAAAAATTAATGAGTTTTAGAAAAACTGACCTTTCATCTGAGAAGAAATTGTTAAATTTGGAAACGGTTGATTTTGGTACATGATGGCTCTAGTCCTGTAGAAATCATTTTGAATGATATGGGTACAATAAGCAGTTGTTACAGTTTGTGTTTTCTATCAGTTTTAGTTAGTCAGTAAGATGTTATCTACATGAATTGTTTTAAAACATTTTCCATTTTAGGATATTTCTGGAGCTACCAGTTGTGTGAATTATGCAGAAGTAAGTATTAACTAAATTTAAAATTCCAAGTCATTTTTCTTCATTTTTAAAAGAAATAAATTTCATTTTTGAAAATACATGAGGGTATTAATTGTGATGTTAGCACTTCATGATAAGTATTCCTGCGTATAAATATGTATATTTTCAAAAATAAAATTTATTTCTTATATTTACATCTGTTGGAATTCCAAGCAGATTTTGAGGTCACATGGTCAAACTGGACATAGGAATATTCTGTCTGCTCATTATCTTGAGAACTCTTTGCTTGACAGATATCAAACTTGGTACACTGGTACATCTACACGAGAAGATGACTCCTATTGATTTTGAGGTCACTTAGTCAAAGGTCAAGAGTTAAACTTGACATAGTAATATATTGTCTCCTATATTTTAAGAATTATTTGCTTGATTGACACCAAACTTAGTACACTGGTACAGCATAAGGAGTAGATGACCCCTATTGATTTTTAGGTCACATGATCAATCCACTCCTGACATAGGAAGATATTGTCTACTCAATATTTTGAATTGGTGATACTACTATCAATTAAATGATGCATGTGTATAACCCTTTTCAATTTTGCACCATGGGGAGGGGGGGGGGGCATATATATTTTACAAACATCTCTTGTTTAAGAATCATTTGCTTGATTAACACAAACTTGGTGCACTGGTACAGCATAAGGAGTAGATGACCCCTATTGATTTTTAGGTCACATGTATTGATAGGCAATCGAGAGAAGAAAATTAATCGACAATTTGATTAATCGGATGCACCTTTTCGATTTATTAATCGAAAATTAATCAAATTATGTTCATTTCAAATCTATGGCATAAATGTATTAAATTTACTTTATTTTTTACGCTAAATATATTAAGTTAATTAAAATAAAATCATTAGATTGATTGATTGATTGTATCTTGTGTAACATCTCTCGAGAGATTTTTTCACTCACATGGAGACATCTAAAATCATTAGAAATTTGAAGTTAATAATCCCATACTTTTGATTTTGTTTTCCCGGGATAGGGATAGATCTCTTGACTTTTGTTGTTGTTCTTATGAGATCCAGGTTAGAATAGAGCCTCATTACCCCTTGCTTGTTGTAAGAGGCAAAATCTGAGGCCACGTGTCACAGCAGCTGTGGCACGATAAAGATCCCTCCCTGCTCAAAGACTGAAAGTGCCAAGCATAGGCCTAAATTTTGCAGCCGTCCATTGGCAATGGTAATGTCTCCATATGAGTGAAAGATTCTCAATAGGGATGTTTAACAATATTCAATCTTAACGGATGATTCAGCTTCATCATCCATTTTTATGCCCCCGAGATCGAAGATCAGGGGGCATATTGTTTTTGTCCTATCTGTCATTTTGTAATTCTGTCATTCTGTCTGAAACTTTAACCTTGCTAATACCTTTTGAACAGTAAGTGATAGAGCTTTGATATTTCACATGAGTATTCCTTGTGACAAGACCTTTCCGTGGGTACCAACATTTTTGACCCGTGACCTTGGAGTTTGACCTACTTTTTGAAAACTTTAACCTTGCTAATAACTTTTGAACATTAAGAGATAGAGCTTTGATATTTCACATGAGTATTCTTTGTGACAAGACCTTTCCGTGGGTACCAATATTTTTGACCCCGTGACCTTGACCTTGGAGTTTGACCTACTATCTGAAAACTTTAACCTTGCTAATAACTTTTGAACAGTAAGTGATAGAGCTTTGATATTTCACTTGAGTATTCCTTGTGACAAGACCTTTCCGTGGGTACCAACATTTTTGACCCCGTGACCTTGACGTTTGACCTACTTTTTGAAAACTTTAACCTTGCAAATACCTTTTGAACAGTAAGTGATAGAGCTTTGATATTTCACATGATTATTCCTTGTGACAAGACGTTTCCGTGGGTATCAACATTTTTGACCCTTGACCTTGGAATTTGACCTACTTTTTGAAAACTTTAACCTTGCTAATACCTTTTGAACAGTAAGTGATAGAGCTTTGGTATTTCACATGAGTATTCCTTGTGACAAGACCTTTCCGTGGGTACCAACATTTCTGACCCTGTGACCTTGACCTTGGAGTTTGACCTACTTTTTGAAAACTTTAACCTTGCTAATAACTTTTGAACAGTAAGAGATAGAGCTTTGATATTTCACATGAGTATTCCTTGTTACAAGATCTTTCCGTTGGTATTGAACCTTTTGACCTTGACATTTGACCTACTTTAATTTTTTTTTTTACATTGGTCATAACTTCTAAATGGTAAATATTAGAGCTTTCATATTGTACATGAGCATTTCTTTTGACAAGATCTTTCTACTGGTACCAAGATATTTGCCCTTGTGACCTTGGCCATCTTCGGAATTGGCCATTATCGGAGGCATTTGTGTTTCACAAACACATCTTGTTATGCAAATTGAAATTAAAGACTAGGCCAAAGTTTAAGGTGAATAAGTGCATGACTCTACACAGAATCTGTTGTGTTGCAGTGATTGGGAAGGCCCTGCGCTATAGTCCCATTCAGGTGAAAATTGGTGCATTAAATTATCTAATCCATGTGCCAAAGTACGCATTCATTATCGATTGTAACTTACGTTTTTTTTCGCTAGAAGTGAATTGGGTATGACTTACTTATTTTTTGTACTTTCATTTTTAATTCCTATGTATTCTGAGACACCGAATCTCATTTGTTGAAGCAATACAAATCAGAATAGATAACCAATAAAATATTTCATCTTACATCACATCTCATCACATCTTCTCATGCTTATACTTTAGGGTTTAAGCTTCGTAAGTCCAAGGACAGATATAGAAACGACAGAAAGTGAAAAAAAACCAAATAACGAAAAACATTCTTTGGGATGGGTCAAACGTCTTCAAATACCAGATACCGTTGAGAAGGGGATATTAAAACAAAGAAGAAACATTTTCAAGAGCGGTAGAAAAGATCGTGGTCATGGTTCAGAGTTTCAATTAAAACAATGTTCCACTGCACATTTGCTATTTATTGAAAATGGCCATTCAAAATATGTTGATGGTCCATTCAATCTGAAAATGGCCCATTGAAGACTTGAACCGTGGGGCCATAGGCCATTTTGGCCTTCCCAATCACTGGTGTTATGCAAAGACGGACTCTGTATTTCTTATACGCAAGGATCTCAAGAAACAGGGTTTAGACACGAACAAGAACTTGGTTATTTCACAGGTCGCATGGGGCCTGGATAATAACTTGCTTTCAGTACAGAAAGCTATGCTGACTGGTATGGCTGTAGTTTTAGCCTTGCAGCAGGACTTGGGCAGTGTCATGAGTGAACTATCTCATTCTCCTGACAATTTTACCCAACAAAGTCTAAGGCCAACTTTAATTGAAGCTTTTGAAACAATTAGGATGCATTAGATCAGATGGTCAGAGCTTGTGCTTTACAACATCATGCCTGAAGAGTCAACATTGTGAATGACATGAAGTTAGGCTCAACTCCTTTCGAGTCTGAGCTTTTGGCAATGTCCCTAAACCCAAGTTGGCTATTTGGGGAAAGGATTCAGGATGTGGTGGATAAGGTTCGGGCTCAGAAAAGTGCTTAAATATACTTGTCGGCAAGCACTTTTAGTTTTGCACCTCAGAAAGGGCCTTTTCGCAAGTCAGGCCAAAGTCACGCTTTTGGCCGTCAGCTGCAAGCCACAAATAGGCAATATAGGGAGCAACCTAGAGGGGGTTCTGGGAAACCCTTTATGAGCAAAGGCAAGAACCAGTTCAGGAACCGTTCTGGTTCAGGCAGTGGTAATAATCAACAGTCCGGTGACCGCTTTAAGTTGCCATTACAGGCAGTTGACCAGCCCTTTCAAGCATAGGGACTTGAGGGAGACAGGACTATTGCCCAAAGTGGGACATCGGCTGACTCTATTTCAACACAACATTGGGCAGATTGAGCCCAACAGTTCAAAGGATTTTAGGAATTCAGTTGTTGATAGATCCTTTTCTGAAAGAGAACAAGATGTCAGCAAGGTCGTTTCTAGAGATATTGGGTCACATGGCATCTCTGATAGACTTGGTGCCACTGAGCAGACTTCATATGAGAGATCTTCAGTTCTGTCTCCTGAAGCAATGGAAATCAATGTGGGACATCATAATAAAGATGATTTTGGTCAGAGAGGGTGCCAAAGCAGATTTAATGTGGAAGAAGGGAATACCACTTCTAGTCGAGGGAGGGCAATTGTAGTCTCCTACAGGAGAAATTTATGTCACAACAGATGCCTCCAAAACGGGGTGGGGGCACATTCGGAGGACCAAATGGTTCAGGGAACTTGGAGTCCGAAAGAGATAGAATTGCATATCAATTTATTGGAAATGAAAGCAGTGATATTGCTTTCCACAAATGGGCGCTGCACTGGAGGAACAAGGTAGCACTTGTTCGTTCGGACAATGTTTCAGCAGTCCAGTACATAAATCGTCAAGAGGGAACAATATCACCCCTTCTGTGTCACTTGGCACGGAAATTATGGCAGATGGCCATAGAAAATCAAATAGTATTGCAAGCAGCTCATATTGCAAGGGTTCGCAATGTTCTAGCAGATCATTTAAGCAGGCAGAAAGTCAGGATATGCTGGATAGAATGGTCTCTGAAGGAGACGGTTGTACAGAGGATTTGGAATCGATATTACAGTCCTCACATAGATCTGTTTGCATCAGCACTGAATCGCAGACTTCCAGTTTACTGCTCGTGGCAGAGGGACCTTCAAGCATTGGCGGTGGAAAGCTTGTCAATTTTATGGGAGGGGATGCTGGGATATGCATTTCCCCAGGTCGGGCTAATGCCCAGAATGCTAGACCATCTGTCCCGGTTCAATTGCAGAATACTGTTACTCGCTCCGAGGTGGCCACACAGACCATGGTTTACTTGGATTCTCAGCTTGTTGCACAACATGCCGTCAATAATTCATCCTCATCCAGACCTTAACTGAAGACAGTGGGGATGGATATATATCATCCAGACCCGGAATTTCTGAAGTTGGCAATTTGGCCAATTTCAGGAGTACAAGCAGACTGTCAGGAATTTCAGTCTCAGCTAGCAAACTTATGCTGTCAGCCTGGAGAAAAGGTACTCAGAATGTCTACTTCTCTCAGTACAGAATCTTCAGAAGCTGGTGTTTGGAATGGGGTATTGATCTCACTACTGCATCTCTGAATGAAACATTAAATATTTTTGCTATTCTGTATGAATCGGGAAAATAATATAGAACCATATGTGTTTACCATTCTGTGCTTTCCTGTCGATGGCAAGAACATTGGAGAACACCCTAGTGTTGTGAGACTCATGAGGGGGGTGTTTAATACTAGACCCCCAAGGAAGCAGTTGGTTCCAGAATGGGATTTGGAATTAGTCTTGAAGGCTTTGAAAGGCATGCCTTTTGAGCCTTATGAAGAAAGCTTCACTGTAACTTGTCACATACAAAGGACTCGAGCCACGAACACCCTGTAATGGCCTATATGCTTGGGGTGAAATCCAAAGTGTCTTTTGCTGATTTTTTCTATCCTTGATTTCCATGTATACTATTTACCCAAATCACATGTCACCTTAATTTGTGAAACCGGATGTTGATTACTTGAAATTAAATGTCAAACCCATACATGTATTTGATTTCCCCCCGGATTTTCCCACCTCTTTTTTCACATTGAGGCAATAATTTTTATATTGTGTATGTTTTGCTCTAAGATTTAATTTGATTGAATAAAAATTGGTAATGAAAGGTATTCTTTCCAATGAAAAAACCTCACAGCGACGTTCTACACTGAGTGGCCAAAAGTATTGCAACAAACATGGCTGATGTCATCACAATGTAAATAACAGCTGCATGGAAAAAACCAACTTTCAATGAAATAAACATTATTTATTTACCATTTTTTTCTAGTATTTTGTTGCAAAGTCTTTCTGAATAATAACTTGTCGTAGTCTTGAAGATATTGAAGCATGGAAGCTACGGATATATGTTTGAGAGAGGTCATTCCAAATTTTTGTCACTGCAGCCATTAGGTCATCCCGGTTTTTAATATCATCAAACTCACGGGACAGTTTGATTTTGATACAACGCCAGACATTTTCAATGACATTAAGGTCCGGGGACTGTGCAGGCCAGTTGAATTTTGGAATACCGTTTTCTTATTTCCAAGTATTGGTCTGTCTAGAGGAGTGGGGGTGGAATTATCGTCTTGGAAAATAAATTGCTGATTTCCAATCATTTTGCTAACAACGGGCCATAAGTGATTATCCAGCAATTCAATATACTTTGCTGAGTTTAGATTTTTATCAACAGGTACACGAACACCAATACCATAATTATAGGTTATAGACTTTGTATGGGAAAATATGACGACTGAGTTTTTTGGCGCGTACACGGACCGAGCTTGCGAGGTCCGTTCGCGACAAAAAACGAGGTCGTCATATTTCCCATACAAAGTCTATAACCTTTTTATTATATACTTTCAATTTCATTTAGAAACCAACAATAATTTTATTTTTAACAATAACTTTATCGGTTTAACTGAGTAAAATATGGAAAAACACAAAAAAAATTGAAAATTAACGGCGTAGAAATTTGATTGTGACGTAATGTTTGCGGGCCGGAATGTTTCCGGGCATATATCGTGTGATATATACCCGCAAACTTTTAAAGAAAAAAGAAGAGATGAAATTGAAAGTATATAATAATAGGTAATACACCCTAAAACATACAACTTACTCTCACGGGCGTTTTGCGTTGGTTCAGACGGTAAGGTTTCCTCTTCTCGGACGATTTTCTCCACAAACTTACAGAGTTATTTTGTCCAATGACTACCTGTGTTTCGTCTGAGAAAATAACTTTCTACCACTGTTCAGGTTTCCAATGTCTTTTCCTCGGCACCACAAAATTCGGCGTTGTTTGTTGACTTTAGCGATTGTAAGAGTTTTCTGAATTTTGCCCCTCCTGTATCCTTCCTGGTGTAACTTACGACGAACAGTTCTCATGGACACATTTGTACCTTCATTCCTATTAAAAGTTGATGTAATGTCTTGAAGAAATTGTCTTCTGTTAGTTTTCAGAAAGCGATAAAGTTTCCGATCACCCCTCTCATCTATCACTCGGGGCCTTCCTCTCCGGGGATCGTTTTTAACACTTTCTTTTTGACGGAATGTTTTCAAAACTCGTCCAACAGTGCTTCGATGGATTCCCAATGATTCACTAATTTTGTTGTCATTAAATCCCTTTGAATTTAGAATTACAATCCTTTCCTTTAGGTCCTTTGACAATTCTTTCTCATTCTTCGACATTGTTTTCATTCGATACCTTACCGGGAATCGTCTGCTACTTTGAATTACAAACGGTTCCCCATATAATTCGTACCCTAGTTAATTCGCATACCTGACATCACGACCCAAGCTTACTTTGTTACGCGTCAGCAATAAAAATAGAATTTGAAGCGAGTAAAATTGTGATGACGTCAGCCATGTTTGTTTCAATACTTTTGGCCACTCAGTTGCTATTACAGTTGCTATCGAAAAATAACTTTTTTGAAATATCGCGAGAGGAAGAGGAATAGTCTTCTGAACAGCTGACATCAGTATATGTGATGCATTGTGATTACTGCGGATACAGGTGCCAATTAAAATGCTTCATTGTGTTGATTCCTAAAAATTAGATACGCGAGTATTACAGAATTTCCATTCTACAGCAAGTATAACCGGGAGTTAACATTTTCAACCAAATCTTTTAAAGTTTTGCACCTCGAATCAGTACGCTACGCGGGGTTATCACTAGGCCGACCACTCATCGGGCCAGTGATATATGTAAGTGCATATGAATTGGAAGTGCGGGAATAGAAGTAAAAACTTCTTGTACATTCCACTTTTATTTGAAAATGATAAGTAATCTTTCTGATTTTGTCTGGGGAAAAAACAACATACAATATCCCTCACACATAATCTTGCTCATTTACATAAAGTGTCTCCGGTCATTCAGCTATTCTGATATATTTCCAGTTAATATATTCCCGCACATGAGTTTAATCATACATCTTCCTTGCTTACATACATTTGTTTTGGCAAACTGATAGATGTGTCAAAATTGTTACATATAGTCTTTTGTAATGCATTTTCTTTACTTTTAATTACAATGAAAAGTAACTATATGCATGGTTTCAGGCATAAATACATAATTTATTAAATTTCTTAATTTATTTTTAATTAAAAAGAGTAGTTGTTTTCTCAAATGATCATTTTACACATTCAAATGACGGTTTTTAGGAGTTTAATTCATATTTGTAAAAATGCAAGGGAGGCTACTGTAAGTTAAAATAAGTGGCGGATCCAATGGAACGTTCACACAATTTTCAATAGAAAATGGAGGACAAGAATATATAAATGGAATTTATTAATATTTTCATAGTATAATATTACCCCTTCATTTTAAGACATCCAAACCTGTGATATAAATCTACCATAGTATAATGATTATTGTACCAGTATTACATGTACTGGTCAGGGTTAAATAGTGCATTTCAGTTTAGAAGTACGTGTAACATATTGTGTTTATATTTCTACCTAGCCATTTATTATTGAATATGATGAGAGCGATGCCTTAATTAAAGGTCTAAGTTATTTATTATTATTTATTTTTTAAAAATATTATTATCCCAATTTTTTACCTCACTCATTTTAAGTTCTGCACTATTACATGTACATTACTTTATTATTATTCCTAATGAAACAAAATCAAATGATTTACATCCAGTGTTTTTCACACCAAATTCAGAAGCTACGATTATGCCTTACTGATTTGAAAAAATTATCAACTTATTTTAATATTAGGATTTTTTAAATATTGAACTCCTCCATAAATAAATGTGTGTGTGGGTAAATGGGTGCGTGCGTATGTGTTTGTGTGTAAACTATTGGAATTTTGTAACTATAGATTTTTAAAGAATGTTTCTTTTTGCTACTTATTCATGCGACATGGCATGCATCTCGATCATGAAATGGAAATTATACAAGGTTATCTTGATACTGTCCAATATTCACTTTATGGGGATGCCATTAACGCAATAGTAGGTCATACGTAAAATATTTGTAACATATTGTTTTAAAAGTGCAAATAATTTTGACACGATTTGGGGGGGGAATTTTGACAATTTTTAAGGGGAAATGGCCAGAATAATGTCTTAATACTTAAGTATGTATGAATAACACTGACATAATTTACTTCAGCGTGCATTTGGAGAGGGTTAATATAGACAATGCCTGTTGTCCAATCCATTTGTGTTTTCTGCATATTAAGATTGATATTTTGATTTATTTCCGTTTCCAAATTGATTTGTTACAGATGCCTAGAAAAAAGTCCTATAAGTGTTTTAACTGCCCTAGAATTACGAAACCAACAGATATATGTTATATATCAAAGATTCATAGGAATGTAATAAGCAGACTATCTGGAAGAACGCCTAGTCACCGTGATTTTCTGTGTGACAAATGCAGACATATATGCAGGTCCTATATACAGAAATACGGCAAGTCAAATCCAGAACCCAAGAGGAGTAATCTGTCATCTATAAACCAACCATCATTTTCTACGTCCCTTAGTCCTCCTTCTGTTCAATTGTCATTCCCATGTACAGCTAGAGGTCACTCTTCTTGCATACTTAAGATATTTATTTCAGTTCATACAAAAACTTTTACGCGGTAGCCGAGAGGTTAGATTGTTCGCCCTGCATGTGGTAGGCCGGGGTTCGAATCCCGGCCGCATCAGACCTAAGTCGTAAAAACGGGTAGTGACAGTTCCATCGCCAAACGCTTGGCATCAGGGGATGTCCCATGTCGCAGTTGGTGTGGCACGCTAAAGAACCCTCACTGCTTAATGGCCGTAAGAGCCGAGCATAGGCCTAAAATTTGAAGCCCTTCACCGGTCTTGGTGACGTCTCCATATGTGTGAAAAATTCTCGAGCGAGACGTTAAGCAAGATACAGTCAATCAATCAATCAATCAATCAAAAACTCTAATATATTATGTATAATACCTTCTATTTAATGATAAGAAAGGATGATATCATGAATTTGTATCTGAATACCAATAGTACATAAACAAGTTTTTAAATGATTAACCCAGCTAGTCTGCAATTCTGCATATATTTGCATAACGATGAGATATCATCAAATGATATAAATATATACAAGTCGCCGTTTTATACGTTTTAATTTTCACCCACTAATAACATTTCGCTTAGAATTTATTTCTTTTATTTCTTTGTTTTATCACACGGAGGTGCACGGGGCCACAAAGGAGGCACAGGTGACATCCACGGAGTTCCTCCGCGGACTTAAAAGTCTACTTCGCTCAGAAAAATGACTTCAGATGTGCCTACAATTTTAAAGGTCAACCGTGTTTTCTAAAAAAAAAAAAAAAAAAAAAAAAAAAATGGTTCACAAGGGGGATGTTTAAAAAATCCATTTTCCTAATTAGTTATTATAATTACTCAAGTTTAACCAAAATTATAGAGTTGTCTCTCTTTTTATCATCAATTAATATCAATTTAATGGAAATTGATACAAATAGATATACAACTTTAAAAAAATAAACTCGTCTCTGAGGTAGACGGTAAAACAATATTGTTTACTGTGGTCCTTTCACTGCATGGAATTTTGATTTTTGATCACGATTTTTCAATTATGTCCAATACAGCGGGAAAAAAAATGTAAAGTGGGGGGAGGGGGCAATATATCTCAAATCTAAATGTCGTGATAGAAAGTTCCTAGTATTTTAACAGTTCTGATTTACAATCAGGATAAGCCCCAAAAATATATATTAAACTATACGTCCATTTTTTTTGGTTAGTGTTTTACACTGTGATTCTCATAATGTCAACATCATGACGTAAGCATCATGACGTTATTTAGTTTTCATGCTGAAAACAATACAAAGTTTAAACGACTGTAAAACGATAACTAGAAAAGATATTGTTATAAAATAAATTGTTCTATGACCTATAAATCTTAGAGCATCAACTGTGAAAGTCTCATTTATTTTTGCGAAAGGGCCAATTTTAGTACTTTGTGGCTCTAGTCCTTTGTCATACTGCTGGCAGTCGTCACAGTCAGTAGAGTTAGCGATTTGAGTCACTTGGCTATTGGGGAATTCTGTAGGATCCAGAATTCTACCATTACCTTTTTTCCAATGAGTTTGGCAAAAGCAGATGACCCATCTCATTTTTTAAAGGAGATTGTTATTCCCCCCTTTTCTGACAAGTTGCTATATTTTAGGAGAGTGATGATCTATCACTTGAAAGCTACTGAACAATTAAGGATCTCATCTAAGGACCCGAGACTAAAACTAGGGTTGTGACCCTTTAACAAGGGGAAATTATTAGGAAAATGCAAACAAAAGTAGTGGTTGCTAAAAAATCTTCTTCTCAAGAACCACTTGGCAAATTATCACCAAACTTATGCATAAGGATGAGGATAGGTTGTATATAAAAAAATTGTTCAAGGCATCATCCTGGGGCAAAGGGTGTGATCTCAAGGTCACTTCAAAGTTGACTTTAAATTTTGTTTTGCTTAGTATAAGGACTAGTATCATCAAATTTTGTCAGTTGATGCATCTTAGGACCTAATGTCATGTTGTCTCAAAAGTAGGTCATGGTGACCTACTTTTTGAATTTCGCAGGTAATTATTATTAAATGGATTTTGATGCATATCTTGGACACTTTTGAGCCTATGATCATCAAAAGTTGTCAGTTGATGGATCATGGGACCTTGAAGTGCGTCATGTGAAAAGTATGTCACCATGACCTACTTTCTGAATTTTATGGTTAATCATTTATGAATACATTTTAGGTTGTTATTTTCAGATACCGAGAGGTATAGAATCATCAAACCTTGTAAGTTGATGCGTTTAGAGGCCTCAAAACATATTTATTAAAAAAAAGTAGGTCACAGTGACCTACTTTTTGAATTTTGCGGACATTCAAATTTCACATTTTCAAATTTAGATGCATATTTTGGACACTATGAAAGCTAGGGTCATCAAACTTTGTCAGTTGATGCATCTTGAGTCTTCATAGTTTGTTGACCAAAAAGTAGGTCACCATGACCTACTTTTGAAATTTGACGGCTATATTTGAATATATTTGAATATTTCAGATACTATCTGACTTACAATTATCAAACTTTGTCAGTTGATGCATGTTGAGTCTTCAGAGTGTGTTGACTAAAAAGTAGGTCACCGTGACTTATTTTTGGATTTTGACGGCTATATCTGAATATTTCAGATACTATTTGACTTCAATTATCAAACTTTGTCAGTTGATGCATTTTGAGTCTTTGGAGTGTGTCGACCAAAAAGTAGGTCACTGTGGCCTTCTTTTGGAATTTGACGGCTATATTTGAATACTATTTGACTTTACAGTTGATGAATTTTGAGTCTTCAGTGTGTCGACCAAAAGTAGGTCATCGTGACCTACTTTTGGACAATTACATTTAAATTTTCAGGTACTATTTGACTTAACATCATCAAACTTTGTTAATTGATGAATCTTGGTTAGTGAGAATTTTTGCCTGTTCTACAATGTATCAGAAGAGCAAAATATTTTTTTCAAAAATCGTGAACCAGTTCCTTTAAGTTTATATATGTTAATCTTTTATGATAAAACGTTTCTAAATTTGTGATTGTAGATTTAGGAAATTCAATTGTGTTCAATTCTCGCATTCATTATGTTTCAAAGAAAGATAACTCTAGCGAAATTTATACATGTATATCACCGATGATTTTTTCCCCTATACAATATTTGTTTGAATTGCAAAATATATCTGAATGTTGATTTAATTCAACTTAAGCAGTGATATATATAACTAGTAATCCTAATTATTCGCGAACAATTAGAGGGCTTTCCACCTACAATGATTTAAAAAGATATTTAAGAATATTTAAGATGATGTTAGAAACTCAAAAAGACCTTGAAAATAAAAATAATAATTTTCATGATGACTTTGACCTTGACCTCATCTTGAAGGTCAAAGGTCATCGGTCTTAATGCAAGTGATCCCATGTCTCTATCTATATTAATGTAAAACCTATAAGCTTAAAAAATGTTAATCAATAATGTTAATGTTAATCAAGACATTCAGGGGCAATAATTTGTTTAGGGGTTTTCGGTTACTTTCAGTTAGCTTCTCAATACTAAAAATACTTTGAAAGACTTTGAAAATGGAAGAAAAAATAATTTTGATGATGACCTTGACCTCATTTTGAAGGTCATAGGTCATCGGTTTCAATGCTAGTGGTCCCATGTCTCTATCTATATTAATATAAAAGTTATAGGCTTAGATAATGATATTCGAGACTTTCAGGGGCAATAATTATGCTTAAGGGTTTTCGTATCCCTTTGATTAATTTTTCTTTGCAAGAGGGTTTTACTGTGAATTCATTAGTGAAGGTTTTGTGTCTCTATGACTTTCCGTTAAGTAGGAGTAGTGATAACAAGGTTTTCAACGCGAGTCTCCGAAATTCACAGAAGGGTCAAAGTTCAAAGTTATAATGCATACTATCAAAACCAATCAAGAAGTCAATACTTACCCATGTAATATTTCAAAGCTATCTGAAGCAGGAAAGAGATAAAAAGTGCTATTTTTTCCTTTTTTCTGATGACCTTGACCTTTGACCTAATTTTCAAGGTCAAAGGTCAACGATCCTATTCCAGTTGGTCCCATGTCTCTATGACAAACCGTTCTCAAGTTCGACATGTTTCACGAATAAATCCCAAAACATAGAGGCATTAACTCCCTTTAGGGGACATCAAATCCCTTCATTTGAAATTCTTCGCTTCTACTAATTACCCTCTATGCTTTAGAAAAGGTTTCATCCTCCTATCATTTACGGTTAAAAAGTAGAAGCGATAACAATGATTTCTGTGAAAGGTCCAATAACTCCGTAAGGGGTCAAAGTTCAATTAGGCAGGGTGAAATGTATTTGTTTCTCAAGAAGTACAATATGATGGACTATAAAGTTTTTCGATAAGTCTTAAACCGAAAAAATTTTTTGACGGCAGGAAAATAATAAACAGAACAATATCAATAGGACTTTCCACAGAAAGGTGGAAAGCCCTAATGATTAGGAAATAATGGTTGAACACATTCTTCTAAATGAAAGAAAAATAACATGAGTTACCTTCCTTAGATTAACTCAAATTCTATTAACAAGACTTTTTTTATTAAAAATTTTATGTTATTTTTTCCTCAGAGACGGTATTTTACACATTGAATCAATCCCTAATCTTTCAATTTAACTTTAAAGAATTGATTCAAAGGGGAATTTCGTTAGTTCTAATGGGTATTTCTGGAGGCATTTCGGTAAATCATAGGCATTTCGGTAATTCAAGGTACTGCAGAGCACGGATTTAATGTATCAGAAATTGTTTGACCAACATCATTGAACATGAAATTGTGTTGAGTTTATACGAATGTTTTAGTTCAACAACAATGCTACCAAGTTTCAGTTGCATAATACATGCATGTTACATTGACCATTGAGAGAATCGGATAGATGTTGATTTTATATATAGGAGAATCAGATAGATGTTGATTTTATATATAGGAGAATCAGATAGATGTTGATTTTATTTATAGGAGAATCAGATATATGTTGCTGGACAGCCTGCCTACTTCAACTACTCAACAAGTCAGAAAATTCAAAGACCAGTGTGAGTGAAAACCTGCCTGACATTGATTTTTAGTATACCATAAACATACTTTTTACCACACAGTACAAAATTTTCAATTCCTTATTTTACTTGTAATTATTATCTGGGAGAAGCCTTTCTCACAAAATTAAGTCTTGCTTTGATTTATTCCAGTGATTTTTAAATTTAACTTCTTCTGAGAACATTACTGTTATGAATTGATGCTGAATGGCAATATCACAAAATTTAGTCATTGTGTAATACAAGGAATCTACGTTTGTTATTTGTATGTGATTCTGTTATGCTTAAGGACGATGGACGACGGACCCAATTAAAATTTTTACACTTCTGCTCTTAAAGCCGTGCTCATCACCATTTACATTCCGTGCATTGTGATGTCACTAATTGTTTCACCACATTATGAGCATGCGAAATTTACAAACTGAACTATATTTCCTTCATTTATACAAGTAACTAGATGAAACTTTTTAGGTCACCCGAATAAAATCGGGTGACCTACTGCAATTGGTCTGTGTCCATCGTGCAACAAGCGTCATGCGTTAACAATTAAACAATTTTTAACTTCTTAATAACCACTATTCCAATTCTTTTCAAATTTGGTATGGAGCATCTTTAGAACAAGGGGGGCATAAATTGTAAATTTCAGAACTCCTGCACCCCTGGGGCTTTAGGGGCAGGGCAAAAATTGTCCAAATTGACCAATTTTCAAAAATATTCTTCTTTACAACTGCACATGTGTAAAGAAAAACTCGTTGCATATCGATGTAGAATAGTAAGACCTCTACCAAAATTGTAAATTTCATGATCCCCGGGGTAGGGGTTTTGACCCTAGGGCAGGGCCAAACTTGGTATATAGTGTTTATGTGTTAAATACTTTTTATCACGATTTTTATTGCATGTAAATTTATATGAAAATGTGGTGTTTTAAACCGTGTTAGTATTATTTTTTCGATATAAAGCGTGCTTTAGTGATTATTTTCTATCGAAAGTGCAAAAAGCCAGATATGCATATTCTCGTTAGAGATTTTCATGCCATTAGTATGTGACGTCATACGTGTCAATCGTGGTGAAGCGAGAAAGCATGAAGACATTTAAACAAGTTGTGAACAGCACATACAGCAGGCTATTGATACAAACTGGAGAGATTCAACAGTTACAAGTCCCATTATATTGTGTTGTACAGTATCTATAGCTGTAATAATCAGCACAAAAAAGAAGAGTTTCTTTACTTTTACCAACGAGGCAACTCGGAGAAATTTTGTGAGCTTAGAAATACTTCAAACCAATGGAAACCATCTTCAATGACGAACTTACAAATTGCATTCTAACCCATTTAATTCATGATATCGACATTTCTGTTTACAAAACAATAGGCTCGTTGTCCTTCCAACTGGACATAAACAGAGACTGCCTTCAGTTTGAGAACTCTTATAGCTTACCAGGTATTTAGGCAATCAAAGTCGCCGCGGGTCTGGCAACCACAGAAATTTCTGTGTAGCATATATATATATATATGCACCTTTGATTTCATATGCAACGATATATTGGTTTGCTCCCCCATGCTTGAAGTTTTGAGTATTGACACCATGTACGAAATGACTATACGGTCTACCCCTACCCCTCTCCCCCTGATTAAAATAGTAAGAAAATAAAAATTCGAAAAAATAATAATCGTCAAAAATGTTGAACTACGGCGACTTTATTTTTTAAAAAGTGACGGTGCGTGCCAACTTAGTAAAATAAATATTGCAACAATATAATGATTGAGAGCCCCCCCCCCCCCTCCTCCCCCCTATATATTTTTTAAAGTAATGAGAGGGATGATTATAAGGTAAAGGTTACGACTATTGGCTCCATGTCTTCCCCCCCCCTCTCTCTCCCTTAAGAAGTCGATAGATTTTCATCAGATTGGTAATTTTAAAATTCGGTTGCGCCCCCCCCCCTTTTTTTTTTTTGGAAAAATAAAACTATAAATTAAATCCATATCGGTAAATCGACTGTTTCCTTCGATAAGTTGTAGGTTAATGCATCAATTTAATTAAAAACAGATCTTCTCTACCTTCTCAAGTGTAACGGTTAGAGAAAAACTAATTTTAATTAGATCAATGCATGTTACACTCTACAATGTTTTAAAAATATTATGATCTACGAGAGAATACAGTCAAAATGTTTGCAAATGAAATGTGTCATTCAGATGTTTACCAAAACGTTTCACCCTTTCTGTTAGCGGGGTCTCCGTCCGAGTCCGTCGATGTAGTAGTAGGCTAATATAAATGTTTGCTGAGGGGATTTGGCACTGCGGCAGGTTCAAACATGTATGACTGAATCTTAAATACTAACGGGATGTCATCCATGTCGGAACATTAACTATCCATTCTGTATAATTTATGACTTTCAATAGAATCTATTCGCACACACATACATAGCTGCTGCAGCACATTGACACGTATGACGTCATGACGTATCACGTGACTAGATAGCTCATTAGTGACGATTTGTGAAGCGGAAGCTTTGAATATATGCAGAGAAAATGCATGTTTGTATCAATTATTGGGAGTAATGAAACAATATAACAGCAGAAACGTGCTTTATTAAGGTTACTCCTTCTTATTTTAATTACATTAAAAATCGTGGTAAAAACCCTTTAATCTTCTTTAGTGCTATTGATACTAAATTGAAACTAAATGGATATTTAGAAAGAGCAAGTAGTCCTTTACAAAAATTGTAAATTTGATGATCTCAGTAGTAGGGGTTTTAATTTGGTAACAAATTGGGGCCAAAATGGTCAGTTATTAATTAAGTGTGTTAAAAATAGAACATTTTTAACTTCTTGACAGCTTTCATTCCAATTATTTTCATACTTGGTATGAAGCATCATTGGGACAAGGGGGACATAAATTGTAAATTTCAGGACTTCTGCATCCCTTGGGCTTTAGGGGCAGGGCAAAAATTGCCTACACTGTACAGTTCTTGTTTTATACTGTTGCTGAATATTAGAATTTAGCTTAGATATTTTCAGAACAGGAAATTTTTCTAGATTTTTAGCCCTTAGGACTAGTGATACTTTTAACTAGTACTCAGGTTACAGATAAGGCCTGTGGGCCTCTTGTTTAATGCGTGTTTGAATTGTTACACACATGAATTGAATGAATATCTTTAATTCAAATGATTGCAAACAATTTTTGATACCATCGCGGTGGCCGAGAGGTTAGAGCGTTCGCTCCACATGTGGAAGGCCAGGGTTCAAATCCCGGCCGCGACAGACCTAAGTCGTTAAAACAGGTAGTGACAGTTCCATCGCCAAACACTTGACATCAGGTGTGAATGTCACGGGTCCTCGGAGATGACCTTAAAAACGGATGTCCTGTTTCACAGTAGGTGTGGCACGCTAAAGAACCTTCACTGCTCAATGGCCGTAAGCGCCGAGCATAGGCCTAAATTTGAAGCCCTTCACTGGTCTTGGTGACGTCTCCATATCAGTGAAATTTTTTCGAGCGAGATGTTAAGCAAGATACAATCAATCAATCAATCAATCAAACAATTTTTTAATCATTGCATGCGTTAGTTATGTTATATTTATAGCCCCCTTCAAAGAAGAGGGGCATATTGCTTTGCACCTGTCGGTCAGTCAGTAGACCACATGTTGTCCACTCAATATCTTGAGAACCCTTCACTTGATTGTAATGTTATTTTATATGTGGGTTGGTTTTGAGTAGAAGAGGACCCCTATTGTTTTTCAGGTCAAATGGTCAAAGGTCAAGGTCAATCTACTCTGGATGTAGGAATATACTGTCCGCTCAATATCTTGAGAATCCTTTTTTTGACAGACATTAAACTTGGTACACTGGTACATCCTAAGGAGTAGATGACCCCTATTGATTTTGAGGTCACATGGTCAAGGGTCAAACTGGACATAGGAATATACTGACCACTCAATGTTTAGAGAACCCTTTGCTTGATAGATATCAAATTTGGTACACTGGTACATCTCTAGAAGAAAATGACCCCTATTGATTTTGAGGTCACATGGTCAAAGGTCAAGGGTCAAACTGGACATAGGAATATACCGTCCACTCAAAATCTTGAGAACCCATTGCTTGACAGACATCAAACTTGGTACACTGGTATTTCTTCAGGAGAAGATGACCCCTATTGATTTTGAGGTCACATGGACAAAGGTCAAGGGTCAAACTGGACATAGGAATATACTGTCCACTCAATATCTTGAGAACACATTGCTTGACAGAAATCATACTTGGTACAATGGTATATCTTCAGAAGAAGATGACCCCCTATTGATTTTGAGGTCACATGGTCAAAGGTCAAGGTTCAAACTGGACATTCAATATCTTGATAACCGTTTACTTGACAGACATCAAACTTAGTAGACTGGTACATCTTCAGGAGAAGATGACCCCTTTTGACTTTGAGGTCATATGGTTAAAGGTCATAGTAATATATTGTCTCTTATATTTTAAAAATTATTTGCTTGATTGACACCAAACTTGGTACACTGGTATAGCATAAGGAGTAGACTGTAGATGACCCCTATGGATTTTTAAGTCACATGGTCAATCCACTCTTGACACAGGAAGATATTTTCTGCTCAATATCTTGAATATATGATACTGCTATCAATTAAATGATGTGTGTGTATAACCCTTTTCAATTTTGCACCATGGGGGGCATATGTATTTTACAAACATCTCTTGTTATTGATATCATATACAGTGAATAAAACTTTTATTATTAGGAAGTCATTTGGAGCTCCATATGTCTCTTATTCAATGAAGGATACCAAGGGCCCCCCTCCCAAGACCAACAATCTGACAATCGATAAATGTTTGAATACGATATTCATCTGATATTTTTGATGTTCTTAATTTTCCCGTTATTATAGAAGTCACTGTTACGACTTTTTAGCTCACCTGAGTTTTTCTGATCGCTTGTTGTCCTCCGTCTATCTGTCCATCTGTAAACTTTTCACAATTTCAATTTCTTCTCCAAAACCAATTTCAACCAAACTTGGCCAAAAGCATCCTTAAATGAAGGGATTCAAGTTTGCTGAAATGAAGGGCCATGCCACCTGCAAAGGGGAGATAATAACAAAAATGTTTAAAAAAAAAAATAGGGTGAGGTCATTTAAAATATTTCTCAAGAACCACTGGGCCATAAGAGCTGAAACTTACATGAAAGCTTCCTGACATAGTGCAGATTTAAGTTTGTTAAAATCATGGCCCCTGGGGGTAGGATGGGGCCACAATAGGGGATCAAAGTTTCGCATACAAATATATAGGAAAAATCTTTAAAAATCTTCTTCTGAAGAACCACTAAACCAGAAAAGCTGATATTTATATGAAAGATTCCTGACATAGTGCAGATTTAAGTTTGAAAAAATCATGTCCCCAAGGGGTAGGATGGGGCCACAATCGGGAATCAAAGTTTTACATACAAATATATAGGGAAAATCTTTAAAAATCTTCTTCTCAAATACTACTGAGCCAGGAAAGCAGAAATTTACATGAAAGCTTCCTGACATAGTGCAGATTCAAGTTTGTTAAAATCATGTTCCTTGGGGGTAGGATGGGGTCACAATAGGGGATCAAATTTTACATACAAATATATAGCGAAAATCTTCTCAAAAACCACTGAGCCAAAAGAGCTAAGATTTACATGAAATCTTCCTGCAGATTCAAGTTTGTTAAAATCATGTCCCCCGGAGATTAGGATTGGGTCATTATGGTTGATCAAAGTTTTACATACAAATATATAGGGAAAATCATTAAAAATCTTCTGAAAAATCACTGGGCCAAAGAAATTACATTTGCACGAATGTTTCCAGACATAGTGCAGATTCAAGTTTGTAAAAATCATGGTCCCCAGGGGTAAGATGGGGCCAAAGTAGGGGGTCAAAATTTTACATACAAATATATAGGGAAAATCATTAAAAATCATCTGAAAAAATTACTGGGCCAGAAAAGTTTATGTTTACTAGAAAGCTTCCTGACATAGTGCAGATTCAAGTTTGTAAAAATCATGGTCCCCGGGAGTAGGTTGGGGCCACATTAGGGATCAAAGTTTTACATGCGAATATATAGGGAAAATCTTTAGATATGAGCCAAGGTGACTCAGGTGAGCATTGTGGCCCATGGGTCTCTTGTTTATCATTACAACCTAGTTCTTCGGTCCGTCACCCTTAAGTATCCATGGATTTCCAGCGTACTACTTTGTTTAGTTACAGAGGGATGAAAAATGTTCTTTGATTTCTACTGGAGAAATTTATTTATGTCCCCCTTCTTCCAGGGGAGTTCAAATTGTTTTTGTACTTTCTGTCAGTCTGTCCGTCTGTCACAAAATCTTGTGAATGCTTCTTCTATATGGCTTATCCAATAGACTTGAAACTTTGTACAATGCTTCATTGCGATTTGTAGATGTGCATATTGTTGGGACGTTAGGATCCAATTATTTTCCTAAAAGTTATAGTGGATCTAAGAGGGTCGGAGGATATAAAATAGTTCGTGAACACTTCTCCTATTTGGCTTATCAGATAGCCTTGAAATTTTGTACAACACTTAATTATCATTTAATGATATTCACATTGTTCTGACCCAGGGATGTAATATTTTCCTACAATTTACAGTGGATCAAAAAGGAATGTTTTATAGTTTTTTAGCTCACCTAAGCCAAAGGCTCAAGTGAGATATTCTGATCAAAATTTGTACATTGTCTGTCGTCGACATCGTCGTTGTAAACTTTTCACATTTTCATCTTCTCCAGAACCACTGGGTCAATTTCAACCAAACTTGGCACAAAGCATCCTTTGGTGAAGTTTGTTCAAATGAAGGGCCATGCCCCTTTCAAAGGGGGAAATAATCACAAAAAAGCAAAATTAGGGTAGGGTCATTTAAAAATCTTTTTAAGAACCACGGGGCCAGAGGAGCTGACATTTACATGAAAGCTTCCTGACATAGTGCAGATTCAAGTTTGTTCAAATCATGGCCCCTGGGTGTAGGATGGGGCCACAACAGGGGATCAAAGTCTTACATAGAAAGCTTCCTGACATAATGTAGATTCAAATTTGGCCTCCGGGAATATGTTGGGGCAACAATAAGGGATCCAAGTTTTACATAGAAATAAATAGAGAAAATCTTTAAAAATATTCTCAAGAACCACTGAGCCAGAAGAGCTAAGATTTACATGAAAGCTTCCTGACATAGTGCAGATTCAAGTTTGTTCAAATCATGGTCCCCGGGGGTATGTTGGGGTCACAATAGGGGATCAAAAGTTTTACATGGGAATAAATAGAGAAAATCTTTAAAAATCTTCTTAAGAACCATTGAGCCAAAGAAGTTGACATTTACACGAAAGTTTTCTGACACAGTGTAGATTGAAGTTTGTAAAAATCATGGCCTCCAGGGGTAGGTTAGGGCCACAATGGGGACTAATGTTTTACATGCAAATATATATGGAAAGTCTTCAGATATGGGCCAAGGTTACTCAGGTGAGTGATGTGGCCCATGGGCCTCTTGTTTTCATATACAAGAGTATGTTCTCTTTCCTACTAGTACTTGAGCATAACAGTCATTATTTTTGTATCATAAACAACAATGACATTGGTCACGCTGATGTTGAATCTTTTCTCCATCTTTTTCCTCAATGCACAAAGTGCAGTTCATAATGTCTATGTTCCTGCTCATGCTTCCTCCTCCATACCATGCAGTACATAAAAAGAAGGAGGGTGGAATTTGGAGCACTTTCAATTTAGTGAACTGGGGAGACATTTGTTTTTAACAAAAACAAATTATATTTTAAACTTTTTCTGTTAAATAATGGATGGAGAATTTGGCTTGACATTTCCTGTTGTAATGTATTTGTGATGAAATAAATGATATTGCAGTACTAACATGTATTGATGACTGAAGTATAGGTGATAGTATCTTGACAAAATTCTGATTACATTTTTTGAACTTTTTAGAGGTGGAGATGACCACAGAATAGGAAATCACATTCTCTTGTTCACAGTTCTGAAGCCACAGTACCCCATCACAGTGGTTTGTAGTTGTCTATTTAGAACAAATTCAGATCTTGGGTACAACATACCTTTACACCCAAGTTAACAATTTCCTGAATTGATATTCATTTTCTATGATTTCCAATTTTAGTCAAAGATGGGTTAACACACAAGGGAGCAATTTTGCCCCAAAATTGAAAATGAACAGATGAAATTATAATGGAAAGTTAATATTATGGTTAGATATTAGCTGATGTTGATCTTATCACAGTGTTCAATAGAAGGATTATCAAATGTCTTTACTATGACCTAACTTGTTTTTTATGCCCCCATAATTGGAAATTCAGGGGCATATAGTTTTTGGTCTTTCATCTATTAGTCTGTCTGCAAAAAACTTTAACCTTGGCCATAACTTTTGAATGGATGTGATAGCTTTCATATTTCCATAGTTTCCAACCTCCAACATGTAAAAAGAGGGCCACAACCCTCTTTGGAAAGGAAAAAAAATCTTGTCATAATGCTTAACAGCATTTACAACATATTTGCTAAGATTATATATGCTATAGATATTTGTATTTCTCAAAAATATTTACAACAGAAATGTGTGTATTGTGTATGTATTGAAGAGAAGCATTGTAACTGACAGTGGCATGTTTTGAATTTTTCAAGACTAATGGAGATTGATAATATTAAAAGCAGGACACAGATTGATTAAATTTACATGAAAAGAGGGTATTTAAGGTTTCATTGTTTAGTTCAAAATTCAGTGTGTATTTTCTTTACAATATTAATATCCGAAGATGATGGCAAAAATGACGAAGGTTTGCATGATATCTCTCTTTAGAGAATTCAAAAGTTCAGAAAATCAAATATTTTGATAAAAAAGTTAAAAAGCCCAACGTCATCTATTTATATGTAAGAGTTATGTATTTTGCATCGAAAAATCTTTAACTATGATGTAACCCATTTCTTTTTATGCACAAGTAACTTATTTTGGTGAGTGTATACTTATTTATGGTGGGCAGTGTATATAAATTTCATATGGCAAGACCTTTCGTTTCATATCATGTCCTTTGGCTGTGACCTTGAATTTTGAGTTTGACCTACATTTAAGAAAACATAACCTAATAAGTATATTAATAACTATTTTAGGTAGAGTTTTCATATTTTGTATAGATTCTTTATGGCAAGACATTGTGACACAATGATATTTGATCATTTAACCTTGGGGTTTGACCTAGCTGCAATAATGTAGCCCTCTCTGATTTTTTTTTTTTTTTTTTTTTTTTTTTTTTTTTAGGGAGAGGGCTACAACTCCTTAGGATCTCCGTAATGGTGCAAATGCGGGAGTGATTCACTCCCGCAACATTTGCGCTCATTCTAAACATTTCCTGGCTTTCTTTACGTAAATAAAATGATATTCTATGTTTCTTAGTCAATATATAAATTTACAACCTGCAACTTTAGATTTGTGAGGCTCTATTCTACCGTTTTCAACAATTTCGATAAATTCCAATTTCTCGATTCATATTTGTGCGCCATGTTTGATGTACTGAAGTTTCAACTTCCGGTTGTCAAGTCATTTGCATATGCCATAAAAGGTAGTATTTACATCAATGGACAAGTATGGAGGCGAAAGCTATTTCGTCGGTATTGAAAAGGTTTGAATTTAATATCAAGTTAAAAACCGAACAGCAGATTGTAAATTCTTTCTGCAACAATATGATTTTCCTCTCTTTGTCGAAGTGGCTCGAGTAACTACATTTTCGCGCTGATTGTCAATGTTTAGGCTTTTCATTAGATCCACCTACGAGATCTCGCGATAACAAGCATGGCGGAGCAGACGAAGAATTTTGCATGCTGTACATTATATTTAATGAAAAACACCTTTATTACACATGCCCGAGCACAAAGTTGGTGCTCCTTTTGGTAAAAACAACATTTGGGACTAATACACAGAGTTTATTATCGGTTATTCATAAAATTATTTTGCACCATTACGGAGATCCTATGGAATTGTAGCCCTATCCCGAAAACGTCAGAATTAAAAAAAAATTGGATAGGGCTACATTATTGCAGCTAGGTTTGACCTAGACCTACTTTAAGAAAAACCTTACCTATTTGATATCTCGAGAACTATTTAAGGTAGGTCTTTCATATTTTGAATTTTATACTTAGGTGTTGACCTTGAACAACGGCAGGGCCAAGGTGGTTCATGGACCTCTTGTTGTATATATGTTTTTTTTTATAGCAAGACCTTTCATTTGATACCATGTTGTTTGGCCTTGTGAACTTAACGGAGTTTTACCTATGTTTAAGAAAACTTAGCAAATCAATATCTCACGGAGTCTGTAAGGTAGAGTGTATTAGACACATCAAAACAAATGTGCATACCATCTATCCTTCTGTGTTTAGTAAACCAGAAGTGATTAAAGAATTAGATAGGTTACATGAGGAATATATTTTAGTTTCAGCTAACAAAGCTTATAACAACATTGTCTTTGTTTGTAAGACTCATTATCACAACTATATTTTAAATGCACTTGGCATGAATTCCACATTTGGTAATCCTACTTATACTCCAATTACCCTCTCAAAAGATGAAATTCTTACAAACCATGCTTCAGTTTTAAACACATTTAATATCCCAGTCAATGGAACAAATGAACATGAGTTACCGGTACAGTGGATACCTAAAAGTTCACAAAACCCCTTAGAAACATAGATATGGTGCTGGATCCAGTAAATGTTCTACCAAGCCCCTGTCTTTGCTCCTCACGAACACATTAACTGTTTGAAGGAGAAACATATTGTGCCAAAACATATGCCAGAAGTGGTGTAAATCAAATGTGAATTCTAAAGCACTTTCAGTAAATTTGAAATCACAAAACTTTTCTCAAATCAACAATATTAAAATGTATTCATGACTTTTCAACACTTCACACGACCATTCCTCACCATAAATTAAAAACTAAACTTTTTTGACATCATTGAAAGTTGCTTTTTCAATAAAATTGAAATAGGAGATATTCATATCAGTCATTTTAAAGATTAGATTGTTAAACACCACTCAGATTCTACACACAAGTACTCTGAAGTTGATATTTAAAAAATGCAGTCGTTCCTTGTTGACATATATCTTCGTAGTCTTTGGTGATAAGGTCTTCCAACAGTCTGTTGGAATTCCCATGGGCACAATTTATGCTCCTTTATTAGCTGACCCATTTCTAGCCGAGTTGCAACGAAGTTGAACTCTGCTATTGGTTTGGTGATGCGGGCGGGTGGGCGTCAACAATTGGTTTCCAGATGATAACTTGGAAAAGTTTACAATCTAATCAAATGAAACTTTGATATATTGTTGGGTACCAGGTAAGGAAGACCCCTATTGATTTTGGAGAAAAAAGGTTAAAGATCAAGGTCACAGTGACCGGATATAGAATGAAAATTTCAGAAATATTTGGTTTTCGGATCATAACTCAAAAAGTTTAAATCCGAATCAAATGATACATAAAGATATTGTTATGTATCAGGTAAGGAAGACCCCTATTGATTTTGGAGAAAATAGGTCAAAGGTCAAGGTCACAGTGACCGAAAATAGATTTAAAATTCCCAAAATTTTGGTTTCCGGAGGATGACTCGAAAATTTTTAATTTGAATCAAATTAAACTTGGATGTATTGTTGGATACCAGCAAAGCAAGGCCCCTATTGATTTTGGAGAACAAAGGTCAAAGGTCAAGGTCACAGTGACCGAAAATAGATCGAAAACTTCAGACAAATATGGTTTCTGGACAGTAACTCGAAAAGTTTATAACTGAAATTAGTTCTTCACAATTATAAATGTGTCACATCATTCCTGACTTTACAATGTATCCCATGCACTCGGCTCATGCACCCCTGCAGAGCTGCCAACCCTCACGATTTTGGCGTAAGGCTTACGATTTTAGGGCCGAAAATACGCCTTACGATTTCACTATATATCTTCCGATTTTCGCTTATTTGACATTTCGAAAGTTTTAGAGCTGTCCGTCATTGGTTTTTACTTTTATAAGAAACAAACCATAGTCGTTACTACGTTTGTTTGCATAGTCTATATGTATACAAAATCTTGATCATTTTAATGCTTTGAAATAAAGAACATGGCAGCTGCTACTAAGCGTAAGGCATGTGTTGATGGAAATAACGACAATACTCCCCCAAAGAAGAAAACCTAATAGAGCCAGTAATTCAAAGAACAACATGCAAGTACACTGTAAACATCTATTTGTTTCAAAGTCAGAAAGGGGGGAGTTTGTATGATAAGTGTACAATCTGTTTGATAAACTTCAACATTTTTCACGGCGGGGAAAATGACATTAAAAAACTTGCCATAATAACTGACACAGTAACTGTAAAATTATATAGTATACTAAAGTAACAAGGTTTTATACCCAAGAAAATAAAATCAATAAAAGATGTATTTGACCTTCTGCAGTTGTAAAATGCATAACAATTAGTATGTCTAAATTCATTAAATTTGGATTTGAAATATGCCTAAAATTGCTCAGGTTATATCTTTATTCATAAAAAATCTCCAGCGGCAGGGGGCCTCGCCGTACTATTTTCCATTTCATAATGTTGGCAGCTCTGCCCCTGGGTGCATATATTGATTTTTTATGCGCCAGTCTTTAGACGGGACATATTATGGTACAGTGATGTCTGTACGTCTGTCCGTTCGTACCGTCTTACCGTCCGTCCGTTCGGGGTTTTCTCTTTATAATTTCATTTCCCTTTCACATATCATGCTGAAACTTGCTGTGTAGCTTCTTTGTGGGTCACTCTAGATCATACTGCAATTTTGATCCATTTCGACCTTTTTATGCCCCCGAGATCGAAGATAGGGGGGGCATATTGTTTTTGTCCTGTCTGTCATTCTGTAATTCTGTCATTCTGTCTGAAACTTTAACCTTGCTAATAACTTTTGAACAGTAAGTGATAGAGCTTTGATATTTCACATAAGTATTCCTTGTGACAAGACCTTTCCGTGGGTACCAACATTTTTGACCCCGTGATCTTGACCTTGGAGTTTGACCTACTTTTTGAAAACTTTAACCTTGCTAATAACTTTTGAACAATAAGAGATAGAGCTTTGATATTTCACATGAGTATTCCTTGTGAGAAGACCTTTCCGTGGGTACCAACATTTTTGACCCCGTGACCTTGACCTTGAATGTTGACCTACTTTTTGAAAACTTTAACCTTGCTAATAACATTTGAACAATAAGAGATAGAGCTTTGATATTTCACTTGAGTATTCCTTGTTACAAGACCTTTCTGTGGGTACCAAGATTTTTGACCCCGTGACCTTGACCTTGGAGTTTTACCTACTTTTTGAAAACTTTAACCTTGCTAATAACTTTTGAACAATAAGTGATAGAGCTTTGATATTTGACATGAATATTCCTTGTGAGAAGAACTTTCCGTGGGTACCAACATTTTTTACCCTGTGACATTCACCTTGGAGTTTGACCTACTTTTTGAAAACTTTAACCTTGCTAATAACTTTTGAACAGTAAGTGATAGAGCTTTGATATTTTACACGAGTATTCCTTGTGACAAGACCTTTCCGTGGGTACCAACATTTTTGACCCTGTACCTTGACCATGGAATCTGATTTACTTTTTGAAAACTTTAACCTTGCTAATAACTTTTGAACAGTAAGAGATAGAGCTTTGATATTTTACATGAGTATTCCTTGTTACAAGACCTTTCCGTTGGTATTGAAGCTTTTGACCTTGACATTTGACCTACTTTTAATTTTTTTTTTTTTACATTGGTCATAACTTCTAAATGGTAAATATTAGAGCTTTCATATTGTACATGATCATTTCTTTTGACAAGATCTTTCTACTGGTACCAAGATATTTGCCCTTGTGACCTTGGCCATCTTCGGAATTGGCCATTATCGGGGGCATTTGTGTTTCACAAACACATCTTGTTTCCAGGAGTTTTGACCCTTTATTTGGAAATAATTATTATATGGAGGGTACATAATTTGTCTGCCCTACTCCTCCCACAGTTTTCAAGTGAGAGCCTTCTTATTTTGTTGAGTGTTTGTATGAGTATTGAAGATGTGCATGTGGGATGGATTTTGATTTTCTACAATTTTTGAGAAAATTACAGGTTGTTGAACTTAGTCTATTTGGAAATTAATATTCTATGGAGGGTACATAATTTCTGCCCAACTCCTCCTACAGTTTTTAAGTGAGGACCTTCTTATTTTGTGGAGTGTTTGTATAGGTACTGAAGATGTGCATGTGGGATGGATTTTGATTTCCTACAATTTTTGAGAAAATTACAGGTTGTTAAACTTAGTCTATTTGGAAATTAATATTCTATGGAGGGTACATAATTTGTCCGCCCAACTCCTCCCACAGTTTTCAAGTGAGGACCATTTTATTTTGCGGAGTGTTTGTATGGGTATTGAAGATGTGCATCTGGGGAAGGATTTTGATTTTCTTCCGTTTTTGAAAAAATTACAGGTTGCTGAACTTGGTCCATTTTGAGGAAATCTCAATTTTTAAGCTAAGACCCTCTGTTCATATGAAAGTTTGTCACAGCCTCATGATGGCTGATACTACCTGAAGCAAAGTTATACAAATTAAGCACAAGAAAAACACCCTATGTAAGCATTTCACGAGCGTATTATGTACCGTTTGCGGTACTCTTGTTATATTCTGATGAGGCAGAATTTATTGAAAAGCTTCTACATGACAAGAAAAAATCTCCTGCTGTGGCCTTCAATTTGATGTTTAAATATATCAACAATGTTTTATCTATTAACAATAATCATTTTCATTCATATGTTGATTAGATATTTCCCAGTTAACTCGAAATAAAACACACTGTCAATATATCGGTTGGTAGACCACATGTTGTCTCCTCAATATCTTGAGAACCATTTCACTTTATCATAATGATATTTCATATGTGCATTGGATATGAGTAGAAGAGAAACCCTATAGATTTTGAGGTTACATGGTCAAAAGTCAATCCACACTGGCAGTCTTTGACGTTAACCAGTGGCCCGATGCCCGAGGCCAGTAAAATCGGGATCGGGCTTCTAAAAATATTTAACCCAGGAGTCCGGATGGCCTGTACATGTTTTATTGTATGTTTTGTAAATATTACAAATATAGCGTGAGATAGACTCAGACTTTGTCATGACTTACATGTAGCAATGAAATTTTGCATCGAAAAATGATCAACCATCCTGCCTTTTATGAAGTATAGGGAGGCACAGGCACTGGAAGTTAATGTAAATACATAGTCTGTGCATATATAAAAATACAAACACATACTATATATTTACATTTACTTCCAATGTCTGTGTTGGGATTCCCGTGGGGTTTCGGGTTAGAATAGGTCCTCAGTACCCCCTTGCTTGTCGTAATAAGGCAACTAATTGGGGCGGTCCTTCGGATGAGACGGCAAAAACCGAGGTCCCGTGTCACATCAGGTGTGGCACAATAAAGATCCCTTCCTGCTCGATGGCCATAAGCGCCGAGCATAGGCCTAAATTATGTAGCCCTTCACCGGAAGTGGTGACGTCTCCATATGAGTGAAATATTTTCAAGAGGGACGTAAAATAATATTCAACCCGTGTAGGGATGGGGCTCGTAATGGAAATTCCAAACCTCAC
>NC_079165.1:49177068-49207068 GCF_947568905.1 Ostrea edulis | reverse complement strand
GAACTATTTTAGGTGGGGCTTTCATATATTCTGTATAGATTTTTTTATCACAAGCCCTTGTACACAATGGTGTGTGATCTTTTGACCTTGGAGTTTGACCCACTTTTCAAAAAAAAAAACACAACTTATCTATTCAATTTTCCTCAACTATTTAAGATAGCGATTTTGTATATGGGTTCTTTATGACAAGACCTTATTGTTTTGTGAAGTTTCACCCTGTAACCTTGACCTTGGAGTTGGACCTACTTTTTAAATATCTGACCTATTCAATATCTCCTGAACAGATCTTTCATATTTTGAGTGTAGATTTCTTATGGCATGACCTATATATATATATATATATATATATATATTTAAGGAATGACTTTAAGTCTGGGGCAAGTTATAAACCCAAACCAGGTTATACTCGTATAACTTGCCCCAGAATTAAAGTCATTCCTTATAATTTAATGCAAGAGACAAAGATACTAACCTTCATTTATTGAGATGTAAATAACTCGGAAAAATACAAGTCAATTGAGCCGCGCAATGATTCACTTGGCAACAACGACGAAGCATCTAGCTTTGAAGGTCGCCATCTTTAATCTTAGTTCTACAGAGCCTAGCCTATTTATCAAAATATTGTATCAAAGGTGAAGTTTGTCATGATAGAAAATATGTGTCAACTATGCATGCAATGCGTATTTCGCTGCCCTTTAGAGATAGAGATCGACTTTGAAGTCGCTCATCTTCGACAGACTGAGAAAATATGGGAAATAGCATTGTTTAGGCCTATACCCAAAATAAATCTTCAAATATCAGAAAATGCAATAATTTGTGGCTTTTAACTCTGTGAAAACTTCTATTACATGAAAACTTACCCTTGCATGCAACGTAGTTGCTAATAGTAAATCCAACACAAGAAAATATGTATAAGCAAGTGACAAATTGCGATCCACATGTCAATGTGACTGACGTCATGTGATAAAATGTGACATATGAATTTTTGTTTGCTTTGTTGAAAGGCTGATCAAGCAATGAAACAACACACACACACACACACACACACACACACACACACACACACACACACACACACCCTTCCCCCAGTGAGAAATATATTTCAAAATGAACAGGGCAATGCTTACTTGGTAGATCATTAATTCGAATATAATATCTTTGTTTTAATCTATTATTCGACCATCATACAGAGAAAGATGTTTTACAGCAGTGATTTGCGTACAAGTAGATGCTAATGTTGACGAGAAAACAATATGTGTATCAAACTGAAGTATCTTATTGTACAAGTTGACTCTCTATTCCATAGAAGGCTGAAAACAGTGCTGCGATGTAAATTTAGAGAGAGAAAAAAATAGTTCCGTCTTCTGGTTGTCAAGGGGGTGTGTCCCCATACCAAACCAGGTTATACAAAAATAACTTGCGTTCCTCAATTGGAATTTGACCAATCAGAGACAAGGATACAACGAGAATTAAATTATATATATATCCAAATGTGAAAAATTGTCTCAGTGTCCGGTAATCAATAGGTAAAATATTAAATAAAATATGACAGCACGCTGTAAAACGTAAGCGCTTTCATTTTACAATGTGTTGTCATATATTATTTAATATTTTACATATATATATACATATATATATGAAATGTATATAGATTTTTTATGACAAGACTTTTTGATACAATTGTATTTGATCTTGTGACCTTGACCTACTTTCTTTAAAATCCTGACCTAATTAATATCTTCTGAACTATTTAAGGTAAAGCTTTTATATTTTGTATATAGATTATTTATGGCAAGACCTTGATATACTTAGGTGATTGACCCTGTGACCGTGACCTAATCTTGCCTATTCAATATCTCCTGAACTATTCTCATACTCTGTATGTACTTTTCTTTAGACAAAGTCTTCACGGTGCGGGTTCGAATCCCACTTGCGCCGGTAAGTGAGAAAGTTTCTTAGTTTACTTTCGGAAGGTCGGTGGTCTCTTCCCAGGTACATTGTATCTAGGTTCTCCTTCCACCAATAAAAACTGGGCGCCACCAGATAACTGAAAAATTGTTGAGTGTGGCGGAAAACATCAAAACATCAATCAATCATATCATACCATGATGTATGACCTTGTGACCCTGGTCTTATCCAGAACAGCAAGATCCTGATAGTCATATTGGTGTTGAGGCATCTCTGTGTTATGTGAATTCAGTTTCAATTATGTTGTGATCCTTTGGGGCTAGGTCAAAATTTTTTCATGAAAAAAAACCCTTTTAAAATCCCAACAGCTGAACAATGGCAGGACCAAAGTGACTTGGATGAGCGATGTGGCCCATGGGCCTCTTGTCCTCTTCTTAATGGAAATAAAATATTCCCAATATCTATGGAAAGCCAAAGGGTTCAATATTCTATCTTTGTAATTATGTATTTGTTGTTCCTAAATGCGCCATCGGTTCAATGTAAATAGAAAAATGTTAATCGTTATCTTGACATTTGTAGTGCATAATGGTATATTCGTCATTTGAATTGCGTAAGATGTAAATGGAATATATGTTTGTGTAGATGCGTAACAAGTGAATGCATTATTTATTCAATGTAAATTTGAAATTGGATCTTCGTCATCCATAGTTGAGCATTTGCACAATGTAGTTTGTTAAGTCTATGCGAGTTGTGGTAAATGTATTTTGGTAATCCGTCTGATGTTAGTTCGACATTCGCATTTGCGCAATTCAACATTTGTAAATTGTTCTACCATTATGACGACAGAGGGTGCGCGCTACATCATAAACCAACAAAAAAGTTTCTACGTCGTTTGGGGGAGGGGGGTGTTATTATGTCTATCTTTGCAAAAAAAAGTGGAGGGGGGCTAAGCCCCTCCCTAGTCGTCCCGTCCCCCCCACCCCACCCCCCACCCCCACCCCGGTTCCGACGCCTATGGGTTTTATATTTGTAAACAAAGTGAATCAGTTATCATTTACCAGTTGTTTTCATTAAATGACAGCCAACTTTGAATGTAACATATTTAAAGTTTTTATGTAATAGACCAGTCGGGCTATTTTTCCATAATTTTTAATAGGCCAGGCCATAAAACCAGTAGCCTGAGCCATGGCCTAGATTTGAATTTGACATTATTTCCACAAGCACTTGTTTCGTATCTGATCACCCCCTTCTTTTTCTCTCCACAAGATAGCTAACTCAATTTCAGACACCCCAATTTCAAAACTCCTATATCTTTTTTAAAAAATATATCATTAATCAACATTACCGGGGGTATTTTGATATAGTTTAATTTGAGATACTTTTCTCTTGTCAAAAAATTGTTCCAGTTGTCCTCTGTCAAGCCTCTTTATCGTAAACCACTCATTTTGTGTGTTTAAAGCAGAGAAAGAAACATTATCTTTTTATTTCATAGTCTAGCTGTTAGAGGTTATTTATAAACCTTGTTGGCCACATATAGAGTCCTTGTACATATATGTAAATACATTTGTATACGCTTCCTAGACTCTAAATATTTAGAGGATGTAGAAGTATTCTTGCACTTCATTTTTTACTCAAAGCAAACACGAGAATAGAGGGGAAACAACAGAAAATCCCATGATACAGTTAATTACACTAAAAAAGAGTAACAATTCCATTTTTAGTGTAACAATTGCCCTGTTAGGGAATTGTGTCCAACCCTTTAAAGGTCAAGTGTAATAAAAATAGATTTGAAAATAAAGTTTATAATTCATTAAAACCCGTTTTGAAAAGTTTATTGATGTGTTTATTTTTTTTAAAATCCAGATAAATGCGCAAAATACCTATTCCAAAATCGTTGTTTATAGAAACAAATGAAGCAATTATCGCCCTTTCTTATGACGTCATCTGAGACAGTTGTAGTTGTTTACGCCTGTATATCATCATTTTAATTTTCGTGAGAAATTGCCAGTTTTAGCAACACCATGGATATTGCCAGTGAAATACCGTAGATACACTTGAGTTTAGGGATTCAACCTTTTATGTCTGTACCTGCACCCGTTTCGAAACCATCCGATAGTAATATGTCTATGTTCGACAAATGTCTCATAGGAATCTCATTTAGAAATTATTTACCGGGCCAGTCCATAGAAAATTGGAAATGATATTGGAAAAAATGTTCTATCAAAAGATGACCTTTGTATTTTACACAATCTAGGCTAATCAAAATCAGACTTCATAGATACTCGCCGTATACTCTATTGTAGCGATTGTGATCGTATTTAACTAGATTGACTCTCACGTTTGTATTTTTTAAAAATGGAATTTACTAGTATGAGATTGATCAGATTCATATTATAATGTGTTTAGCTAGATATATATTTAATTGAAAAATGCCTTTTTGAAAAAAGAACAACAAAAAACAAAAGAAAGAAAAAAACTTATTGTGCACAACGTTATTTGTAACCCCCCCCCCTTTTTTTTTTTTTAGAAAAACATCTACATGTAGATACAATATCATAAAATGTAAATTAGGCCTATTAGTACATGTGATTTCTTCACAACACACGTCAAATTTGAAATTGAAATATTACGGCACAAAGTTAACGAATTGTAGCATTTTGAGGTGTGCAATTTTGATTTTCATGATATATTAATTAATGTAGCACTTAAAAGCATATTACATGTAGGAAAAGGAAAATTTTGTACTTGTTTTCATAATGAACTTGGGGGGAAAAAAAAGCTTTGAAAATTGGACTGAACTCGCAATATATAAGGTTTTATCGAAATAGCTTTTTTAAATTGAATTTATTTCCATTTTTACTATATTTTAAAATATATATAGTGAAGAAATGAAATGGTGAGTCCCTTATAAATGTAGTATGAGTACGACAATATTCGAAAAATATTACATTTAATAAAAGAAATAAAATGTATTCGAACTAGGTAATGGGTGACATTAATTTTTATGTGCAATCGCAAACCCATTGAATACAGTGTCACATTAAAGCATTCAGTGGTGGATGTAGAGAGGGGTGGATTGCATCCCCCTTTTTGGGTTGAACTTTTTATAATTAAAATATATCCCTCCACTTGTTTTGTAGGATACCCAGTTAATCATCAATTTGCACTTTGTTTGGAGTCAAACAGGATGATGCGTCAGGGTTGATGGAAACCTGATCCTCGCGAATATTAAAGTGTCACTCACTGATCCTCGTGGCTTGTCACAAATCTCAGTGTCTCTTTTCAGTTTCAGTGTCCAAATTCTTCGAAATTTAGGGTCTTTTCGGAAAAAGGAACATACTTAATCCCTGTCCCGATTTCACATTGCAGTTCAAAGCAGCGCATTGTACCATAAATACAGGACTTTTCTATGTAAACACTATAAAACCATATCAATGCAATCGAAAGTTGTCTCAGATGACGTCATAAGCTACGAGCGATAACTCACGTCACAACACATTTATCGATCGCTCAGGTAAAAGTTTGATAGCGCCGTGTAATTCACGCCAAGTGAATTTTATCAAAATTGTCATGGAAATTAATCCATAAGTGTACGACTGACATTTTTCTGTATAAAACTCAAGTTTTAGGAAAATCACCGTACTTGACCTTTAAACAGTCGTAGTGATGAACCATCGGAATATTTTTTCATGATTATCAGTATAATCGGACGCACTATAATTGATTAATAATCGATTACTTTCAAGTATTAAATTTGTTTATTATTGAATGAAGAATGAATTGGTAAAGAATTTGGGGTGATTTCTGAAATGCATTTTTGATGCATTTTTTATCATTGGATTCATTTATCAAATTAATACTTATGAATTAGTTACATTCACAGAAAATAAATCAAAATATCTTCCTTGCACAAAATAAAATAATTTACCTCGGACTTCGAAAGGCCGGGAAATAATAGCTCTGAGGGAATGTCACATAAACTGGTCCTCCAATATGATTCTATAGTCTGTTTCCCAAAAGATTCGATGTAGCGCGCGCCCTCTGTCGTCATAATGGTAAAACAACAAACAAATGTTGAAATGCAGTAAACGAATGAGCAAATTCGAATGTCGAACTATTATCGGACGGATTACCAAATTTTTTTTACTGTAACTCGCAAATGCAATGTGCAAATGCTGAAATACGGATGACGAAGATCTAATTTCAAATTTACATTAAATAAATAATGCATTCACTTGTTACGCATCTACACAGACATTACATTCCTTTACATCTTACGCCATTCAAATAACGAATATACCGTTATATACTACAAATGTCAAGATAACGATTAACATTTTTAGCCGAGTTGCAACGAAGTTGAACTCGGCTATTGGTTTGGTGATGCGGGCGGGCGTCAACAATTGGTTTCCGGATGATAACTCGAAAAGTTTACATTCTAATCAAATGAAACTTTGAGATATTGTTGGGTACCAGGTAAGGAAGACCCCTATTGATTTTGGAGAAAAAAGGTCAAAGGTCAAGGTCACAGTGACCGAAAATAGAATGAAAATTTCAAAAAAAAATTTGGTTTACGGATGATAACTCTGAAAGTTTAAATCTGAATCAAATGAAAGTTTGATATATTATTGGGTACCAGGTAAGGAAGACCCCTATTGATTTTGGAGAAAAAAGGTCAAAGGTCAAGGTCACAGTGACCGAAAATAGAATGAAAATTTCAGAAAAAAATTTGGTTTACAGATGATAACTCCGAAAGTTTAAATCCGAATCAAATGAAAGTTTGATATATTGTTGGGTACCAGGTAAGGAAGACCTCTATTGATTTTGGAGAAAAAAGGTCAAAGGTCAAGGTCACAGTGACCGAAAATAGATTGAAAATTTCAGAAAATTTTGGTTTCCGGATGATGTCCGATAGTTTAAATCCAAATCAAATGAAAGTTTGATATATTGTTGGGTACCAGGTAAGGAAGACCCCTATTGATTTTGGAGAACAAAGGTCAAGGTCACAGTGACCAAATTTAGAATGAAAATTTCAGAAATATTTGGTTTCCGGATGATAACTCAGAAAGTTTAAATCCGAATCATTTAATAACTTTTAAAGTGATGACTTATAAACGATGCTGATTGGTTGAAAACTTCGTTTGATTTCTCTGTCAAAATTTCGTTCGGAGTTCATCTGCACTAAGCACGCGGGACTACTTTTCTCTGGAATGCGTCTTCCCCGTTCTCATTTTAGCGCTATTTATAGAACAGGATTTTCCACACAAGCATTATATATAACGAAATGCATTCGTTTGATTTTTGTTTTTCAATGTTATCAAAAATTAGCACAACTAAAGATATGAATAAAATACAAATTAATTTAAAGAAACAACATACATAGGCGATGACGTGGCAGAATAGTCAATTTGATGACGTAGACCACTTACTGGTAGAAGTAGACAGATTACACGAGTTCCCGGTACGAATCGTCTGCTTTACGAGATCGATAACATGACGGAGCAAGTGCCGACTTCTGATCTGGTAAATATCATTGAAATTGAACTGCGATATATGGGGCTCAGTCAACGAGTGCGTTTTAAACGTTTTCCTCGATATTGAAATGAAGCCAAATTGCATTCCACCGTTCCAACGACACAACCAGTGTTCAACGTCTCCTCCAACACGATGCAGCATAAATCCAGTCACCACTTGTTATCTTCCTTTATATTTAATTCAGCTTTTAACCATTGCACCTTTACTTTGGCGTATAATCCATTTAAATCTGCACAGTAACTGTTCCTGACCTGAACGCACGGCCATGCCGTTTTGTTTTTGTTTTTGTTTTCATTCTTGCCTATATGTATTCCTACGCGCCATTTCAGAAACGTTAATTCAAGCTTTTTGATGGGAGAAACTATTTGTTTTTCTATCTTAAAAACATAATTAAATGATAAGAAATAAAACTTATAATTCTTTGTTTGATGCATGTATCAAACGAAACATTGGACGGAAAACTTTTTCATCAATGCGCCACGCGCATTGATGAAGTTTTCCGTCCAATGTTTCGTTTGAAACATGCATCAAACAAAGAATTATAAGTTTCATTTCTTAAATCAAATGATACTTACAGATATTGTTATGTACCAGGTAAGGAAGACCCCTATTGATTTTGGAGAAAATAGATCAAAGGTCAATGTCACAGTGACCGAATATAGAATGAAATTTCAGAAATATTTGGTTTCTGGATGATAACTCAGAAAGTTTAAATCCGAATCAAATGATACTTGGATATATTGTTGGATACCAGCAAAGCAAGGCCCCTATTGATTTTGGAGAACAAAGGTCAAAGTCACAGTGACCCCGAATATAGATTGAAAAGTTCAGACAAAAATGGTTTCTGGACAGTAACTCTAAAAGTTTAAAACTGAAATTAGTTCTTCACAATTATAAGTATGCCACATCATTCCTGACTTTACAATGTATCCCATGCAACTCGGCTCATGCACCCCTGGGTGCATATACTGATTTTTATTCTATTTTACATTGAACCAATGGCGCATTTAGTAACAACAAATACATAATTACAAAGATAGAATATTGAACTCTTTGGCTCTCCATAAATATCAGCTGTTGATTATTCTGTCCTATGTGGGAAATGTTGATTATTCTAGCCCAAATGGATAAATGTTTCACATGTGAATTATTGTATGATATTTAAGGCTTGTTTGTATTTTTTGTTTGTTTGTGTTTATTAGTTTCCTTCATGTATATTTTTTTTATTTAGCCCACCCGTTTGAATGTTTTTCGCAATGATAGTGAGAGCTGGGATTACACCCAATCTATGCCTGGTAAGAAAGTTGTCAATTTGTTGAAAATGAAATTGCACAATTTATTAATGTTTTCTGAAATAAATAATTGGTTGATTTTGTTATAGATTTTGTGTGTATTGGAATCACCATGTCCTTCCATCCTTAAAAAGTAGTCTTTATTGCTAATTGTTGATTTTTTGCAAGATTTTGTGGTCATGCTGTGTACTGCGTAAACCTGTGCATCAGATATTCAATTTTATTTATAGTTTTTTAGGTCACCTGAGTAAACTCAGGTGACGTATTGCAATTGGTTTTCGTCCGTCGTTGTCCGTCGTGCGTTAACAATTGAACATTTTTACCCTCTTCCTAATAACTACCATTCCAATTCTTTTCAAATTCGGTATGAAGCATCATTGGAACAAGGGGGACATAAATTGCAAATTTCAGAACTCCAGCACCCCAGGGGCCCTAGGGGTGGGGCAAAAACTGCCCAAAATTGACCAATTTTCAAAAATCTTCTCAAGAACCACACACATGTAAGAAAAACTAAATGCATAGTGATGTAGAGCAGGAAGGCCTCTACCAAAATTGTAAATTTCATGATCCCCAGGGTGGGGCCAAACTTGTTATATAGTGTTTATGTGGAAAACACTTAAATTACATCTTCTTTAATGCTAGTGATACTAAATTGAAAGTAAATAGATATTTAGAAAGAACAAGTAGTCCTTTACCAAAATTGTAAATTTGATGATTCCAGGGGTAGGCGTTTTGGTATCGGGGTGGGGGCCAAAATGGTCAGTTATCAAATGTGTGAACAATAGACATTTTTAACTTCTTGATACCTACATTTATCATTCCAATTTTTTTCAAATCTGGTATGAAACATCTTTGGAACAAGGGGAACATAAATTGTAAATTTCAGGATTCCTGCACCCCTGGGGCCTTAGGGGTGGGGCAAAAGCTGCCCAAATTTGACCAATTTTGAAAAATTTTCTCTAAAACTGCACATGTGCAAGAAAAACTAAATGCATAGTGATGTAGAGCAGGAAGACCTCTACCAAAATTGTAAATTTCATGACCCCCGGGGTAGGGGTTCTGACCCCAGGGCGGGGCCAAACTTGTTATATAGTGTTTATGTGTAAAACTCTTGAATAACGTCTTCTTTAGTGCTATTTATACTAAATTGAAACTAAATGGATAAAGCAGGTAGTCTTACCAAAATTGTAAATTTGATGATCACCAGAGTAAGGGTTTGACCCCAGGGTAGGGCCAAACTTAGTATATAGTATTTATGTGTAAGTTTACCGATACTGTATAAAATCTAAATGCATACTTACAGATGTTTTAATGTTAATACATGCATTATTTAAAGCCTTTCATCAATATATGCACTTTTGAGGGCAGTGAAGTTTTAAGAACACATCTTGTTTTATACTGTTGGTGAACATTAGAATTTAGCTTAGATATTCAGAACAGGAAATATTTTTCTAGATTTCATAGCCCATGGAAGTAGTGATACTTTTTCACTAGTATTCAGGTGACCGATAAGGCCTGTGGGCCTCTTGTTGTACATTCTCTCAATACTATCATGTATTTTTCACAGGGGCTAAGCCCGTTTTGGGCCCGAACACTGTGATACCATAAATATAGAAAGGGGTCTAACTCTGACACAGATAAAAAAGTTATCACTCCCTTCAAATGCCTAAAAAATCTTAAATTAGGCACCCTATGCGTAATATGCCGGTCTCCTTGCATAGATTAATGTTTTAACTACTTGCATGCCAAATTTGAAGTCACAGGTTCTTAAAATAACAAAGATATACGTCATCGTTCTCTCGATTTCACTTGTTTATTTTTATGCCCCCCTTTGAAAAAGAGGAGTCATATTGTTTTGCACCTGTCGGTCGGTCGGTCGGTCGGTCTGTAGACCATGTGTTGTCCGCTCAATATCTTGAGAACCATTCACTTGATGATAATGATATTTCATATGTGGGTTAGTTATGAGTAGAAGAGGATCCCTATTGTTTTTCAGGTCAAAGGTCAAGGGTCAATCTACTCTGGACATAGGAATATAATGTCCACTCAATATCTTGAGAACCCTTTGCTTGAAAGACATCAAACTTGGCACACTGGTACATCCTAAGGAGTAGATGACCCCTATTGATTTTGAGGTCATATGGTCAAAGATCAAGGGTCAAACTGGGCATAGGAATATACTGACCATTCAATGTCTAGAGAACCCTTTGCTTGACAGACATCAAACTTGGTACGCCAGTACATCTTCAGAAGAAGATGGCCCCCATTGATTTTGAGGTCACATGGTCAAAGGTCAAGGGTCAAACTGGACATAGGAATATACTGTCCGTTAAATATCTCGAGAACCCTTTGCTTGACAGACATCAAACTTCATACACTGGTACATCTTCAAGAGAAGATGACCCCTATTGATTTTGAGGTCACATGGTCAAAGGTCAAGGGTCAAAATTGACATGGGAATATACTGTCTGCTCAGTATCTTGAGGACCCTTTTCTTGACAGTCATCAAACTTGGTACACTGATACGACTTCAGGAGAAGATGACCACTATTGATTCTGAGGTCACATGGTCAAAGGTCAAGGGTCACACCAGACAGGAAAATACTGTCCGTTCAATATTTTGAGAACCCTTCGCTTGGCAGACATCAAACTTGGTCCACTGTACATCTTCAGGAGAAAATTATCCCTATTTATTTTGAGGTCACATGTTTAAAGGTCAAGGGTCAAACTGGACATAGGAATATACTGTCCGTTCAATATCTTGAGAACCCTTTGCTTGACAGACATCAAACGTGGTACACTGGTACGTCTTCAGGAGAAGACGACCCCTATTGATTTTCAGATCACATGGTCAAAGGTCAAGGGTCAAACTGGACATTGTAATATACTGTCTGCTCCATATCTTGAGAACCCTTTGCTTGACAGACATTAAACTTGGTACACTGGTACATCTTCAGGAGAAGATGACACCTATTGATTTTGAGGTCGCGTGGTCAAAGGTCAAGGGTTAAACTGTACATAGGAATATACTGTCCGTTCAATATCTTGAGAACCCTTTGCTTGACAGACATCAAACTTGGTACACTGGTACATCTTCAGGAGAAGATGACTACTAATTATTTTAAGGTCACATGGTCAAAAGTCAAGGGTCAAATTGGACATAGGAATATACTGTCCGTTCAATATCTTGAGAACCCTTTGCTTGACAGACATCAAACTTGGTACACTGGTACATCTTCAGGAGTTGATGACCCCTATTGATTTTTAGGTCACATGGTCAATCCACTCTTGACATAGAAAGATATTGTGTGCTCAATATTTTGAATTGATAATACTACTCTCAATCAAATGATGTGTGTGTGTATAACCCTTTTCAATTTTGCACCATGGGGGGCATATGTGTTTTACAAACATCTCTTGTTACTAGGACATTTACCGGTCCAGGTCACGGAGTCGTTTCTCGCCTATGACAGCAGCGAAATCCAGACTAGTGTGGAAGATTTCGGACCTGTCAATTAAAATTTCACATCAATTATACGCTACTTACTTCCTCATATTTTGATAATGATCTTCGTGTAGACGTTACACGACTTATTTTTCCTCAGCAGCATCAACTGTTGACGAGAGCTGCCATTTTAATGAACGCACTAAATACCCAATAGACTTAAAATCTCAAATACCTTAAAACTGATCAAAACATTATTCTTGTGATATTGCACTTAGAGAAGGAAATTGAACGTTATTTTTTGGCTTCTTTAATTTTTTGTTTTTGTTTATTCTATTTCAATTAGATTATTATTACCCATTTTCCCCTTCTTTAAAGTTTTAGACATTTCGGGTATTTAGTGTTTTCATTAAAATGTCAGATCTTGTCAACAGTTAATGCTGCTAAGGAAAAATAAGTTGTGTAACGTCTACACAAATAACATTATTAAAGTATGAGGAAGTAAGTAGCGTATAATTGATGTGAAATTTTAATTGACAGGTCCGAAATCTTCCACACTAATCTGGATTTCGCTGCTGTCATAGGCGAGAAACGACTCCGTGACCTGGACCGGTAAATGTCCTAGTAAAAATAAACAAGTGAAATCGAGAGAACGATGACGTATATCTTTGTTATTTTAAGAACCTGTGACTTGAAATTTGGCATGCAAGTAGTTAAAACATTAATCTATGCAAGGAAAATGACAAATTACACATAGCATACCTAGTTTAAGATTTTTTAGGCATTTGAAGTGAGTGGTTATTTTTTTTTATCTGTGTCAGAGTTAGACCCCTTTCTATATTTATGGTATCACAGAGTTCGGGCCCAATACGGGCTTAGCCCCTGTGGTATTTTCAACATGGAAAGATACGATATTCATATCTGACATGGAGGTTGTTCATGATATGATGTTATGTACTGCCCCAGTCCAAGGTCATTTGGACAATGTCAAGGTCACATGGGAAAATCATGAATAATTCATGTGCAGACCATGTAATTGGATCAGAAGAAAGTTCTAGATAGTCACGCTTTACGCAAATGGTTGTTTATGTTCTGATCGTAACCCAAAATCATACAGAGAAAAAAGCTTGTCATTGCTTTAATTTTGGAGTAGAAATATTGCAGACATGTACACTGGGTGCAAAATATGCTTTGACCATCTGTAGTGTGTTGTAATCCTATACCAAGGTTATTTGGACAATTTCAAGGTCACTTGGAGAAAAGTATAAACTAATTCTTGTCAGAGCATTATCTTTGAAGTGTTGAAATATTTTTGCTCATTCTTTACTTTTTAGATTCAATATGAACTTTAAGTGTAACATTAACCTCATGCATCCAAGGTCATTGGATCATTAAAGTGATTCATTTCTTGTTTGACCATGATCTTGTAGTGTATGCAATTTAGAGATTCATACAATCATTTAGTGTCAGTAAGATAAGCAGTACATATATATAAATATAAATTACTTTGAATATACACTGTACCATGCAATGGGTATTAGTCCCATTAGAACAGGTCTATTTTAAAACTATTCTCATGGTTTTTTAATAGCATGGATTTTCATGATACAATCAATTAAATTTCAACAAGCATGATTATGTGAAGAAAATTGTTATCTAATTGAAATATACAGGGAACACATCTATTTATACATGCAATTGTGATGCAGTATTCAAACTGGGCTTTGCCATTTTTGCCAATTGCAAATTTTTTCAAAGAATTACAAAAAAAAAAATTAAAAGTGGGGAAAGTCATTATTTGCAATGTATTGAATACATGTCTTTTGTGTGTGTGTGTGTGTGTGTGTTTGTGTGACCTGTTTGTTTATTCAGTCAGTGTATGGAACCAGAAATCTCAGTCACTTCAGTGCTTACAGTGATCTGAACTGATCGACCCTTAAGGTGGTGATTGCATGGCATCACGTGGTTTATTCATGTATTATCTAAAAAGACACTATTTTCGTTTCTGATTCCGGAATACGTCAAGCGTTTAAGCATCAGTAATAATGACAGACGATGTAAACAAAGACTTGTCAGATATAACCAGAGACAGATTAAAGTGAAAATATGTTTAGAAATATACAAGTAAAATAAAATACAAATGAAAAATCCCTTGTGTTTTAATTATTTAATTAGGCCTATCTTATAAATAATGGTCATAGTTTACGTCTCCATGATTCATGATTCACTGTGCTACTACTTCATATGAAAATAAATGGACATCTTAATACAAATTATATATTAATTAAGGCTTTAACTTCAATTTGATATAAAATTTGTATCACTTACTCTTTTTGTGTCATTTTTAAACACCATCTGAAACACCTGTACCATTTATTACAGAAAGTCAACAAGAGGGGTAACTATGACAACCGTAGCGTCACAATTTCCGTGAAAACCATATATGATACTTTCTTAATGAGTTACAGATACTGTCAACTACAAAATATGTAAAAATCAAAAATATTCAAAGATTCATTAATTTTCAATGACCCATGCAATCACTACCTTAAGTAATTTGATTAGGGCAGCAAAAAAATGTGAATTGTATAATGCAGGACATAGGATAGATGCTGTGGTCAATTGATTTACAAGTAAAATTTTGCTCTTTAGAGTCTTTACATTATTAGTGTCAGGAACCTGGAAGAGGGGTTAAATAAATTAGCTGTATTATTGCATAAACATCAGTTATATCGCCCCACAGTTCCAGCTCGTCAATGAAAATATTTTACTTGTGATATGTTAAATTAAGCTACCAATTATTTTATAAACGTGGTTGATACCTATTCATATGAACATAGCAAATTAAATTGATAATTCATTGCTTACCAGTCCAGCATAAAAATGCAAATCAAATTCAGCTATGTACCCCATTCTTTTTTATCTTGTCAAAATGGGAAAATGTGAACTTGTAGTTTCTGACTTTACTTATGTTTGGATTGACTTCCAAGCTGCGGTCTTATTTAAAATTGGCTTGATGTTTTATGATTTTTTATGAGAATAAAGATTGAAAATAAGATCTCTAAAGATGACAACAGCTGAACATCAGCAGGGCCAAGGTGACTCAAGCATGGACTTCTTGCTCAACTTCTCCAGGACCACTGGACCAATTTCAACCATACTTGCTGCAAAGCATCCTTTGGTGAAGGGGATTTAAGTTTGTATAAATGAAAGGCAATGCCCCCTTCCAAGTGAAGATAAACAAGATAAGGCAAGGATTAGGGTGGACTCATTTAAATTCTTCTTATCAAAAGTCAGTGGGTAAGAAAAGATGAAACATTCCGGACATGTGTAGATTCCAGTTTTAGTTAAATCATGCTCTCCCCCACCCTGCCTTGGTAGATTGGGCCTATATTAGGAGTCCAAACTTGACATAAGAATGCACATGGTAATTGCTAGAAATATATCTCAAAGTAAAATTAAACAGCAGAAAATGCATAAATTTACCTAATAGAATGCAGGCATCATTATATGATGCAGGTATCTGATCAAACCCGGACATGAAATACATTTCACTTGTGATTTGCTTTTACGATTGAGAAGTTGAACAAGAAGCCCATGCATGAGTCACCTTGGCCCTGCTGATGTTCAGCTGTTGTCATCTTTAGAGATCTTACATCAGGTTTGATATTTCAAGTTGTGAAAACGAGACTTTTCATAGCATAATGTAGTCTGTGCTGTTCATTGAATTGTTTCAGTGCAATGAAAGTCTTTTTTTCTTCGATACTGGTCAAAATCTAAGAGAAAGCGTTTAATCATAGTAATGTTTTGGCATCCGGAATTTTTTTTCAAACTTTGGCCATTTGTAAGTGAATAGGTAACATTTCCATCTTGTTCTTGCCAATTTTCCACTTAATATACATAATGTCAGCATTAAATGTTAAACTGATAATAATTTGGCAATGCAATATCTTAGTTAAGCATTTTGAATATAGCTTTGATCTAATACTTTGTCTGGTAGTATAGAAGATCTAGTACTTAATTTGTCTGGTAGTGTACTGGTAGTAGATCTAGTACTTTGTCTGGTAGTATAGTAGATCTAGTATTTTGTTGGGTAGTATAGTAGATCTAGTGCTTTGTCTGGTAGTATAGTAGATCTAGTGCTTTGTCTGGTAGTATAGTAGATTTAGTACTTTGTCTGGTAGTATAGTAGATTTAGTACTTTGTCTGGTAGTATAGTAGATCTGGGCCTCTTGTTTCATTATAATATAATTGATTCATGAGGAGATATTGAAGTGCACAATATGATACGATACATTAAAAAAGAACTATAATGTGATGAAATAAAATACTATATGATATGATACATTAAAAAAGAACTATAATGTGATGAAATAAAATACTATATGATATGATACATTAAAAAAGAACTATAATGTGATGAAATAGAATACTATATGATATGATACATTAAAAAAGAACTATAATGTGATGAAATAAAATACTATATGATATGATGGAAATAATTGTAAAAAATAACTGATTTGCGCTTGGCAAAAGTGGCAACAAGGATTTTTGGTCCAGTGGGAGCACTGTTGTGGTGTTGGGAGTTCAGTAGACATTGTTATAATCATTTTTGTACATACATTTTTATGAGTTATTTGTTATATTATATTCACGCACAGAAGGATTACATGCATATTCTATTTCGGTACAGTTATAGCTGTATATATACATGTAGAGTCTTAATTTTTCACAACTTCATTTGTCAATATAGACTGATTTTATGTACATATTGAATACAATGTATTGGAAAATGCAATTGTACATGTATTAATTAATTCACATGAAGTAATAGAGTTCATTACGATGTGAACATTTTTACATTGATATAAAGCATACTTCATTATTTAAACATGCATTTTGTAGCAAGACTGAACTTTGTACATATATATAAAATTATAAAGAGTTGAGAGGAAAATTAAGATGATTTGAGCAACAACAAAATATCACTACCAAATAGTGTTTATCTGTTTCTGCATGTACGTTACATCCTCATATAATTTTACAAATTTCAGTTCAATGGGTTTTCATTTGTGCACAAAAAACATTAATTTGGTGAGTGAAAATTTCAACAACATCAAGTGAAAAATATCTTATCAACTTGATGTGTGATATAATTTATGTATAACATTCTGACATTTCATTGAAACCCTCTTCACACTTTCAACAGAAATTCTTAGGTAACCTGAGTAAACTCAGGTAACCTATTGCAATTGGTTGTCATCCGTCGTGCGTTAACAATTGAACATTTTTAACTTCTTGATAACTAATATTCCAATTTTTTTTTCAAGTTTGATATGAAGCATATTTGGGACAATTAAGGGGGACATAAATTGTACATGTGTAAGAAAAACTAGATGCATAGTGATGTAGAGCAGGAAGAATTCTACCAAAATTGTAAATTTCATGATCCTTGGGGTAGGGGTTATGACCCCAGGGCAGCGCCAAACTAACTATATAGTGTTTATGTGTAAAACACTTGAATAACATCTTCTTTAGTGCTATTGATACTAAATGGAAACTAAATGGATATTTAGAAAGGACAGGTAGTCCTTTACCAAAATTGTAAATTCGATGATCCCAGGAGTAGGGGCTTTAGTATCAGGATGGGACCAAAATGGTCAGTTATTAAATGTGTGAACAACAGAAGTATTGAACTTCTTCTGGATAAATACCCGGGGCCTTAAGGGCAGGGCAAAAACTGCCAAAAATTGACCAATTTTTAAAAAACCACAGGTGTTAAAAAAACAACGACAAAAAAAACAAAAAAAAACTAGATACATAGTGATGTAGAGCAGGAAGGCCTCTACCAAAATTGTAAATTTCATGATCCTCGGGGTAGGGGTTCAGAACCCAGGGTTGGGCCAAACTTAATATATAGACTAGTGTTTATGTGTAAAACATTTAAATAACATCTTTTTAGTGCTATTGATACTAAATTGAAACTAAATAGATATTTAGAAGGAGTAGGTAGTCCGGCCTTTATCGAAATTGTAAATTCCATGATCCTAGGGGGTAAGGGTTTGGTTTCAGGGTGATGTCAAAATTATGATAACAATTTGAAGGACTTCTGTAAGTTTGCTGATTATGTATAAAATCTAAATGCATAATTAGGAATAGCAGAAAAGGATGTACAAAAAAAGGCTGAATTCCACAACCCAGGGTTTTGACTCTAGGATGGGTCCAAATTTGTCATATCTTTTAATGTTAATACACATATTTTATTATGTATAGCCTTTCATCAATGTATGCAGTGAAGTTTTAAGAACACATCTTGTTTTATACTGTTGCTGAACATTAGAAGTTAGGTTAGGGCTGTTCCAGAAATGATCAAATGGGGGGGGGGTCGGGCGGCAAATGATATTTTTTTGTGTGGGTGGTCGTATTTTTTCATATTTTAATTGGTCCGTGGTTGGACTGTTAAAAAAATATTTATTATGGGTAGTGGGTAGTTTCTATTGTTTTATTTTGTGCCACGTGGGTGTTGAGTTTTCAGAATATTTTTATTGTCACTCTTGTCGTGTTGGTTACAAAACGTCGGAGGGAAAATTGAAAACGTGCTTTCGAAATCGGAAGTAAGATAGAACTATTCGAGTTGTCGCTCTTTGCAGCGCATAACTTTCCATTACGGCACTCTTCAAATTAGAGGCGCGTTTAGTAGGGTCACTTTGGACGTGATGGCGGCGAACTCTCTTCGGTAGATTATTACAGTTTACAGTGCATCGATTTTGGGAATATTTTGAAACCAATAGGTATTCCGTTTTCTAATAAAAATAGACAAACCTTAGTTGATTTATACGAGGGTACCGATGCGTTATATTTATCAGTCGGTGTGATGGTGATATAGAGGCCTCCGGGCGCGGGCTCCATTAGAAGACGAACGATTCGTGGAAAAACATATCCATACCCATTTCATGATAATAGCATCGTTTGGACTCCCAATCTTTCCAACATTCCCGCCATAGATGCCTTTGATTGTTGATGTGACATCGTTTCTTCAGAACTACTGTGATACAATGTTGCACAGGCATTACCGCGTCATTGACTAGAATGTTTGTCCCGAAAACCTCTCGAGATTTGTACCGTTTTCATGTTTAAAAATATTTTTGTGGTGGGTCTGGTTAGTTTTTTTTTTTAATAGATGGGTCATTGTAAAATGAGTTTATTTATTTGATGGGTCATGAGGTTATTTTTTATTTTTTTTTTATGGGTGCTTGGTATATACAAAAGGTGCCTCCCGACCCCCCCCCCCCCCCCCCCCCCCCCCCCCCCCCCCATGTATTTATTTCTGGAATAGCCCTTAGATATTCAGAACAGGAAATTTTTTCTAGATTTCATAGCCCTTGGGAGTATAGTGATACTTTTCACTAGTACTCAAGTGACCGATAAGGCCTGTGGGCCTCTTGTTCAATCATCTCGACATATAGAATATTTGTCGGCATTAGATTAAATCTAGTTATAAATTTTATTCACAAATGCTATGTTTATATTTGTGTTAGACAAGTTTACACTTTGTCAGTTTCAAGAATATACATGTGTCAGTTTTCATAACCATGTTGAATTTTTAAACTGCATCAACTTTTATCAGTGATGATTTAATATGTATCATGCATTCATTTACAATTCCAATGATTATGTTTTATAAAACAACATTTGCTATATTATCTAAGCATGTACGTATTCATGGATAACTACTGCGAAATACAAAGACACAGGAGAAATCACAGGAATAACAGTGAACAGACAGAAACAAACAGATTGTCATCTTAAAACAGTTCCATAACTCAGATCACCGCATGAAAACCTACAGGAGATTGAACACAAGATACAATGGAAATTTATTATCCAACCACAAAACAATTACCATGGCACATAAATGTGATCATCGAAAATACTATGAAAATACTAACATGATTTTAATGACTCAGAAGGGAGAGAGGGGTGGGATGGGGGTGAGAGTTGAAATGACAAACAACTGATGTCATAAACAGGTGGATTTTCCTGCTTTTTTTGGTGCTAAATTAGCAGTAGACACACATTTTAACTTGGAATAAAAATAGTAAGCACATGCACTGCCCACAACTAAATTAATATGTATGATTTACTGGTACCCTAGAATATTAGATTCAATATTTAGAATTAAATGTAGCTTTAGCGACAGCAGGTGAAAAAATTCATATTTTCTTTGATTTTATATATATTTGATGACATCGCAATTCTGTGAAAGATTTCATTTGCTTATATTTAAAATGTACCATCTTTATTATTTCAAGGTTGTTTTAGGTCAAACTTAAATGTAATATCATTATGTCTTCTAATGCCTGACATTATGATGGGTTTTTCCTAGTTTTTGCATACAGATAATGATGACTCCATTTGGAGCTACATTTTTAGACTTGATTAGGTTGTGAATAAGTTCTTTTAACTCCACCATATAAGGGTTATACAGGTATATGAAAATAAGTTCTGTTGTTAAAGCTGAGGCAATAAAGTCATGTCAGTATTTAAAGACATAGCAAAAGGCCACACCATGCAGTCACACCACAACCAGTACACCCTACTTTGTATTAATGACCTATTCCATCTTCAGAAGGTGTGTCACCAATTCACCTGGATTCTCGGAAAGGACCGTGTGCTCTTCGACTCATTGGAATATCATGCTAAGTCTTTCCTCAACTTTAGGTGGGGAAATGTCATCAACCCAGCTCTTTCAACGGTCATTTGTGTCGCGGTAAAAATAGACCAAGGTTTTTTTTAATTTGTATGTTTAATATTTTGTTGATTGTCATTTTCAATATATCATGAGCAACATAATCATACAAAGGAAGAATCTTGCACTTTCTCGGGTATAACACAAATTAACATGTTTATATTTTGTCATTTTGAACTACAGTTTACATGTACATTGACACATATTTTGAAATAGGCCTGGTAATTTTGCTGTACATGCACATTTGTATTTACATGTAATTGTTTTTGTTCAGACACATGCATAAATGCTGATTATATAAACCATGAAGAATCACTAAAGCAGAATTGAGTATACTGTCATGTAGACAACATGAATATCATCATTTGATACACTGATATAACATTCAGAGTATTGAAAAACCAATTACTGTTATTTGCATTCTAAGTGTTCTGTGTATTTTGACATAAATGCAAGAAAATTGGTCACCCAGACTGAGAGGATACTATGATTATTGTCTTTAAAGAAGTTTCTAATCACCATTTGTCTGTGGTTTCAGAGTTGTTAATCTAAGTCCTATAAGACCTTTCAGTAGTCATGTATATATATACTCAATTTCTGTGGCACTAAGCTTGTGATCTTTCACATGACACAGCAGCTAAAACTCAAGATAAAAAAATGCTTTTGAAAAAATATTTTTACTCCACTTAAATGGGTTTTTTTTTAAAAGTACTGTATGGAGTGACAATAGCATTGTTGGGATTCCACCACTGTCCCTTTGGTTGGCAGTGCAACCCATTTACCCCCACACCCCATTCATGCATGCTTCACCTGTCCATCTGATACTGTAGACGTATTTAATTCCACAGAGTCATAGTTTTGCGCATTATCATTTTTAGCTCACCTGAGCTGAAAGCTCAAGTGAGCTTTTCTGACCGCCTGTTGTCCATCGATCGTCTCTCCGTCTGTAAACTATTTTCGACTTCTTCTGCAGAACCACTGGGCCAATTATAACCAAACTTGCCCAAAAGCATCCTTGGGTGAAGGGTTTTCAAGTTTGTACAAATGAAGGGCCTTCAAAGGGGAGATACCGTATATACTCGCCTATAAGTAGGAATTTTGGAGTCAATTTTTGGTCCAAAACTTTATGTCCGACTTATAGGCGCGTCCTAAGAAGATTGGTATTTTTCTGGGTGGCGTAATGTAGTGTTTTTTAAATAACTCCGACGATTATCATGGACTACCACACAAATGATTATTGTTCACAAATATCTAGAGATATTGTATTGTTTATGTATTTTAAAATTATGTATAAAGTACAAGTATTTACATATTTTTATCTAGTTAAAAATTATTTACATACCGGTAAATAATACTTTCAATTCATTCTCTCACCAGAGGGCGCGTTACGCAAGCTTCACATACACGGAACTCTGGGTAGATAACGACTTTCAATTCAACTAATCTATCCTTTATCGGTAAAATTGAATTACGAACCCGATTTAATATTAAAATATTCATATGTATACCAGCTGAAATATATTTCATAAAAGATTGAACATTGTTAACAGATAATTTAGATCATCATTCTTGACTCTTAAAAACTCTATCATTTGAGCACTTAAAATTGCGGCGATTTACAAAACGCCACAAAGAACAAAACTAAAAACAAAACAAAATGCATCTTCACAAGTCAAGGGCTATTGATTAGTTACCTCGTTACAAAATGAAAACAACACGCAATGTTCTTGATGTTAAGAAAAGTACCCCACGAAGACCAGTTTACTTTCTGTTTTTATACGCCCGTCGAAGACGGGACGTATTATGGTATGGCGTCGTCTGTCTGTCCGGACCTTGTGGGCAGGATACAGACTGAACCATAAGCCCTAGGACTTTACAACATGGTACATTTGATCACCATGATGAGAGGAAGATGCCTATTGTTTTTCAAGGTCAAAGGTCAAGATCGTAGTATCACCTATTAGGAAAACCTTGTGGGCAGGATACAAACCGAACCGTAAGCTCCAGGATATTATAACTTGGTATATTTGATCATCATGATGAGAGGAAGGTGCCTATTGTTTTTCAAGGTCAAAGGTCAAGGTCGTAGTATCACTTATTAGGAAAACCTTGTGGGCAGGATACAAACCGAACTGTAAGCTCCAGGATATTATAACTTGGTATATTTGATCACCATGGTGAGAGGAAGATGCCTATTGTTTTTTCAAGGTCAAAGGTCAAGGTCGTAGTATCACTTATTAGGAAAACCTTGTGGGCAGGATACAAACCGAACCGTAAGCTCCAGGATATTATAACTTGGTATATTTGATCATCATGATGAGAGGAAGGTGCCTATTGTTTTTCAAGGTCAAAGGTCAAGGTCGTAGTATCACTTATTAGGAAAACCTTGTGGGCAGGATACAAACCGAACTGTTAGCATATTTATGAAGTAGCGCATTCTAAGGCTATCACTCTATATATCTTGATATCCATTTCTACAAGCATAATAATGAATTAGCTCACAGAGGACAGTGCTAACGTCACTAAAATATGAATCCCACTAAAATATGTTTTCCTTGAGCAAAATCTACGAGCGTATTATGCCACGTTGGCGTTGCTCTAGTTGCTCTTTCCAAACTTGCATCTTAAACGAGGAATCTCATTGGATGATTTAATTTTAGCTTATTCCGTCATCCCCTGTCCCAAACCCGTGTTTTGAATGGTGACTGATGCGAGCATGGTGCGAGGTAACGAATCAATAACCGTTGACTTGTGAAGATGAACCAAACGGGGATAGGATCTTGAAAGAAAAACAGAAGTCGGAAAATCGAGTGAAAAAAAAAAAAACATGGCCGAAATTATGTCATTAAAAACTTTCCAGTCGGTGGGTTAAAAATGGGTCGGTCGCGCGATGGCAAACAAACTCCTTTTTAATTCTGGCCCTAGTGTTCATTCCCCAATCAAAACCGTTCATTCCCAAACCTTTCACCGTTCATTCACCATTCCACTAGTGTAGTAGCACGCTTCAGGGTCTGTAGTAGGGAAGACAGGGGTGTGCAATTAAACAAAGAGAACTACTAGCCCAGAGGCTAGTGGCAGTAACAAAGTTACTAGCCCAAGATTGTCAGTTACTAGCTCATGAACTACTGACAGTAATATAACAAAACACCTAAAAATGAAGTTGATACATGCAAGTTGAAATATGAATATGCAAACATTGGTCAGTTTCATATCTTTTATCAATAAACAATTTGTTTGATAGTTCTGTCCAAGTGGTAAAGGATTCAGTTTAATTATAATTATATGGCATTTCATACTGAGTCTTTCTACACAGAACGTGCACGAACAACCTTCAAGTTCAAGAAACTTTCATTCTGAAAGTTTTAAATATTCCTGGATTTTGCAATATCTTGATAATATTTACTTTACTTGCAATGCATTGGACTTTTCTCTTCATCAAAGTACAACAGTCATATCTGTGTTGCTAACGTTTTCTCTCCAATTGTTATTAATGATTCAATTTCAAGCACCAATATGATATTATGTTTTTGTTTCATTTGGACCCATTGTTATTGTCACATCCTTGGGCTATCAAATATTTGAAACTTGAATGTCAGTTGGGGCATTTGTGTCATACTGATGCATTTAGTCTACTCGATATTGCTGCAAATTGGACAATAGGGGAGAAAGAACTACCAGTTGGTTTCTGGATCAAAAGGTCATAGGTCATACTGCAAATGTTGTGGATACAAGAGAAAAAATTCTCAAAATTATGCTTGGTATATACATTGTAGGGAGGAAGAAGAAACATTTTAATGTTCAGGTCAAAGTTCAAGGACATATTATTAATCAGTTAATGTTTGAGAATGGTACCCATGGAATGATACCATGTTGCAAGGGGATGTCCAGCTAATCAAAGCCATAATTTGTATATAATTCATTTTCAACCTACACACTTAATATTCAATGTTTAAATGTTTAATGGAAAAGTATGACACAGGGATTTGAAATCACAATCAGAGGTCAAGGTCACAATGATATAACCTTATTGTGTCATTTTCATGGCCCTGAATGACTTTTTCCAGGTTTCTATGTACTAGTATTTCTTAGGAATATATCCTACAAGGTGAGCATTGTCTTTATTTCAATAAAACAATTCAAAGAATTCATCTATACTTCTCAAAATTGATCTTATGATTTTGGGCATTTTTAGAAACTAGATAAATAGTGGCATTTTGATTGCCTTTAATTTTAATAAGATTTCAAAATATGCCCATGAAAGGTAATTTCAGCATTTTTACTTTTAAGAAAAAGATTCAGCATCTCAACGAAATGGACCACTTTTAGCTGATCCTAGATACAGCAATGCTCCCATGCCCTATGGTAAGTGATATCCTCATTCCAACCAAACAAGGTGTTCAGATGTGGTTCATATATTCTCGGTTTAGTTGTAAAGCATTAACCAAACACAAATAATGAGTAGAAGATGAAAAAAGGCTTTAAAGTGCTTGTGAATTGCTTAAAAATGTTCCTGCTCTGTTTAGAACTTGTAGTATGTTCAAGTCGGGATACTACTATGTAGATTAATGTTTGTTAAACAGGGCCAGGACACTGTTTCACAAAAGCATAATTTTTTTTTTACTAAGTTCATAAGTGGAATGTAGGTAGTACATTGATGAATTTCAGTGTTTCTTGAAAATATCATAATTTATAATTGTGTCGACAATACATGATGATGTAAATCTATGTCACCTAAAAATTTACATCAGTGCGTAGTTTGTAAAGATAACAATGTTTTTGCAAGTAAATATTAATGAGGAAGTAAGGAGAAATTTCAGAATACAGTGGGCTTTTATAGATAAGGCAGAACCCCTTTGATGCCTATGATGATAAAGATAATTATGCCCCCCCCCCCCCCCCCCCCCCTTCAAAGGAGAGGGGCATATTGTTTTGCACCTGTCAGTCAGTCGACCACATGTTGTCCGCTCAATATCTTGAGAACCATTCACTTGATGATAATGATATTTCATATGTGGGTTGGTTATGAGTAGAAGAGGACCCCTATTGTTTTTCAGGTCAAAAGGTCAAGGGTCAATCTACTCTGGATATAGGAATATAATGTCCGCTCAATATCTTGAGAACCCTTTGCTTGAAAGACATCAAACTTGGCACACTGGTACATCCTAAGGAGTAGATGACCCCTATTGATTTTGAGGTCACATGGTCAAAGGTCAAGGGTCAAACTGGGCATAGGAATATACTGACCATTCAATGTCTTGAGAACCCTTTGCTTGACAGACATCAAACTTAGTACACTGGTATATCTTCAGGAGAAGATGACTCCTATTGATTTTGAGGTCACATGGTCAAAGGTCAAGGGTCACACTGGACATAGGAATATACTGTCCATTCAATATCTTGAGAACCCTTTGCTTGACAGACCTCAAACTTGGTACACTGGTACATCTTCAGGAGAATATGACCCCTATTGATTTTGAGGTCACATGTTTAAAGGTCAAGGGTCAAAGTGGACATTGGAATATACTGTCTGCTCAATATCTTGAGAACCCTTTGCTTGACAGACATCAAACTTGGTACACTGGTACTTCTTCAGGAGAAGATGACCCCTATTGATTTTGAGGTCACATGGTCAAGGGTCACACTGGACAGGAATATACTGTTCGTTCAATATCTTGAGAACCCTTTGCATGACAGACATCAAACTTGGTACACTGGTACACCCTCAGGAGAAAATGATCCCTATTGATTTTGAGGTCACATGTTTAAAGGTCAAGGGTTAACCTGGACATTGGAATATACTGTCCGCTCAATATCTTGAGAACCCTTTACTTGACAGACATCAAACTTAGTACACTGGTGTATATTTAGGAGAAGATGACTCCTATTGATTTTGAGGTCACATGGTCAAAGGTCAAGGGTCAGACTGGACATATGATATACTGTCCACTCAATATCTTGATAACCCTTTTGCTTGACAGACATCAAACCTAGTACACTGTTACATCTTCAGGAGAAGATGACCCATATTGATTTTGAGGTCAAAAGTCAATAGTTGAACTGGATATAGTAATATATTGTCTCCTATATTTTAAGAATTATTTGCTTGATTGACACCAAACTTGGTACACTGGTACAGCATAAGGAGTAGATGACCCCTATTGATTTTTAGGTCACACGGTCAATTCACTCTTGACATAGGAAGATATCATCTGCTCAATATTTTTTATTGATGATACTACTATCAATTAAATGATGTGTGTGTATAACCCTTTTCAATTTTGCACCATGGGGGGCATATGTGTTTTACAAACATCTCTTGTTCATATTTCGTTTCTGTCGGGACAGAAGATCCATAATGAATCTGATTGTGGCAGAGTGATTGGAGACACTCTAGGAATATCCAAAACCTGTTTGCAGGGTATTTATTATGAAAAAATTTCTGCAAGGATTGCCTTCATCACCAGATAAAAAAAAAAAAACCAAAGAAAGACATTTCATTGTTTATATTTATTTTATATAATTTTTAAAAATATAAACTAGATTTAAGTACTGAAATAGCATATTGTTGACCATTTCATTACTTTGAATGGAACAGTCAATGCCAATGCGACCTTTGACCTTGATGACACTCCATATTTGGTAATGATTACGCAGACTGATGGTACTAAAAAAAACTGGATCAATCTAGTGGCTACAAACATGCATTCATTGTCTTTGATGAAAAGCAATTTCAAAAGAAATCTATACTTATAAATTAAGGAGGTATTCTACATCATCATAATGGCTGCCTTCTTTTTAAAACATTGATGAAAATATAAATATCAGCAATATTTGTATATTCATTTAAAAAATCATTGCCTAGCTGAATAGCTCAGTCTACAAGGTATCGGGGGGGATTGAGTTCATCAGGGGTTTTAAATTTTTTTTCCGGATTGCTTTCTACTAAAACTGCATTTTTTGACTAAATGAAGTAAATTTGAGTTTTCAATTTCAAAACATTGTTGTACATAACCACTTTTCATCCATATCAAATTTCTCTGCTGTAGCATACCTCCTTAATAAATTTTGCCAATAAACTCAGAAATGCTTGCTCCAGAGTTACTGCTTGAACCTTTAATATTGTTTCATATAAGAGGTGAAGTCCATAAGTTATAATAGAATCTTACTTGATTAGTAAATATTGTGAAGTTATTTGAAATCCTACTTTTTTTTCTGATAAACTACCCTGAAATAGCAAAAGTGAGAGGAAAGTAGTGGATATGCTTTGGTGGATCTGAACCATTTTTTAAAAAAAAAAGACAACTTAAGATAATTTGATACAAGTAAATCTGTATTTTATCGATGCTTGATTTTGATCTTACAGAAAAAATACGTCGCGGATTATAAAGCGTAAACTGCACCAAGTTACATTATATCGTATAACATAGGTCAAAATTAGACCTTAAGAAAACATTGGTTAAAATGTCACATTCTTTTTTCATTACCATAACATCAAGGAATGATAATTTATTTCTATCCGATTCCATTGTAAATTTCAATGTAGGGCTCCGAGAGTGTTATTTGAATATTGAAAAGTTTTATTAGTTGATCTTCACCTTTGTCCCATATGATAAAGCAGTCATAACATTTCCATGATGTTCTAATAAAGAATTAAAGTTTTGTCTGAAATTTTCCTTAACAATAGAGTACAATTTTTCTTCTAAAAATCCTAAAACAAATGTTGCATAAGTTGACGCAACTTTGGTTCCCATCACCATGCCTAACTTTTTTATGAAGGTGGCTCACTACACCCAGAAATAGTTTCTCAAGTCAGTATGAATTGATTTAATTATAAAAGATATGACGGTATACAATAAGTATATATGCCAAAAAGACAAAAAATATACAAATGTGGATAAAAACATGATTTTTAAAAAAAATATTTCAACACATATGAACAAAAGACTCTGGGGGATTTGAACTCGAGATCTGTGGTTCACCAGCCCAATGCTTTAACCACTGAGGTACGATGATAGACAAATGAATTGATCAATACAAATAATTTCACAAAACATTTATCGCAATTCACCTTTGAATTAGAACGCTTTGGCCGATATAGCATTGCGTTGTGTGACGACACAATTGAATCTGTTTGTAATACAATTGCGAAATGCAACAGACACTCTCATTGGTCCATATGTATAAGACCGCCCAAATCCCCTTATACGGGAGTAGTCGGCATTCGATAACATGACAGCCAGATGGAAACAAACTTCAAAGGAAGGAAGAGAAAAAGTTGTATTCTTGTGTTGTTGTCTTATAAATTTAATATCAAAAATTTCCTTACATATTTTCCTACTATTCTTGTGTCCAAACATACCTTCAAATATTTACTAAAGCCCCATACGACCCAAAAACTCGCAGTTTTGATGATTTCGTTCGTTGACGTAGCCATGTTAGGTAGCCAGTCAATTCGAACCCCGGTTCATTTCCATATTGGCACAATAGCGTATAGATGTGAACTAATGCCCCACAAATATTTTAGCTAAATATTTTAAATAATATATCATCCCAGTTCCATTAAATGATAATTATTCAAATAGCTTAATTCGTGTAAATGCGGCTTTCATTAGTCTGGGCCGGTCTCCATCTCTGTCACATGAGCGTTAAGGACCATAATGGGTTTATGTAGCATTTTTGTTAATCAAGAGCTTATTTTACCTGTACAAAAACTATAGTTTTTAATTTTTATTAATTACAGTCAAACTTGTATTAAGAGACCGTCCAATGGAGAATGGAAAAAAGGTCACATATGACAGGTGGTCTCTTAATACAGGTTGCCTATTTTCCGCAGTTAATTGATAAAATTTCGCAAATAATTTGTACAATGGAGGAAATGACTACATGTATTTGGAATTTATCATTAAGAATATAAAGTACGGTTTAAATAGTTGTAAAATGAAATTAATAATACACTGTATTTAAAAATCTAGAATATCATAATTTATTATTCTTCAAAAATTACATTTAATCTGTTGAAGAATGATAAACATGCATTTCATATTACACATTTACATGAGGTTTAAATC
>NC_079165.1:49157068-49172068 GCF_947568905.1 Ostrea edulis | reverse complement strand
GGTGGATCTGTGGCTCTCTGTTCTGTCACAATATTTTTTTCCAGAGAGCTACAGTTCTCCAGCTAGGCCTAGTAATTTTTTAGTCTGTCCATCTTATCTGATCACCTGAATCCGCTCGAGCAAGTGGGCGAGCTGTAATCTGCCAATGAAAACTCTTGTTGTATTACATCAAACATGTCATTCAAACTGTTCAATTGTCTCATTCAATTGTGTCGTCACACAACGCAATACTATATCGGGTAAAGCGTTCTAATTCAAAGGTGAATTGCGATAAATCACCATCTTGTGACGTGGTGTCATACAGAGTATGAGCTTTAGTGTAGTGAGCTACCTTAAAATGTAGAAAATTGTTCTCTAGAATTGTAGACTTTTTAAAACAAATTATTTATATATATATAGATTTTCATATGTCCCATGATAATGAAAATATGTTGTGTAAAAGATTAGGAAATCTATCTATCCAATGTTCTATGGGACTAATCCTAGATCATGTGGAATGTCAGAGTAGTCTCAGGTTGTTGGTCACATCAAATGAAACTAAATTTGATTCTTTGTTGACTTTCTCGGGAATTGTGTATAGAAGATCTACTGTACCTTGAACTTTACTAACGTATGGTTTTAATAATGCATCTTATAGATAACTAATTCTGTTCAGTTTCACTTGTAGGTCCCGCAACTATGGGTCTGATTTTGAGGTCTGCTGGGCCTTCAACACTAACATATGATAATTCAGAATTTTTGAAATGATCATTAATGACCTGGTTTTTACGTATTTTGGACAAACCATAGAAATGACTGGTTTTGACATTAAATGAGAGTCCGGTATTCGGTGTCTTTGTCCGTAAGTTTCTGTCCATACTTCTCGAGAATTTTTTCGAGTTTTTTTCATGACTTAATTCCTTATAATCATATGATTACATGTTTTCTTTTTTTCATAGTATTCACTATTTTCTAATACAGAAAGACATGATGATTTATAATAATCGGGATCCATTATAACTACTGCACTACCTTTATCGGCTTCCTTAATAGTGATGCTTTTGTCAGTTTTAGGTTGACCTATGTCGTCCGTTGTGCTTTAACAATTGAACATTTTTAACTTCTTCCTAATAACTACCATTCCAATTCTTTTCAAATTTGGTATGAAGCATCATTAGGACAAGGGGGACATAAATTGTAAATTTCAGGACTCCAGCACCCCAGAGGCCCTAGGGGTGGGGCAAAAACTGCCCAAAATTGACCAATTTTCAAAAATGTTCTTCTCAATAACCACACATGTGTAAGAAAAACTAAATACTTAATGATGTAGAGCAGGAAGGCCATCCCTGGGGTAGGGGTTCTGACACCAGGCCGGGGCCAAACTTGTTATATAGTGTTTATGTGTAAAACACTTGAATTACATCTTCTTTAGTGCTATTGATACTAAATTGAAAGTAAATATTTAGAAAGAAGAGGTAGTCCTTTACCAAAATTGTAAAATTAATGACCCCCAGAGTAGGGGTTCTGACCCCAGGGTTGGTCCAAACTTAGTATATAGTATTTATGTGCAAGTTAGCTGAAACTGTATAAAATCTAAATGCAGACTTAGGAATAGCAGAAAAGGATGTCCAAAAAAAATGGTGAATTTCACAACCCAGGGTTATGACTATAGGATGAGTCCAAATTAGTCATATCTTTTGATGTTTTAATGTTAATTATAATAAATACACCTATTATTTAAACCTTTCATCAGTGTATGCATTTTTGAGGGAAGTGAAGTTTTAAGAACACATCTTGTTTTATACTGTTGCTGAACATTAGAATTTAGCTTAGATATTCAGAACAGGAATTTTTTTCTAGATTTCATAGCCCGTTGAAGTAGTGATACTTTTCCACTAGTATTCAAGTGACCGATAAGGCCTGTGGGCCTCTTGTTTAAGTTTTCAATAGCATTCCATTCCAATTTTTAGGTCACAAAAATTAATGAGGGATGTTAAGGGACAAGATCAAAAGATTGATGTCGGATAAAAATCTAATTTCAAATACAGTGAAACTGGCCATCTCCACCTCCTAGGCAGAAAAGTTATTTCTTTATAATCATGTCAGCCACATTTCTATGTAATGTTTACATAGCATACAGTCACATAACGTAAAATAATGTACATAAATAGCCAACATTTGTATCAATTCGACACAGCTGTGTCATAACTTGCTACGTAGTACTTAATTGTGTCATAACTCGCTACATAGTACTTAACTGTGTCATAACTCGCTACATAGTACTTAACTGTGTCATAACTCGCTATGTTGTAACTTAATGTACCAAATTTACAATGCTTTTGTAAAACAGCAGGGTTTGACATTTACTTTTTTGAGCACTAGACCAGTCGGGCTACTTCAAATGATATTTACTAGACCTGACCTTACATCCACTAGCCCTGACTAACTTTCCAGAAAAAAACCCCTGATGGTTTCTTCATATTTAAATACCTAATTCAAATGACAAACGTTAAGTTTGAAATAAAAAGTATTTAATTGTCTCAAAAAAATCTTTAGTCTCATCATTCAATTTGATGCTTTCATTTTCAAACGCATTTTCTGTTTCTTTAAATTCTACCCGGCACAGAAATTCTTAGTCCATTTGTTAAAATAAAATGACCTCAACCATTTTATTTTTAAATTTCTATTTCATAAACGTCTCCATATGAGTGAAAAATTCTCGCGAGGGACGTTAAACAATATTCAATAAATACAATATATTTCATAAGCCCTGCTTTGTTTCTTCCCAACCTTTTCCTTTTTTTTTCTCTTGGCACATCTTTCCTTGAGGACGAGAAGTCGTATTTGGATATAGAGACATTCCCGCACATGTGTTAACACCGAAAGATGGCTGTTTACGAAGTAATTTATTAATTTGATGGACACTTAGTCTTTCTTATATTTAATTCAAATAAACTGGGTTTTTTTTCAAATGAAAATAAATTCAATTTATATCTGTTTATCTGAAACGTAACTTTACACACATTAACATCAAGTAAATGTCGTAAAACATCAATTCCAACAGTGACTAATATATTAGAACTAAAAATAAAGATTGTGTCATCACGCGGTTCTCAAAATTGCTTTACAGTTTTTGGGGGTTTTTTTTGTTAAGAATGAAATATCTTATGGTTTAAAGTAAAGTTTCTTGTTTATTTTTCAACACCACCAGTTGGTCTAGCAAGGTTGACAAAAAAGTGGTCAATATGAGTATTGACCGGGCCGATGGTCAATACTGGTTAATACTGGTCGATTGAAAATTATTTGGTCATTATATAGTCTGTGTTATTTATTTTAAATGTTTAAGTGACCATTATGGTAAATACTGTAATTCGTAACATGCACTATCAGTTTATAATATACTTATAAGTCATAATATTAAATAAATAATGTAGAAATGACTCTATTGAATTAGGGAAGATGTAAAATTTCTGTTCAAATTCCTTAGTTTAACAAAAACTACCTATAAGTATTGTTTCATCAATCTTCATTTTAACTGTTGAATAAACATTTGAGGGGGTGGGTTAGTGATGTTTTCATAACAATAACATGCACACAGGTCATCCCTGGTCCCAGCCTATGCTTATCAACACCTGTCATCTCTGCTTCCTGTGCTCAGGTAATGTCCAGCTACCTTTTATTCTTAATCTGTCCAGGTACATGTATTAACAGGTCTGTCTCCAATTGTCAAGCTATGCTATAGAATTACTGTGACCATCTGGTAGGTACTGAAGATATGTCAGTCAGTTTCAGAAACCAAATGTTTTAAACTTATGAAATTACATTTGATTATCAGAATCTAATGAAAAATATTAATCAACAATTGATCCATTTAATGAAAACACTTAATTTATCTTTATCTTTGCAAGAAATGTACAAAAATAGGAAAATGGACAGTTTAAATCACAATTGACCAGTATTGACCACTTGGGGAGTATTGACCAGGACAGTTAAAACCACTGGTTTAAACCGGGGGCGGTTTTAACCGCCCAACCCTGCCGGGACTAGTAAATCGACATTTTACCCGACTGGACCTATCATTTAGTAGACTCGGTCGGTCGGACGTGCCTTAGTGTCAAACCCTGAACAGTGTCCAGGTTTTACATTGGAATGTATGAGAGAAAAAATGTGTCAAAATCAGCAATTTTTAATTCAATGTACAAGCATCTTTATGAAGCACAGATTTGGGTTGTGGCTGTCCAGACTGTCAAACTTAGTGTGCTGGTGTAAATAATTGATACCAAAGTCCTATACAATCTTGCAGATCAGAAACTTCAACCAGAGTCCAGGTGTTCTTCTGTCAGTAATTTATGCACAAGTAGTGCTTTAAAGAAATCTTCCTCACTGTCTAAACTGACTCTGTTTGGGACATCTGTCAGTGGAAAAGTAGTTAATTCTCTCATATTGTACTGTGAAAGACTTAGGTGTTTGAACCAGTATATATCTGTGTCATCTTTGTAGACATATATCTTACATACTCGCCTGTAAGTCGGATTTTTGGGAGTTCAATTTTTGTCCAAAAATGTCTGACTTAAAGGCAAGTCCTAAGAAGATTGGTATTTTTCTGGATGGCGTAAGCCGTTATGAATAGTATTATTTATACAACTCAGCACTCCAATGATTATGATCATGATTATCATTGACAAAAGTCTGGACATATGATATTGACTTACTGTGAATCTATCATTTAACGGTAAATTAGATTTGCGAATCTGATTTAATATTGAAATATTCATATGCACCATGTAAGATGTTTTTGATAAGAGATATAATATTGTTCAAAAATGATTTAGAATATACCTTGACTCTATTACTACTCGATCGTTTATGAAATTTTAAAATTGTATTCCATGGACACGGTTTTCTCGGGGTGCGTGCCACTAAACAGAGTGCTAGGTATAGGATACCGGTAATTAAGAGACAATAATTGTTTAGGTAAACGTTGGACAGAATAATGATAATCATGCACACCAATAATAGATCAAGTGTAGCGAGTAAACCAAAAACAACAGCTTCTCCAGGTGCTGGCGGCAGTGACGACAAAATCCTTTTATGTTCCAACGTTTGCCAGGGACTTCAAAGTGACAATTGAGGTGCATTGATAGTGCATGCCTTTGTTTTCAATGTTGACTTGGTATTTATTGAATAAAATTAAAAAACATATTTTTATTTTACTTGGGAGAGTTACAAAGAACATGAAATTAAGGTTTATCCAAAAAACAAAAAAAACAAAAAATTAAGATCAATTTTCAAAATATATAAAGGGATATAACTCTTAAACAAAAACATGGACGATATATTGTAGATTCATTATTTTACGCGAGTACTTAGTATTGCGAAATGACTCATATAGGTCAAATTGCAAGAACATGCGAACATGCATATATTTAGGAATTTACAGTAAAGGAAATGGTAGCTGTTTGGTTTGTTGAGAATAAAAAGTTAAATATGTATGTGATATCCCAGAACATTATATGAAGACAGGCAAATACATTAGAGTATTGATATGAAATTGATTTGTTGAGAAAAAAAGGAGTCATTTCTCAAAATATTAATATTTGAAACAGAGGTAAAACATTAATTTGAAATTGTTAACCAATTCTAGCAAAAAGTTGTATTGATTTATAAGCGGGTCAATGGCAAATCCCTCCAAAACAACCTTTAAAAATACAACTGACTTATAGGCGGACTAACTTATAGACAAGTGTATACAGTATGTAATTACCAATCCTGTTTAGAAATGAAGTTTTTTAATGAGAAAAAAAAATAGATGTAAACTGGTTCAACAGAATTTAAGTTTTCCACACTCTTTGTATCCTATGGCTGTTGGTCTACATATAGTTATAGTCATTTCTCAGTGAAGACCAAGTGTAAAAAGAGAAAAGAAAAATTGGTTTTCCCAAATAACTTACATATGCTTGATTATTGAATTACATTGCAGAAAACTGCATACTTTCATGAAAAGAAATGCTTTGCAAGAATATTTCTATTTAAACAGTATTTTGATATGAATAACATAATAAGGATTAGACAGCAAGCAACGCCTACACAAGAAATTACAATATAGATATGGAGTAAACGGATGATATATCATTCGAAGTATGATGATAATATAAGGAGAATAATTTCTTGATATGAATAATAAGCTAACAAAAGATAAATGTGGGGGTGGTTAATGGGAACTAAGGGACATACGAAAGAGAGAAAAATGAAATCAAATAAAAATAGTGAGAGAAAAATGAATAAGTACATCAGAGTAGTCCTGGAGAGAGAGAGAGAGAGAGAGAGAGAGAGAGAGAATTTACCAACTCAACAGGATAAGAACAGACATACATAACAAACTCTCAGGTATTAAATGCATTTTATAGATCTTTTGCTTTCCAAAATGTATTTCTGAACATATTCAAAAATCTTTATGTTATCTTTGAACTCAAGAATCTTATCACCACTCAGCAATAACTTTAATGATATGGGAACTTGCAGTTGCATTGCATTTATTGACTCTAAAAGAGTAATTCTTTGTACTGAGAACTGAACACATTCAAAGAAAAAATGATAAGCATTTTCAGTAGAGTGACCACACAAATCACAAGTAGCATTATCTTGTAGAAATTGACTATGTAAGTCAAAATTTAGATTACTAGCATTATTTCTCAATTGGCAATGCAAGATATTTGCTTTGCATTTACCATGATTAAACAGTTTATTTGGTTTTTCGTAGTACATATTTTTTATAGCAAAAATATTTGAAAGGGGAGGGTGGTGATGAAAAATGTGTGTGGTCTGCGAAGCAAAGTGACACTTAAAAGGATGACTGACTGTCCATGTGTCTGCACTTGGCTATTGATCTGTTTGTGTGTCAGGCCCTAGCAGTTTGTAAGAGTTTAGCATAATTCTGTGTTCCATGTGTAAGGGTACTGTAATATATATCATGATTAATAATGCCATTGCTGGCAACATGAACATTCTTATTTCTATCTAACACTACATACTTTATCTTACATTTATTGCCACTAACTGTTAAAACTCCTGCAAACCAATTTTTCATCACTGGTTTTCCTTGTTTTAATTTGTACAATCTGCATGGCATTTGCTGGTCTTTTTGTTTTGCTTGGTTGAATTTTGCTTTTGTCATTAGATGGTCGATCAGGTGGTCTCCCTGGCCCGAATCCAGGGTATGGTGGAGGTCCAGGGCCTCATCAGGGCTACCCTGCAGGGGGCCCCACAGGAGGGTATGGTGGAGGGGGTTATGGCCCCAATTTTGGTGGTGGCTATGATGGGGGTGATGGCTACGGTACACCTATGTCTCCACGGCAAAAGGGCTATGACAACCGAGGAGACAGGTTTGCTGGAAATCAAGGTGCACCGATGCAAGTAAGTGAATCAAAACTGGAAGTGGAAAGAAACAAAAATAAAACATGCAAATTTTTAGATGTCTGAGCATTTTCTCAATTAGATAATTCTTTCAATAACAGGTTGAATATAATGCATGCAAGTCTTTTATTACTGAATCTGTAATGGTATATTTATTAATTGGATTATTTTGTTGGTTTTATTTAAATTGTCCATAAAATTTTTCTGATGAGTGTCTAAAGAAGAAAGTTTGTAGAGGATTCATATTGTAAAAAAAACTTAATCCTTTTTATGCCTCTACCATGAAATGGTTTGTTCAAATGAAGGGCCATGCCCTCTTCTAAGGGGAGATAATCACAAAAATGCAAAATTAGGGTGAGGTCATTTAAAAACCACTTTACCTGAGGAGGTGAAATTTACACGAAAGCTTCCTGACATAGTGCAAATTCAAGTTTGTTCAAATTATGGCCCCCGGGGGTAGGATGGGGCCACAAGGGGGGATCAAAGTTTTACATACAAATATATAGGAACAATCTTTAAAAATCTTCTTCTCAAGAACCACTAGCCCAGAAGAGAACCACTGGGCTGGGAAAATACAAATTTACATGAAAGCTTCCTGACGTAGTGCAGATTCAAGTTTGTTAAAATCATTACCCCCAGGAGTAGGATGGGGCCACAATAGGGATCAAAGCTTTGCATGGGAATATAAATAGGGAAAATCTTTAGATATTGGCGACTCAGGTGAGTGATGTGGCCCATGGGCCTCTTGTCTTTAATGCTATTGATATTAGATTGAAACTAAATGGATATTTAGATTGAGCAGGTTGCCCTTTACCAAAATTTTAATTTTCATGATCCAGGAGTAGGGGTTTTGATTTCAGGGTGGGGCTAAAATAGTCAGTCATTAAATGTGTTAATAATTGAACATTTTTAACTTCTTGATAACTACAATTCAAATTCTTTTCAAATTTGGTATGAAGCATTTTTGGAAAAGGGGAATATAAATTCTAAATTTTAGGGAATGGGTAAAAACTGTCAAAAATTTACAAATTTTCAAAAATCTTCTCTAAAACCGTATATCTTTAAGAAAAACGAAATGCATAGTGAACAATGTAGAGCAGGAAGGCCTCTACCAAAATTGTAAATTTCATGATCCCTTGGGGAGAGGTTCTGATTCCAGGGTACTGTCAAACTTGGCATATAAGTGTAATGTGTAACACATTTAAATGATATCTTCTTTAATGCTAATGATACTAAATTGAAATAATAGATGGTAGTCCTTTACCAAAATTGTAAATTTCATGATCCTAGGGAGAAAGGGTTGGGTCAAAATTATAATGGTGATTATTGTCTTTATCATCTGAAAGACTTCTTTTAAGTTTGCGGATATGGTATGAAAACTAAATGCACATTTAGGAAAAGCAGAAAAGGATATGTGAAAATTTTGAATTTTGCTACCCCAGGGTTTGACCTTAGGATGGGTCCAAATTAGTTATATTTTGTTAATGTTACATATATTAGTGAGCTTATTCGGAATTATAAAATATTGATAAAATCTTTCATCAGTATAGGCAAATTCAGGGACATTTAAGTTATTAGAACCTATCTTGTTATATACTGTTGCTGAACATTAGAATTTTGCTCAGAACAGGAAGTGTTTTCTAGATTTCATAGCCCTTAGGACTAGTCATACTTTTAACTAGTACTGAGGTGACTGATGAGGTCTGGGTCTCTTGTTGTTAGGTTGTTGGTTTTTTTTGTTTTTTGTTTTTTTTTTTTTTACTTTTTTGCTGTGTTTGAAGATACTAAGCTAATATTTGATTCATAATCTCTTTATATCAATGGCTTAAAATTAGGGATGTCAACAAGTAGTTGAGTACTCGACTAACCTCGGTCATACCGATCATTGACTAAATATTTCATTGTCGAATACTTGTTAAAAATAGCTTTTTTTGGTAATGTTCATAAAGTCAACTGGTTTTAATTGGTTCATGTTCAAATAAATCATTTGAGTTTGGATGTCGGTCTGTAAATCTGTCTCAGAAATCCACTGATTATAGACATACATAAAGATCTCATGATGGAAATGTGGTGAAATGTACAGGATGTGAAACTAATCATGAACTTGCATGCTGTAGTCTCAGGGACAATAAACATGTTGTACATCGTAAATACATCATAAATACATCGTAAATTGTGTACATACATTGGAAAGACATTATAAAAATGTTTGCTTGTTCTTTTTATGCCCTAGTGCATTTTGCATTTTAGTTCCTGCTCAATGTACAGCATTTCATTATCAAAATAAAAATTACCGTTTATCTAGTCAGTCAGTGATTCAGTGGGAACTAGGCCCCAGGTGATAGATTAATTATGGGTCTACTGTATAACACACCCTAGTGTAAACACACACTTTCAAGGTTGGATTGATTTCATTGGAAAGTATGCACAGCGCATCCCCTAAATTTTCTCGGTAAAAAGCATGTCCTATGTTTATTTTGCATAAAAAAATATAATGAAATGAAATGAAATACTCATCCAAGTTCACGGGAAGAAAGGCAGCCGAGAACGACTGTTTATCTGCTTAATTTCACATACATGTAGCTAGAACAATGAGATAAAATATCACAACAGACAAGCTTGGATTTATTTATATCCAAGTACGTACATCAACATGCAATTATAAAACAGAAATTCATTTAAAATTATTATTGGTTAAAAAAAGACAATAATATTTTATGTGATTTGTGTTGCAGGATCGGGGAGGATATGGCCATGCTAACATGCCATCACAGGCTTACCAGGATCAGGGACCTCCTCCTCCAGGGGCTATGTTCCAGGGATCAGTCATTATGGTGTATGGATTAAGTCCAGACAAGATTAACTGTGACACACTTTTCAATTTGTTCTGTCTGTATGGAAATGTTGTCAGGGTATGCAAGACTTTTCCTTTTCAGTATTTCAAATTTTAAATTCTGTATTTTTCAATGGATTGTCAACATAGAATGGAGACTTGTAAATATTATTTTTTTTATTGAGAGGTAAAACTAAAGGAGGCTTCAGAATAGATTGAATTTTTGAGCACTATGCAGAAACTGCACATGTACTCAAAATGTCTTGGTTTGGACAACTTTTTACATGCCAGTATTATGGTACAGCGATGTCTGTCCGTAAACTTTTCACACTTTCATCTTCTCCAGAACCACTGGGCCGATTTCAACCAAACTTAGTACAAATCATCCTTTGGTGAAGGGGATTCAAGTTTGTTCCAATGAAGGGCCATGATCATGGAAATGCAGAAATAGGGTGGGGTCATTTAAAAATCTTATTCTCAAGAACCACTGGGCCAGGAAAGTTCCCCGGGGGGTAGGATGGGGTTGCAGCAGGAGATCAAGTTTTACATGGGAATATATAGGGAAAATCTTTAAAAATCTTCTTCTCAAGAACCACTGGGCCAGGAAAGTTCAAATTTACATGAAAGCTTCCTGACATAGTGCAGATTCAAGTTTGTTAAAATTGTGGCCCCGAGGGTAGGGTGGGGCCACAATAGGGGATCAAAGTTTTACATGAGGATATACATGTATAGGGAAAATCTTAAAAAATCTTCTTCTCAAGAATGACTGGGCCAGAAATTTACAATTATATGAAAGCTTCCCGACATAGTGCAGATTCAAGTTTGTTAAAATCATGGTCCCTGGGGGGTATAGTTTGGGGTCACAATAGGGGGATTTGTTTAATGATTGAACGTGTCAAAGGTTACTTTGTTGTATATCAAAGTTTGAGTGAAATCTCTGTCAGGGAAAGGAATTACATGTCTAAGGTTTGCCATCCTTTTAAAATGAGCTCTGCATAGGAGAGTTTTTCATCCAAGGAAATTGAACAATTTTTTTCATGAGGTATTGTTATTTTGAAAAAGAATGTAATATAATAAGAAAACAATGATCACATATAACATTAAATATATGCTTAAATTGATATTTAAATTTTTTTCAGGTGAAATTTCTGAAGAGTAAGGAAGGGTCGGCTATGGTGCAAATGGGGGACTCGCTGGCAGTGGACAGATGCATGCAAAATCTCAACTACATTACCCTGTTTGGGAACAAAATCACCCTTGGGTATATTATATTTATTGTAAACATACTTTGTGTGTATTTATTTTAGCAGGGTTTATATAATTAGTGTTAAATCTAGGATCCAGAGAGGGCACACATATCATATGTTCAAAAGGGCACTTTTCATCGCAGCAAGACAATTTTGGGGCACTTTCATTGTATCATACTATGATAGTAATAGATTAATCATTTAGCCTCTTTAAAAGTTAGTACCTGCTGCCTAGATTTTAAACTTTTCAATCAACCTTGTGAAATAAAGAACAATTGTTTATATTAACAAATATTTTTTGAAAATTTTATAGAGAAAAAAGGGCATGGTGCAATTAAAAAGGGCATGGCACCAGCCAAAAAGGGAATGGCGTAGTGCCATGCTAGTTTGCTTTATATTTAACACTAATAATAGAGAAACAAATGAGCTAAGTTATGGTAGTGCTGAAATATGAAAAATTTTACCCATTATCTGGGAAGAATACACTAATTATGATTTATGAAATCAGCACTGATTACACCACAACATCGTATTGCACTTAAATACATACACATGCAGTAGTTAATGGTTATGGTTGAGAGTCTGTCACTGGATATAAGTTAATAATGAAGAAATATTCAATTCCCATTGAAGTTCATGCATGTTCAATGGAATTCTGCAGAAAAAACATATCAATATAAACATGTTTAAACAATTTACAAATCAAAGTAAGTTTTGATTGTTCCTACAATATAGTTCTGTTACAGGAATAGACATTAACTTTTTGTCTCACTTGCCCTTTGGGTAAGTAAACTCGAACTTTCATTTGTCCGAATGAAAAACTTTGTTATCCGAAACATTTTTACTCTAAATGCACTTTTCAACCAACAATTTTAATTATCTCCTTTTACTGGATCAACCACAATCAGTGCTCAGTTTTCCTTCTTTACATAACCAAATGTAAGAGCTAGGTTACAACTGTGAATTATACATAGCTAATTATTAATGATTTCATACAAGTTTATGGGTTGCCTAACCCTTGAGCATTATTGTAGTTGAATGCAATTGATGGCCAAAAAAAAAAACCTCACCAAATGTCAAAGTTATAGATAAGAAAATTGCAAAGGCCACGGTAGGGAAATAAATCCTTATTGCAAAAAAGCAAACAAGGGACGTACACTTGTGGCGATGTATTGATATGTGAAAGGTGAAGATAAAGAACAGTGATCAATCTCATAACTCCTATGAGGAATACAAAATAGAGAGTTAGGCAAACACGGACCCCTGGACACACCAGAGGTAGGATCAGGTGTGTAGGAGGAGTAGCATCCCCTGTTGATCGGTCATGCCCACCATGAGCTCAATGTCTTGATAAGGTAAACAGAGTAATCTGTAGTCAAAATCAGTGTGCCAAGAATGGCCTAAAAATCAGTATGATATACAATATACGTGTATATAATTAAAATTACACAAATAAATTGAAATTTTTCAAAAGTGTAACAACTTAGTTTTTAGTCAATAACTCAATAAAAATGTGCATAGGGACTATCAATTCTGTAAATTGTATTACAGGTAAGAAAATACAAAGTACTGGCAATAGCGCTGAATTTCTGACACAAGGTACAGACCATACTGCTGTCGGTTTCAATTGAACCTGTAAATTAGGATTGTCACTCTGCCTAAAACTCACATTTTCTTTTTAATTGAAATTTATTTTTATTCTCCACATTGCCTTTCTTTTTAAAACCGTCGTCTTTCTGAATGTTACTTCAAGAGACAGTTGTGAAGCCGCCATTTTCTCACAAACATGACTTAAGATAAGTTGTCTTTCGGATAGATATGTTATTAGAAACAACTTACTGATTGGATAAGATACTTTACGATCTACTAGAAAGAGACCTAAAAAATTGTTGATTCTATAAAGAAAACAAAATATATGGAAGTGGACTTTATTTTCTAATATTTATTAATTATCAACCTTAACACAATCAAAATAATTACATTTCTTATTAAAATAATCACTTGCCACGGGCAATTGAACAACCGTTAATGTCGATCCCTGTGTTATAATTATTCGTCAAGCATAGAATATTTTAGAAATGAAGTAAAACTATTTTGTAATCATTGTGAAAACAGACACTCCAAGCAGGCATTTTTACAAGACGTCCCCAATCCATATGACTTACCAGATGGCATGCCCTCATTTAAAGATTTCATGGGGAGCAGGAACAACAGATTTGCCAACCCAGAGGCAGCAAGCAAAAATCATATCCTTTCACTGGACATTGGAGATAAATATTGGAAATTGAAAAAATATCATTGAGTTCATCCATATGTTATTTGAATTTATGTATGGTTAAGGTAAATGAAAGGGTTTCCAATGATAATGAAACTTTATGCATTTCTTTCATGTGTAGATTTTATAGGCTAATGGTTTCAAGAGCTGGCCGTGGTGTATTTAAAGGAGTGGGTGACCTGAATAAGGCACAAATTTAAATAACCAAGCATTTTCATCAAATTCTGTGATCAGAACTACAGGGGCGGGTATCAAACAATGGTTATGAGTAGAAGAGGACCACTATTGTTTTTCAGGTCTAAAGGTCAAGGATTAATCTACTCTGGACATGGGAAGACATTGCCCACTCAATCTCTTGAGAACCCTTTGCTTGCCAGACATCAAACTTGGTACATCCTAAGGAGTAAGATGACCCCAATGATTTTGAGGTCACATGGTCAAGGGTCAAACTGGACATAGGAATATACTGACCACTCAATGTCTAGAGAACTAGTGATGGGCAATCGGGGGAAAACATTAATTGATGATTGGATTAATCGGATGTACCTTTTCGATTGATTAATTGAAAAATAATCGAATTTTAATGATTTCAAATTTATGACATAAATATATTAAATTTACTTTGGTTTTTACCCTAGATATTAAGTTAATTAGAATAAAATCATTAGATTAGATTGTATCTTGTTTAACATCTCTCTCGAGAATTTTTCACTCATATGGAGACGTCCAAAATCATAATTAGAAATTTGAAGTTAATAATCCCATACTTTCGATTTTATTTTCCCGGGATAGGGACAGATCTCACGACTTTTGTTGTTCTTATGGGATCCGGGTCAGAATAGAGCCTCATTACCCCTTGCTTGTTGTAAGAGGCAAAATCTGAGGCACTGTGTCACAGCAGGTGTGGCATGATAAAGATCCCTCCCTGTTTAAAGACTGTAATTGCCGAGCATAGGCAGGCAATTTTGCAGGCCTTTACCGCCAATGGTCAGTGACGTCTCCATATGAGTGAAAGATTCTCAAGAGAAACATTAAACAATCGAATCGGATGATTTAGCTTCGTCAGCCATTTTTGAATTTTGATAAGTCGCAGCAGGAATATTCGTATTATTTTTAAAAAATACCGACATCAGCGATTTTCGATTTTCAAAATGACAATCGATTATTCACATCGTTTCAGTTATAGCGACCGACAATTGAAAGTCGGCGACAATCGGTACATCGCTATAGAGAACCCTTCCCTTGATAGACAT
>NC_079165.1:49087068-49152068 GCF_947568905.1 Ostrea edulis | reverse complement strand
CATATGTATACCAGCTGAAATATATTTCATAAAAGATTGAATATTGTTAACAGATAATTTAGATCATCATTCTTGACTCTTAAAAACTCTATTGTTGATACAATGAATTGTACCAGAATCCCACAATAACAGTTTTCGCAAGGCGCTGCCACTAAGTAAACACGGTGTCAGGTACTGGTCATTAGGAGACCATAATTGCTTATATAAACAAGGGATCATTGTCCATAATAGATCAAGGGTTGTGTTTAAACCCCAAACAGATATGGCTTGGATATTGAGCACCTCATAATTATTAATTTCTCAAAATATTTTTTGAAACATAGGTAAAAACACTAGAGCATTGACTTGAAATTGTCAACCGATCCTGACAAAAATTTGTACCGACTTGTAAGCAGGTCAATGGCAAATTCCTACAAAATAACCTTAAAAAATACAACCGACTTATAGGCGGACCGACTCATAGGCGAGTATATACGGTAGCACTGATTCCATACATATGAATGAAGAGAAAATTTGATTCCATACATATGAATGAAGAGAAAATTTGATTCCATACAAATGAATGAAGAGAAAATTTGATTCCATGCATATGAATGAAGAGAAAATTTGATTCCATACAAATGAATGAAGAGAAAATTTGATTCCATACATATGAATGAAGAAAAAATTTGATTCTATACATATGAAGAGAAATTGAAAAATTTGATGAAATGAAGATTTTTATAAATTTTTAAATTCTTTGAATTTCCATAATAACCAAACAAAACAATTATTGCACTACATGTATCATGCATCAATTTGCACAGTGTATCTGTAATAAAATATTTGTGTACAAACAGGGGAGACCTGATTTAAGTCCACTAAAACTGTGGTCTTCCTAGATGTTTGTTGAAAAACATGTACATTCAATGATTGTATTGTAAAGTATTTTCATGGTTCTTGCCTCTTATTTTAATATTTTTTGTGTTGCCTAGAGACACCTAAGAATCACTTTGTCAATTAAGCGGCTTGCTGTCATCTATCAGTATCTGTCACATAGAACTTTGTAACTCGTGTATAAAAGATAGGACTTCAATTAGCACATTTATTCCTTGTGTGGGAGTAATTTGATATACCGTATAGTGGGGTTTTTTTTCGCGGGTCTAAAATTTGGTGATTTGCTGGCTCAAAGGTATGCAAATGATTTTAGCAGAATAAATTTTGACGAACAAACAAATACTGAAGTCGTTATTGGGTTCATATTTGGAGAGTTAAATTTTGGTGGAAAGCTAAAATAAGCCAAATTTTATCACCCTGTTGAAAAAACCTGCTATATGGTATACCACTGTTTGCTCTGTCTGTTTGCAGGCGACACATGCACCCTAGTTCTATATAAGCACTAATTCATTCTCTCAAGAATTTCATAATATACAATTTTTCTATTGTATGTAAATTTGACATTCATGTGACTGTTCATTTCTTTGACAATTGTAAGCATCATGCCACCATCCAAAGTTCTGCATTACTTCAACACTCCTCCAAATATTTCAGAGGAACAACTTGGAGAGGTAAGAAGGTTTGAAACAGAAGCTTTTGATACAATGTACTGCTACAGTATCTCCACCGTCATGTGATATCAGGTTTCTGCAAAAATATTTATTTGATTAAACATTGTATGTGATAGAAATAATTTAGTTCAATGCATGAGTACAATAAAAAGACCTGGTAAATTTGACACTGAAAAAGTTAATATTTTCTCTGAATAATCAATTATACAGTCCCTGAAACGTTTCCCACTTGAATGGTGTGTGAATGCTGAACACCACATGGTGAATGGTGAACGAGAGCACAGAGTGAACAATGATTGAATAGTGAATGCAAGATGAATGATTTATTCAGAATAACCCCCAACAACACCCATCCCCCACAATTTTGTTTTATTGTGCTTCCTTAGAATACGTTTGTAGAATATCTAGAAAACCTGGAACTGTGATAGATCTGCTAACCTTGTTGGTCTGTTAAAGTAACACTATTTAATTTACATTTATTTTTAGGTATTGACAAATTTGGGGGCAACAATACCTTCTAAAGTTAAACAGTTTACAGGAAAAAGTATGTTTCATATACAATTTTCATTTGTATAATTTGATTGTTGTTTATAATTTGTACATCTGCTCAGTGATGTGGTATTTTTGTCAGTTAATACATGACATACTGTCTGACAAAAACACTGTACAACTGTAGATATACAAATGAGTGTTTACATGTACGTTCAGATTTCACACAGGAAAATATAACCCTGTCAATTGCTGCATCAAGGAGGGCTCTTTTAACTGAAGTAGGTCATGATGATCGTTTAGAATTGTATTGTTCAGTGTTCATTGTGCACGACGGTTAGTTAACTTAACTGACAGTTAAAAGTAACATTTCAGTAACTCTTACATTTATATAGTGATAACTATACGTTAACTGTCAGTTAAACTTAACTAACTTTAGTGCAGCTGGGCTCAGGGCTGCGATCAAGATCGTAGCGTCTAGGTATGGTGGCTGATTTCTGCCATTTTACACTTTATCGTTTTTTTGTTATTTCGAGACAAAGAGACAACAAATGTGTATTTAGCGACTTTTTATCCTGAAATAACAAAAAAACAATAAAATGATATTATTGGATCCTTTTCGCCTCGAAATAACGAAAAGACAACACATTGTAAAATGTCACAAATCAGCCACCATACCTAGCCCCTAGGCTAGCTGCTATGATCTTGAATGCAACCCTGGTCTGAGACCAATATATGTGCAATGTATGTTACCAAGATTCATCTGGGAAGAAAGGAATGTCAGCTGTGTTAGGTCACAATTATCAAATTACTTTCATGCCATATTTAGGTCACCTGAGTCACATTGGTTCATCATATTTTAACGTTTGAACATATCAACTTCTTCTCAAAGTGCCATCTTTTGTCAAATTTAGTATCCAACTATGTTTGCATGTGAGGTTCAGGATCTAGGGCAGTTATAGAGCTAATCATTCTGATGACACACGTGAGGTTCAGGCTCTAGGGCAGCTATAGAGCTAATCATTCTGACGACACGTGAGGTTCAGGCTCGAGGGCAGCTATAGAGCTAATCATTCTGATGACACGTGTGAGGTTCAGGATCTAGGGCAGCTATAGAGCTAATCATTCTGATGACACGTGTGAGGTTCAAGATCTAGGCAGCTATAGAGCTAATCATTCTGATGACACGTGAGGTTGAGGCTCTAGGGCAGCTATAGAGCTAATCATTCTGATGACACACGTGAGGTTCAGGCTCTAGGGCAGCTATAGAGCTAATCATTCTGATGACACACGTGAGGTTCAGGATCTAGGGCAGCTATAGAGCTAATCATTCTGATGACACGTGAGGTTCAGGCTCTAGGGCAGCTATAGAGCTAATCATTCTGATGACACGTGAGGTTCAGGATCTAGGGGAGCTATAGAGCTAATCATTCTGATGACACGTGAGGTTCAGGCTCTAGGGCAGCTATAGAGCTAATCATTCTGATGACACACGTGAGGTTCAGGATCTAGGGCAGCTATAGAGCTAATCATTCTGATGACACGTGAGGTTCAGGCTCTAGGGCAGCTATAGAGCTAATCATTCTGATGACACGTGAGGTTCAGGATCTAGGGGAGCTATAGAGCTAATCATTCTGATGACACGTGAGGTTCAGGCTCTAGGGCAGCTATAGAGCTAATCATTCTGATGACACGTGAGGTTCAGGCTCTAGGGCAGCTATAGAGCTAATCATTCTGATGACACGTGTGAGGTTCAGGATCTAGGCAGCTATAGAGCTAATCATTCTGATGACACATTTTATCTAGTTATCCTCTTTACTTTGATGCATTGTGAGAAAATACTATGTGTGAGGTTTTGAGGACTACTATCAAAATGGTGGAATTCATGACCTCATGACTATATTTACTAAAGTTTCAGGGAGTGGTAATTACGCTACATTATTTTTTTGCAAATGCTCATTTACTCTTGGACATTAAAAAAAAACTATATCTGGAAAGCTATGGACAATTTATTTTTATTTTTTAAAAATAATTAACACCATGTGTGATGAGATGTCCATTGAAGAGTTGTTGTGTGTAACTCGGGTGACCATTACATGTTACTAAGGTGACCGTTACTCCGGTGACCGTTACATGTTACTAATGTGACCGTTATATGTAACTCGGGTGACCGTCTGCCTCTTGTTGAGAATTATAGAAGGTGCGCAGGATAGGGAAATTAATACGTGAATGCTAATTTATCTGTAGGTGAAAGGAGTTCTTCTGGATTGATCCAGTTTGAATCCAAGATGGAGGCCTTGGAGGCTCTGGTTCTGGCTAATCACACATCCATTCCAAATCCAGGTAGGTTTTTATATTTGTCAGAAACACTGTAGATGAGATCTCTTATTATACCCCCACCCCCTTCATACACAAACAAAGTGTGCATAATGGTGGACTGGGTTATATTGGAACCAGCCTATCTGTAGGCATTAGTCCGGACATGTTATGAGAGACTAGCATGTAGATCTGCCATCGTCTGTTAACAATTGAACATTTTTAACTTCTTCTTGATATTTACCAGTCCAATTCTTTTCATATTTGGCATGAAGCATATTTGGGACAAGGGGGACTTAAATTGTAAATTTCTGGACTCCAGCACCCCTGAGGCGAGGCAGAAACTGCCCAAAATTGACAAATTTTCAAAAATCTTCCCTACAACCGCACATGTGTAAAAAAAAAACTAAATGCATAGTGATGTAGAGCAGGAAGGTCTCTACTAAAGTTGTAAATTTTATGATCCCCGGGGTAGGGGTTCTGACCCCAGGGCAGGACCAATCTTGTATATAGTATTTATGTGTAAAACACTTAAATAACATCTTCTTTAATGCTATTGATACTAAATTGAAACTAAATAGATATTTAGAAAGAACAGATAGTCCTTTACCGAAATTGTAAATTTCATGATCCCTGATGTAGGGGTTTTGGTATCAGGGTGGGGCCAAAATGGTCAGTTATTAATTGTGTGAACAATAGACATGTTTAACTTCTTTTTGATAACTATCATTCCAATTCTTTTCAAATTTGGTATGAAGCATCTTTGAAAGAAGAGGGACATAAATTGTAAATTTCAGGATTCCTGGAGCCTCAGGGACAGGGCAAAACTCCCAAAAATGGACAAATTTTGAAAAATCTTCTTCTCCAGAACTGCACATGTGTAAGAAAAACTAAATGCATAGTGATGTAGAGCAGGAAGGCCTCTACCAAAATTGTAAATTTCATGATCCCCGGGGTACCATCTTCTTTAGTGTTATTGATACTAAATGGATATTTAGAAAGAACAGGTAGTCCTTTACCAAAATTATAAATTTGATGATCCCTGGGGTAGGGGTTCTGACCCCAGGGTGGGGCCAGAATGGTCAATTATTAAATGTGTGAACAATAGACATTTTTAACTTTTCTTGATAACTATCATTCCAATTCTTTTCAAATTTGGTATGAAGCATCTTTGGAAGAAGGGGGGGGGGGGGGGGCATGTATTGTAAATTTCAGGATTCCTGCACCCCTTGGGCCTTAGGGGTGAGGCAAAAACTGCCCAAATCAACCAATTTTCAAAAATCTTCTCAAGAACCACAAATGTGTAAGAAAAACTAAATGCATAGTGATGTAGAGCAGGAAAGTCTCTACCAAAATTGTAAATTTCATGATCCCCATGGGTAGGGGTTTTGACCCCAGGATGGGGCCAAGCTTGGTATATAGTGTTTATGTGTAAAACACTTAAATAACATCTTCTTTAGTGTTATTGATACTAAATTGAAACTAAATGGGTATTTAGAAAGATCAGGTAGTCCTTTACCTAAATTGTAAATTTGATGATCCCTGGGGTAGGGGTTCTGACCCCAGAGTGTGGCCAAACTTAGTATACAGTATTTATCTGTAAGTTTGCTGATACTGTATAAAATCTAAATTCATACTTAGGAATAGCAGAAAAGGATGTACAAAAAATGGTGTATTTCACAACACAGGGTTTTGACTCTAGGATGGGTCCAAATTAGTCATATCTTTTAATGTTAATACACCTATTATATTTTTTAAAGCCTTTCATCAGTGTATGCACTTTTGAGGGCATTGAAGTTGTAAGAACACATCATGTGGCTCATGGGTCTCTTGTTATAGAAACCTGAAAACAGAAAAATTGACATTTAAAGATTATATTATGCTATTATGTTGGGTATACTTTTATATATGGTATGCTGTGCAGATTTGTTGAAGGGGGTTCAAGTAATAATGATTCTCACCTTTTTTCAGCTGGAAAAAGTCCGTATGTGATGAAGCTGTGTTTTTCTGGTGGTCCAATCAAAGAATGAATAGAAAGGAATCTCAGAACTATGTTGTCTTTGTGAACATTTGAATTTGGTAGTTGTTTGTTTAAGTAATTCATTAAGTAATTCGTTAGATTTTTTTTAGTGCAGTAGTAGTGTATAATCATGTCATTTATGAATTATGCTTTTTAATATAATTTTATTACATGTAATAAAGTAATCAAGAGAGTGAAATGTTTTTGTTGTTGTACATTTTGCCTACCAAATCTGTTGTTTCCAATACTTTTCCAAAGTTTAAGGGCATATATTTATATTACAAATCGCATTTTCCTCCATGAACCAACCAATTTCAGCACGCGACACAATCCGTTCATATTGACCATGAGCGCAATCTAATTGTCCCCCCACCGCAACGCAGAAGGGGACATAGAAATACCGGTGTCCGTCCGTCTCACTTCACTTTGTGGACGCAACTCCCCAGAAACCGCTCAACGGATTTTGTTCATATTATGTAGGATTGTTAGTCACCATGTGTAGTTGATCATATTGCGCTGCCATTTTAATTCGACAATTTTTACAGGAGTTATGGGATTTTGTTGAATTTGTACATGCTACACTATAGGAACACTTTGTGGACGCAACTCCTCCGAAACCGCTCAACGGATTTTGTTCATATTTTGTAGGATTGTTAGTCACCATGTGTAGTTGATCATATTTTGCCGCCATTTTGATTCGACAATTTTTACAGGAGTTATGGGACTTTGTTGAATTTGTACATGCTACACTAAAGGAACACTTTGTGGACGCAACTCCTCCGAAACCGCTCACTGGATTTCATTCAAATTTTGTAGGATTGTTAGTCATCATATGTAGTTGATCATATTGCGCCGTCATTTTGATTCGATAAATTTTACAGGAGTTATGGAACTTTGTTGAATTTGTACATGCTACACTATAGAAACACTTTGTGGACGCAACTCCTCGGAAACCGCTCAACGGATTTTGTTCAAATTCTGTGGGATTGTTAGTCACTATATGTAGTTGATCATATTGCGCCGTCATTTTGATTCGACAATTTTTACAGGAGTTATGGGACTTTGTTGAATTTGCTACATTAGAGGAACACTTTGTGGACGCAACTCCTCCAAAACCGCTCAACGGATTTTGTTCATAATTTGTAGGATTGTTATTCACCATATGTAGTTGATCATATTGCGCCGTCAATTTGATTCAACAAATTTTACAAGAGTTATGGAACTTTGTTGAATTTGTACATGCTACACTATAGAAACACTTTGTGGACGCAACTTCTCAGAAACTGTACATCGGATTTTGTTCAAATTTTGTTGGATTGTTAGTCACCATATGTAGTTGATCATATTGTGCCATCATTTTGATTCGACAAAGTTTAGTACAGGAGTTATGGGACTTTTGTGCTTCAACTTTTTTTTGCGGCGGTGGGGGACATGGCTACATGTAGCAATCTTGTTAAAATTAGATCCTTTGATCTGCTCGTGTATGTCGCTACACAAGGATTTAACGAAACCGCATACGGAGGTCAACTCTAGTGACCTTTTAATCATGCATATTCTGGAAAACAACAAATATACGACTGAATATTAATTGGCGCACGTTTAATATAAGTTTTGAAAGATTGCAAGATTCAATCCTTATAAGAGGAACAGAAAGATGTGTTAATAGCTGTACTGAATAATGAATACTGTAGCATGGTAGTTTTTCCTACCCCCGCACGCTGCGGTAAATTAATCACCTCTCGAATCACACCAACCTTTTCCTCTGTAAGTTTTAATTTCAATTAAAATAACTTCTTGGGTTCCCTTTACTGTCGGTCTCTGACAACAAACACAGACAACAAATATCTGTCAAACTTTTGAGGTGTCCTCGGCGTCTGGTACGTTATTACCGGGATACTTCGGCAGCTATTTGTAAGATATCGGTGTTCCGAATGACTCGCGTTTACACCGTCGATTTGATAGGAAGTGCGCTGATTGGTTTGACTAAAAGGTCACTAGATTTGACCTCCGTATGTGGTTTCATTAGATCTTTGTGTAGCGATATACGTGAGCGGATCTAATTTAAATTAGATTGCCATGAACGGATCGTGAACTAGTTTTATTACGGTTGATCGATCCTCGTGTGAAAATTTGAGAGCGTAATGATAGTTATTAACATGTGTTACGGAGATCTTGCAAAGTCACACCTTCGACTAAGATTGTGAACTTGCGTGGATTATCATCTCAATCTTGTGGTCTCCTTAGCTCCAAATTACAGTGCATTATTAGGACTAATGTCTAACGAAGTGCAATTTGGATAGGGTAAGACGATGTGTGAAGTGACGTCATGTCTACGTTTTAACTTGCATTATAATACGACTGGCGGAGGGTGTTACAACTCCGTAATTGTCCGGATGCGGGAGTGATTCACTCCAGTCTAAACACTGCTTAATTTCTTTACGTAAATAAAATGATATTCTATGTTATAAATTTACAACCTGAAACTTACGATTTGTGAGGCTCTATTCTACCATTTTCAACATATTCCAATTTGTGCGCCCATCGTTGGAAACCCATGGTTGATTACGCTTCGTTCCTCTCTCCATCACCTGTGGGTCCATTCATTCCTACTCGCTCGTTCTCATGAATAAATATTTAAAAATATCGTCCAATCAAAGTAATCGTCATAGTAACGGAACTCATTTGTTTTAAACGTAGCATTAACTTAACTTTGCTATAACAACAATTTAAACTGAAATTGGGCTGAAAGCGTGTTGTTGATTGGACTAATTCGCCCAGGGTGTACTATGAGCGCCCAATCAAATTACCTCATTAATTATTCATGAGAACGAGCGAGTAGGAATGACTGTACCCACGGGTGATGGAGAGAGGAACGAAGCGTAATCAACCGTGGGTTTCTGACAATGTTATGCACTATGTTTGATGTACTGAAGTTTCTCGCCTGAAAAATGGCATCGGATTGCGATGTTTTATAGATAATATCAAAACCGGCGAACAGAATAACTTCCTATTTCTCGAGAACAATCTTTATGTCCAAATTGATTTACACAATAAATGAACCCAGTGTTATATCCCAAATCGTCGCCGTCGACGATTTGAGGTTTCTTATGTAACACCCCAAATTGTCGCCCGTCCTAAATCGTCACGGGCGACGATTTGGGCATCCTAAATTGTCGTCCCCCTTGCTGCATCTATTTGGAAACATCATTTACATACAAACTGGCCCTGTTTGTTAACTCCTCCTCTCCACCTCTTTCTTCTGTGGTCCAGCTATGACCGCAGAGGTTCTCTGGGCCCTATAAACAAGACATTTTAATCTTCTACTTCGTCTTTTACTTGTTCTGTTGTATGAATTTTTTTTAAAGATTTATTATGATCACAGTATTTGTTATTGTTGTTTTGGTTGGTAGTGGTGTTGTTACTATTGAAAGAGTTGTATTTGTTGTTGATGGTGTCATTGTTGTCTATATAATTTTTTTTTCGTCCACTCCTCCCGAGAGAGAGATGTGTGTCCGACAATGAACCATTTTGCCTTTTGTTGTAGGGTTATTCTGCTTTCTTTTCTTTGTTCTCCTTACCAATAGTACAAAGGTATTGAGAAAATACATATATACAATACAATATACAATACAAATATACAATATGATGTGTTCACGATATATACAAATGTACAAACTGCAGCAATATAAACAAAGTCATTATAGAGGGGACAGAGTATGATGGATAGCTTTTAAAAATTTGCTGATCATGGGGTTGTTGGGTCTTGTGCATGGCAGATGTGTTAGTGACCTCAGATTATATTAGATTACGCCTGTTAGCAACCGTTTCGACACTCTCCCGCCGTTTGGGTACTCGTGAAAACCTCGAGAAACACCCATCCTTCCTCTTTATATTTCAAAATTTTGTTTGACTCGTTATCTCTCCCCCCCCCCCCCCCCCCCTCTCTATGAAATTAAACCTATACGTTTAGTCCCATATAACCTACATGCAATTTTTTCAGCTCAATCGATTCACAAACACCAGAGTGACAGTAAAAAATAGTTCGCTATGACAGCTCTTGGCGCTTGGAGTTCGCGATCAAGAGATTTCATGTTACGGGAAGCATATGCCAGGAACTCGTGTAACCAACATATCGGTTCACAAAAACCAGAGGTATTGCAGAGTTGCTGAAAGTTGTTCACAACTCGCAGCGCTTTAAACTCTCATTCCAGAATTTTGGGGTCAATAGATACAAATTTCAGCCCAATAGCTTGAATAGGTCGACAAACACCAGAGATATGAGTGCGGACAGACAAACACACAGACCAAGTGAAACCACCCTCCTCGCAAATAAGAGGGAACACAATAAAATATATTCTTTGTATCTTTCCTAAAAACGTCAATGAAATATTGGCGGGCAACGATTTGGGGGTGTACTATAGTACATCCCAAATCGTCGCCCCTAATGATAGTGCAATCTTGTCCCAAATCGTCGCCGGGGCGATGATTTCGGATGGGGCGACGATTTAGGATGTAACACCCAGTAAGTCTGACGTTTTTGGGATAGGGCTACAATTCCATAGGATCTCCGTCACGGTGCAAAATAATTCTATGAATAACCGATAATAACTGTATTATAGCTCCGTGTATTATAATACACGGAGTTATTATCGGTTATTCTTAGAATTATTTTGCACCATGCCGGAGATCCTATGGAATTGTAGCCCTATCCCAAAAACGTCAGAATGGAAAAAAATGGATTATGGCTATATTATTACAGTTAGTCCTTGACCTACTCTCGGGTTAAAAATTGGTCAAACAACCAGCTCCCATCTATCGTCGTCAGGCCAGGTCTGTCTGGGTCTTCCTACTTTTCTTTAGCCTTGCGGGTTCCATTCAAGGACTTGTCAGGTGACGTTTGACGAGGACTTTCGAAAAGTGTGACCTATCCAGCTCCACTTCTGATTTCCAGGTCTATTGGACCTTGCGTGGTCTTATTTCCAGAGTTCTGAATTTGGAATAGCATCTGGTCATCTGATGTTAATGAGGCGTCGGAGACATCTGTTGATGAATTTCTGGAGCTTGTGGGTGTTTGTTTTCGTTGTTTCAGAGCCATAAAGGATGACAGATTTTACATTGGTGTTAAAAATTCTGATTTTGTTGTGGATTGAAAGGGCAGAGGAATTTCAGATTGGTCTGAGGACAATAAAGGCATGTCGGGCTTTGTTGATGCGACTCTTTATGTTCTCGTCTGTCCCGCCATCTTTGCTAACCACACTACCGAGATAGACAAACTTGTCTGTTTCCTTGATGTCTTCCTGTCTAAGTCGTAGTGGGTTCTGTTGCCGGTTGTTTACTCTCATCACCTGTCTTTTTGTGTTGATCTGGAGGCCTGTCTTACCTGCTTCTTTTGCAACACGGCACAACTTTTCTTGGGCATCTTGCTGCTTGTGGGAAAGAAGACTGATGTCATCAGCAAAGTCCAGGTCCTCCAACTATTTCGTGAAGGTCTACTAGATTCCTGTCTTCTGGCCTGCTGTGGACTGCCGCATTACCCAGTCGATCAATATCAGGAAAATTGTCGGTGGGAGTAAGCAGCCTTGACGAACACAGGGAAAGGTTCCGTCAGCTTCCCATCATGTACGACCTGGCATGTGGCACCTTCGTAAAGTTGTTGGATTGATTGATGTTTTCCGCCACACTCAACAATTTTTCAGTTATATGGTGGCGTCCAAATTTTATTGGTGGAAGAGAGAACCCAGAAACAATGTATCTGGGAAGAGACCACCGACCTTCCGAAAGTAAACTAGGAAACTTTCTCACTCACCGGCGCGAGCGGGATTCGAACCCGTGCCGACAGAGGTGAGAGGCCGTGTGATTTTGAGTGCGACCCTCTAACCACTCGGCCACGGAGGCCTGATGATGGAGACAATTTTGCATGGGAAGCCGTAGTGATGCACGAGTTTCCAGATGGTATCCCTGTCAACACTGTCAAATGCTTTCTGGAAATAATCAAAGACTGCATACAGGGGGTCTTCCACTCCATTGACTGCTCTATGATTATTCTCATTGTGGCAATGTGGTCGGTTTAGGATCTGTCTTGACGAAAGCCTGCTTGTTCTTCATGCAGAGTCTTGTCGAGGGCAGTCTTTAGTCTCTCCAACATGATCCTGGCTAGCACTTTCCCTGGAACAGATAACAGCATAATGCCCCCCAGTTGTTGTTGCATGATGAGAGATCTCCTTTTTTCGGCAGCTTCACAAGGTCTTTCATTTTTCTGGCACGGTTTCTTGCTCCCAGATCTTGTGTAGGAGGGGAAGCAACATCTTTGTTGACGTTTGGATGTCTGCTTTCAGTGCTTCAGGTGTTATTCCGTCGGGACCCGCTGCTTTGCCCAACCCGAGGGACTTAATAGCTTTGGTGACCTCTGTCCTGGTTGGCGGGCGATTATGTCTAAAAACTGGGTTGGTGGTGGAATTTTTCGTTACAGTTACTGCCATAAAATTTAGTCACAAGCTTCCTCTCGGAGGAATATAAGTTCAGTTTGATTTCACCTGGATTGATGCACCATGACCTACTTTAGGGCTAAAAGTCGGTCAAATAGTTTCCTGGGCTTTTTCTCATCATGAATAGATATTGAACCAACGAGCGTATGTTGTACCGTTTGCGGTACTCTTGTTCGTAAGAATATTCGGAATTTTTAAACAAGAGGTTCATGGACCACATCGCTCACCTTGGCCCATATTAAAAAAATTTCCTTAAACATCCGCATGTAAAACTTTGATCCCTATACCCCGGGGGCCATGATTTTTACAAATTTGAATCTGCACTACGTCAGAAAGCTTTCATGTAAAAGTAAACTTCTTTGGCCCAAAGTTTCTTGAAAAGATTTTCTCTATAAATTTGTATGTAATACTTTGATCCCCTATTCTGGCTCCATCCTATCCCGGAGGCCATGGTTTTAACAAACTTGAAACTGCACATGTCAGGAAGCTTTCTTGTTGATATAAACTTTTCTGGTCTAGTGATTCTTCAGAAGATTTTCCTATACATTTGTATGCAAAACTTTGATCCCCCCTATTGTAGCCCCATCCAAACCCCGGGGGCCATGATTTTAAGAAACTTTTGAATCTGAGCCATGTCAAGAAGCTTTCGTGTAAATCTCTACTTTTCTAGCTGAGTGGTTCTTGAAAAGATTTTCAAAAATTTTACCTTTATATTCGCATGTAAAATTTTGATCACATATTGTGGCCCCATCCTACCCCCGGGGGTCATGGCTTTAACAAACTTGAATCTGCACTATATCACGAAGCTTTTATGTAAATTTCGGCTCTTTTGGTCCAGTGGTTCTTGAGAAAAATTTTAAAGGACCCCACAATATTTTTGTGATTATTTCCCCTTCGAAGCTGGCATGACCCTTCATTTGAACAAACTTGAATGTCGTTAACCCAAGGATGCTTTTTGTCAAGTTTGGTTGAAATTGGCCCAGTGGTTCTGGAGAATAAGTCGAAAATGTAAAAAGTTTACAGACAGACGGACAACAGGCGATCAGAAGATCTCATATGAGCTTTGAGCTCAGGTGAGCTAATACAACTTTCTTTATAATTATTTTTTGCTCTGTGTGTGTTATTATTTTTATCTATTTATTGATGTTTAATTTTTTATTGGTATTGCCGAAATAAAGAAAATGATTTAGAGGTTGTCGTAAACAAAGTTTTCAATCTTGAAACCACTTGGGACTGTGATTTTGTGTAAACCATACAAATCGTCATACTTGAACATCCCTATGATCCTTGCCTTACATGTCTGAGCATAAACACAATCAGAATTATTACATAATAAATTACCATCTTCTCTATGAAAGGCGAAGATAACGAATTGTGATCAATCTCACAACTCATACAAGCAAAACAGAGTTGGGCAAACACGGACCCCTGGATATACCAGAGGTGGGATCAGGTGCCTAGGAGGAGCTAGATAGAATGTTCTATCGTTAAAATGATAATGTCCTACGGATCCGATTTAACGATAGAATGCGTCCTATATACCTGCAATGTAGCAAAATGAAAATTGCACACAGTGCATGTTTCGGTAAAATTATGTAACACATCACTCATATGCATTTGGAAAGTTATCTTAACGACCCACTTGGGCCGTTCTTATTTGCAAATTAGGTAAGCGTTCGTTTTTGGAAAACAGCATGCAGCAGGGTGTTCCGATGGCAGTTTCCGGTAAAATGGCAGTCAGTTCGAATCGAGAAAAGTGACATTTCAAAGTGTTGAGTTTACAATATTATTATACGATTTTTTACAGTGTTAAGGACTTACAAATTACCAATGAGGTTAGTTGTATATAAATTTAACTTTAAATGTACGCGTTTATTCTTTGATAAGTTTAAAATCGTTTTGGAGCGATTCCGCAATTTTCTGCTACATTACGGGTATATGGGAGGTATTCTAACTGGCCTGTCCCGAGACACAGTTAGATTATTCTAACTAAGGAGGAGCAAGCATCCCTGTCGACCGGTCACACCCGCCGAGAGCCCTATCTCTTGATCAGGTAAACGGAGTTGTCCGTGGTCAAAATCAGTGTGCCAAGAACGCCCTAACAATCGGCATGAAACACGTCAGATAGCACTTGACCCAATGGTAGGTTGTATTGGCAAACTAGATCGTTATAACGACCAAAGAATTTGCGAAATGCTGATTTTAAACGCGACTGTTGGAACCCCTGCACCATCAACTTGTTTGTCTCCATGGCACGGGCGGGGCTCGAGGTCGCCGTAGCTCAGTGGTAGTGTGTTCCCTTCGTAACTGGGAGGTTGTGAGTTCTCTTCAAATAATTAATGATATTTTCAATTCTGAATTATTGCGCGCATTTATTGAATTGTTGATAGCATTAATCACTCTGCTGAATTGGCGAGCACAATTCAATTGAAAAGAGCAATAATTCAATTAATGTGCAGATCAATTCGTTAAATGCTCGCAATTATTGCTCTCTTCAATTTAATTCTAGCACGCATCGAATCAATTAATGCGTGCATTAATCGAATTAATGCTCTCTTCAATTAAACTAATGATATCATTGATTCAGTTGACGAGCACAATAATTCTTTTAGAGAAAGCAACTGTATAATTAAATACATCTTCCATTCAACATATCCACAACAATATTGAATTGTTACTCACATTAATTCCTTATATAAAATCGTTGTAAATAATTATATATAATAATAAAAATATTAATATATCTTCAGTTGAATTAAAGAGATCATCAAATCATTTATATCAGCTCCAAATTCAATTTAAAGAGCAATAATTCCATCATCAATTGAATCGATGAGAGCAATAATTTGAATTGATGCATTCATCAAATCAATTATTGCTCTCATCAAATCAATTATTGCTCTCATCGATTCAGTTGAATTTATGTCCATTTGGTGTTCCATACTAGTTACTATTCTTTTGATAGATTAGTGTCAAACACTTATGTGTGTTAACCAGAGAAGAAGTTGTCGAAGTCAAAAAAGACGTAAATGATTCCCTCTCGCCCAAACTTGAAATTCCTATATCATCATCAATCCCGCGACGGGCGACGTCGTTGGAGAGGCAAGAGGGACCCTTCTCCATTTGGTTCTGTCTTGGGCCGTTGTGACGAGTACTGGCATGGATAGTGTGGTCCACTCCTTCACATTATCTGTCGAACTTTTCCTTTGTCGGCCGTGGCGGCGTCCACCCTCTACTGCCCTGCAGTATGGTCTTTGCAAGGCTATCGTGACGTACGACATGACCAAACCAGACCATCTTGCGTCTCTTGACCATCATTCCTATATTATGATTTGAAAAAAATTGAACCTGCAGTATCTGAGGATGCTTGTAAATTTAATGACAAATCATGATTCTCCTGGTCTTGGGAGAAGAATTCTTGAAAAAATGGGTCAAAGACTCAATTGGCCGGGTTGCAATATTTAGAGTAAATAATTTGGGTAGGGATTTATTTGGTGGTTGTTATCTGTTGCCCCGCTCGACTTACTGCTAATAATGCAGTCACGGACAACGACATGTCTCTTACTGTTACCGTGAATAGTAACATTTCCACGTTTGAAAGATGTCCACTCGGTCGTGGCGAAATAGGACAATGGATGTCTAGAAATTGTGGACGTTGCTGGCTTATTTGCCTCACAAATTCTGCAAAACATTTTGCCATCACGAAAATTTCCTCCGCCATTTCAGGACTGGGGTTCTTCCTTTACTTTTGCATTTCTCTTTAGACATTGCTACGCCATCTTTTGATGCAGAACTTTCCCCCGTGTGATTCTTGAATTTCTTTGTTACATGTACAAGGCTGAGGCTTCTGTTTTTTACTATTGATAAATCCAAAGTGCTCTTAACCTCGTTTTCCCGCCATCTTGATTGTTTTGACCGAGACTAAAAATATTTATTCAGACTTCCGATCCCGATTCTAAAATTTTACTGGTTACCCAAATTTTCTTCACTCGCGAAAATGCGACTTAATTATAATCTCTAGTCGCAAAATTGATTTTCTGGTCGCAAATGCGACCGTTTTACTCGCAACTTGGAGCACTGCTGATATATGTAATATTAAGTAATAATAACTAAAATGAACAATAACTTCAGGTGCTTGAATTGTATATGATTATATGATAAAGAAACAGAATTTCTCTATTTATATTGCAAATTTACAACTCATGCCCAGAAAATTTGACATTCATAAATAATTGAATTTTTCCTCAGAGGTAGTGCAACTAAATTTAACCACAAAAGATAATCTCATTTACCTTTTTCAAGTTGAACTCTATTTTTAGTAACAACTTTTTGCTGTAGCGCCCATATTCGACAAAGGTCAGACTTCAAAAAACCTAGTGCATAACTTCAATATATATACTTACTTTCTGCAAAGTTTCAAGGTTGTACATAAAAAAGTGTAGGAGGAGTTGATTTCACAAAATTTCCCCAACCGCCCGCCCGCCCGCACTTCACCATACTATAGACCGGATTTGCACTTTGTGCAACCCGGCCAAAAATTAACAAAATCTTCATATACTGCCATAGACAGATTCAATCCCCTATTGTGGCCGATAGTTAGCCCCCCCCCCCCCCCCCCCCCCCCACGTGGCCATGTTTTGAATAAACTGAAATTTGCAATACTTGAGAATGCTTGCATATTGATAAGGCTGATAATGGCCCTGCTCATCCCCTCTAAACTATTGTTTTCACATTGTAACCCTACTCTACCCCCTATATATCCTCCTGTAAAAACTTTTATTCTCTACTTTAATCCAACTATACCACTGGGGACCATGGCAGTATACTTCAGAAATCCAAGCCAATTGCCAGTCCACAGACATTTTCTGTCCCCAAAATCTAAAGAGTGTTTTCGTCTTTTGATAACAAGTATCTAATCAATTGAGCAAAAAATGCAGTCTCTTGAGTGTCTACAAATTCAGTGTTGCACACTCACCCATACATGACTGGTCCCAGTACTGTATCCCCTCAGCAATAAATTGCGAGGGCATAATTATTTGATCCTGGTGAGCAATTCATACTCTTGGGATTTGGGAGCCTTTAGGTGTGTTAGATACTGAAAAAGGTATGTTATGTATTCCAGAAACTCTCTTGCTGATCAGAACAATAAATACTAATGTATCAGTACATCATTATCTCTTGATATTGTTATATAAAAAATATCCAGTACATTCCATTTACAAATTATGTTGGTTTAACCAAGTACAGTGTATCTATAAATACACAGTGGATTAATATATAAATATTTAACAAAGATTAAAGCAAACAAGGTGAAAATCGTACAGAATTAACATAAACAAATAATAGGATTCCTTACAGTAATAGGATTCCTTACAGTAATAAGATCCCTTACAGTAATAGGATTCCTTACAGTAATAGGATCCCCTACAGTAATAGGATCCTGTACAGTAATAGGATTCCTTACAGTAATAAGATCCCTTACAGTAATAGGATCCCCTACAGTAATAAGATCTCCTACAGTAATAGGATCCCTTACAGTAATAGGATTCCTTATCCCTTACAGTAATAGGATCGCCTGCAGTAACAAGATCTCCTACAGTAACAAGATCCCTTACAGTGATAAGATCCATTACAGTAATAAAATCCCTTACAGTAACAGGATCCCTTACAATAATAAGATCCCTTACAATAATAAGATCGCTTACAGTGATAAGATCCATTACAGTAACAGGATCCCTTACAGTAACAGGATCCCTTACAATAATAAGATCGCTTACAGTAATAAGATCCCTTACAAAAATGGGATTCCTTACAGTAATAAGATCCCTTACAGTAATAGGATTCCTTACAGTAATAGGATTGGCATTCCTGGTTGTTGTTTTTTTCAACAAATCTTTCACATAATGTGATTGTACAAAACAAAGTTCAGGGAAACTTGAAAGTCATCACAACTCTAATTTTACATAGCAAAAAATATCTGAATATTGTAATATAGCAGAATATCAGTCTACAATCCTATGGTCCCCTGTTTAGACAGTAACATGTGATGACATATCATGTATTCCTAATTAATGGAATGTTTCTTTCCACAAATTAAAGCCAATGTATTTGTAGTCTGTATGACACAAACTTTACAACTTTAGAAAATATTGCCGTAAATCTCAATCAATGTATTCATTTATGCACTGGATTATACTGGTTACCTTCTAGATTGAAAATATGTGTATCACTCAAAAATATGGAAAACCCTTTTCAAATTACAGCTATTCAATTCATTTTTTAAATGAAATGTTCCAACATTTTATACATGCTGAACTCTTGTTTTCTACAAGACATTTCATATTTACTTGAATCAACACAATGTTTTTTCTGTCAGATACTGCAATATGCCCCATCACCATGTAAAATGCAAATATAAATAAATATGTTCACTAGTCAGTCTTCAAAAGATAACATTTGCACATCATGCTAGATAAAAATCCTGAGTTTCACTTGACAATCACAAAAGGTTACATAAAGATCAGAATCCACAAATGATATGGAAATTTCCAAATGTACTCTGACATCAACATACATGCAGATAACATTCTACTAAAATTGTATAATACACCCAGCAATACTGACTGATTTAATATCGCATGTAAAGAATCCGATTTTAAAATATTGTACAGTCCAGTGAAAGACCTTATTGCACATACATGTACCTATTAGTGCATATTAGCAAAATATTAAATGGTCAACACAAATTGATGCCCTTCTCACACTATAAGAACTTGTCCTTTACAGTATTTACATGGTAAGAAATTATGGTCTATATGGTCTTCCACGGTATGGTCAATGAGATTGGAATGTCCAATTTCTGAGAGAAGATGAAGGATTTTGCTGGCAGTTTGATTGTCTTTGACAGGTTGTTCCTCAGCAGGTTGGTAGAAGGCCTCGGGCTCTGGAATGCTTGGCTGGAGTCTGGATTTGGCTGCAGATTCATTGTGGTCAGTCTCCACTACAACCTCCACCTCGCTGTCTGCATCTGACTCGGAGCTTGTGTAATCTGGCCAGTCTGCAATATGGTTATATTGATCAGGATTGTCAACTATTTTGTCCATTGACACTGTTTTATACATGTATATAAATGACCACAAGGACTATATAATTATATAGTATAATAATACTAAATATAATAATATATATAGTTTGGTCGCCGATGACATTTTGTGCCGCATGTTTCGTCACCGGCGACCAAACATGCCGCATGTATCGTTGCCAGGCAACTTAATGTGCCATGAGGGTGAACATATATGGTCGTCAATTTTAGGACATACCCGAGCACGAATGGTCGCCACCCAAGCCCCCCATCCCAACCCCTATCTTTGCTTTTGTTTTGCAAAAAAGGTGTGCATGTTCATGTGTATGCATTCATACGTGTGTTTGTTTGTACGTGCATTTGTTCGTGCGGGTGCGTGTATTTGAGTGACTGTGTGTGCATGTATGTGGCATATACGTGCATGTGTGTGTATTTATGTTATGTGTGTGCATTCATGTGTTTGTTTTGTATAACACATATGCACACATTTGTGACACAAGTGAAGCACGATACAAAGCAAACAACCAAAAAGATGGGTATTTCTGGATGGAATTTGATGTGAATTTATTTTGCAAACACATGAGTGGTAACATTTTAAAAACACACGACAAGTCATTTTTACATTTATTTCTCTTTAAAGATATCTCATCAATTTTTCAAGTTATATGATGTCTTATAAAAGTAATAAGATAAAGTTTATGAGATATCTTATATCCTTTGTAAGATATTTCAAAATATTTTTCTTTATATATGATATCTCATTATTACTTTTATTGTATTCTATTGTGAATAACTTAATGTGTATAGTACGTTGATTGTGCCACCAAATGTGATCTCCAGAATTTTCTCTGTTCTTGCAAATGCAATGTATTTATGATTATAAAATTAAAAATGATGAAATATTTTTGGTCTCAACAACAATCAAATAGGTAACATAAGATGTGAGATAACTCTTGTTTTATTACCATGCACTTGTAGAATTCGTGAAAATATCTCTCAGCACTGTATGTATGCTTACAAATTTTTATAGGCATATAAGACCATATTTTGGGATTAATATATTCTATAAATATTTTGTGCCACATTTTGCAAACTTGTGTACAGATTTTTCACTTTTGTACAGTATTAAAAAATGATCACATGTATGTAATGTATCATCTTTTAAATGTTTAAATTGAAGGACTATAACACTTTTGTTTTTTATTAAAATCTTTTGAAATTTATATTGTAGACTTATTTTGGCACTTAAAAATTCATACAATTTGTTATGGTCAAAATTTCTGGCCAGCACATGCATGCACCTGTGCTATATTCTGATTGGACAATTTTAAAATCATGTACCATAGCTATCTTATACATGACGCAGACATTATGGAATTCATATTATTGGTATTGTGAAACCCTGTTATAATGTTTCTCATTTTTCCACAATAAAATAATGTAACACTGGGGCAACGTAATAAAAGTTGCCAGTGAAATCCGTTTAAAACATTTTTTGGATATAGTATATCTTCTGCTGATACTACGTAGAAAGGGTGTGTGTGTGTGTGTGAATACTGTACATCTTTACCGTTTTTTTGTTTTGTTTAAAAGACTATGACACTTTGTTTTATTTACATCTTATCTTAAGGGTGTACTCTCGTGGTACTTTTACCACGAGTGAGTCTCCATACTTTTTAAAGTTGTAACTATGGGGATGCGTGTGTTTTATTTTGTATGCACAAAGAAAAACATTAATATCTCTTTTTATTTGTAATTAATGTTAATAAACTAACAAAAACAAGAGGTACTGTGAGCAATGCTCACTAAGAATACCCCCCACTTACCCCAATCTCCCAAAGGGTGTTGGTAATAGGTATAAACTACCTCTTTTCTGAGTGTAAAAAACAAATGGCATGACAAACCGAACCATATTGCCACTTCAATGTCCAGTGCACATGACCTTTGACCTTTTGACCCCAAAATTGATAGGGAACATCTTCATCCCATGGGTAGTCCATATATATGATATGGTGACTGTAGGTGGAAAGGATAACGCTTTAGAGCCTGGAAACCATATTGCTACTTCAATGTCCAGTGCACTTGACCTTTGACCTTTTGACCCCAAAATTGATAGGGAACATCTTCATCCCATGGGTAGTCCATATGTTTGATATGGTGACTGTAGGCGGAAAGGATAACGCTTTAGAGCCCGGAAACCATATTGCTACTTCAATGTCCAGTGCGCTTGACCTTTGACCTTTTGACCCCAAAATCGATAGGGAACATCTTCATCCCATGGGTAGTCCATATATATGATATGGTGATGGTAGGTGGAAAGGATAATGCTTTAGAGCCCGGAAACCATTGCGTCTACAGACGGACGGACGGATGGACAGACAGACGGACAACCCGATTCCAGTATACCCCCCCACAACTTGTTGCGGGGGGTATAATTAATTAAAACATGACAATTTTTTAGTTATTTTATCATTTTACGACATTCATGATGACGTTACAATTGTAAACAAACTCGAGCTCGAAGACGCACACTGCACAATGTCGCATTTAGTCTATTCTAAAGCAGTCCAGAAACATACATGGGCGATTCGTTAGAAGTAAAATGGCAGTTATAGATCAGTCTGAATCCGATATTCTCACAAGTGAGTGGCAGACAAAGAAAATTACAGACAAGCAGGCACAACCATGCACATGGTGACACACTACTATACTGTACATAGTGTCAGACGAGAGGGGGGGATGGAAGGATGTTAGCGATGTAGTACCCAAATCAGAGGCTGCTGATATAGTATTGAATGGATTTGTAAGTTTTTAAATATACAAGAATTTTTTTTATGAAAATAAAATCCACAAACTATGTAGATCTGTACCTAAATTGATCTGCAATCTTCCCGATCCCGTCTAGTCGGTCATGAGCGAATCTTGCTCCTAACGTTCAATGTATCATTATTGAAGCATCATTTTGATTAAAAAGTGTAATCTATATCATTGTTTTAAAAAATCGCCAAAGTATACAGCGAATTTAATTCATTAAAAAGAGTTCAAAGGGAAAAGGGGGGGTTTCTCCCATCTAGAGAATTATGGCGCACCATTCGTGTACAAATTAGTTAAAACAAAAGATAATTTTGTTGACTATATATACATGTATAGATATATTTGGGGGGGGGGGGGGGGGGGGGGGGGGGCAACTAGATCAATAATTTGTTTCTGATAATTAAAATAAAATTATTTTATCAAAATTTTATTTTAATTATTCCTTCAAAGTGTAATTGTCAAAAAGTTTTAATAATGTTAAAATTTGTTTATAGGGTATTGAAAATGCACATTAAAAAAAAAAATCCTGATTAGAATTTTAGCATATATTTCATAAACAGTCATTTATGCACGAACAAATTCATATATAACATTTTGCCAAAGAAATTCTTTTAGAGTAACAATTTGTTGGGCAAGGCATTAAAACATAATCCCTGGCTAGACAAAAATTGGAGTTATATAGTTGAAGTTGGTGTATTAGCAGTCTGGTGGTAAACCTAATAGTATATTCTGTTCTATTGTTAAGAAGTTACAGTATTGATAGAAATTGAGTTCCAATGTTTGCTGTTTAGCTACATCCATTTGGTAACCACAGTGAGAGGGATGAGTTGTGCTATTTTTTTCATTCAAATTAAGCAAAAATATGATTCAAATCTACATTAGTAATTTCAGAAAAAGTTTGATACAGATATTCTCCCTAGGTTGAATGTTTTGATGAAATAGGTCTTCAAATTTGTGTGATATTTTATACAATTATGTTAATTAATACTTGATTTTTTGTAGAATTGGTGATGTATTTTATGTAAAAGTTATTGAAATAATCAATTATGCTTAATTTTCATATAATAAAAGAAAGCCAAGATTATTCTGTCCTTAATATTTGTTTTATAGTGTGTTTCTTGTGAAAATTGGTGATTTTCATGAAAAATTAAGTTTCAGCAAAGGGGCAACTTTGAGGGGCTGTAATTCTTTTAAGTCCACACTTACATACTCTTTTTTTATGTTTTAAATGTCTTTCGGATAAAGATGTATCAGTTAAAATGGTTTATCAAAAAAGTTTCATACTTCTGAAAAAATTCAAACCAGGAGAGAACATCCTTAAATGTCTGTAATTCTTCATGTTCTCATCACTAGAGAACATCCTTAAATGTCTGTAATTCTTCATGTTCTCATCACTTTTCTTTATTTTTGGTGTAGGATACATTAATTTAATAAGCGTTGCTTATATCTGCAATAGTTTCCGCCATTTTCTTCAACTTCCGCTTTCTTGTTTAACGTAAGCGTTCACATAAATTTCTCTCAATAACTCATTGCAGTTTGTATTCAACATTTGTACATAAAATTATGAATAATGTTTTAATGATACTTTTGTTTTAAAAAAAAAAATTGTTTATACATATCCAATAGTTTTGATGTGTATATAGTATTCTCTGGGTAAGTGTAATCAACAGGCATTGCTTAGATATTAGTTATATAAGTCATATATATGTATATTTGGGTAAATCTATTTGAATACGGAAACTAGCTGCAGAACTGTAGCTCTCTGAAAAAATATTTTGACATAACACTCTGTTATGTCAAAATATTTTTTCAGAGAGCTACAGTTCTGCAGCTATATGGAAATAAGTTTTGTTTCACACCAAGTATAGCAGGCTATTTTTAGAGATCTGCCCTAGATACCAGTATATTCCATACTCATGGAAATGCATTGCGTAATAGGCAGCAACATCTCTGGTGGTCAGTAGTCACGTGATCTCTGAAACCAATCCACATAAAGTTTCACAACCATCATCATCCCTTTGTTTTAATTTTGCTGGACATACATGCTTTCTGTGTTTTTGGTTATCTCACCCACCATCCCCATACTTCACCTTCTGATAGTGGAAGAATTTTACATCTTATGCTATTGTTGGGGCTCTCATACTAGTTTGTAGTGTTTGCTGGGCCTGTTTATCCCCAATTCAGATAAATTTTTTGTTTGCTGTATTATGTGATTAATGTAATTAAAACCTGATTGTGTCAACCCAGGTTCCCATTCATTAAATCACGATGGTGTCAACCTGGGTACCCTTAATTATAACCCCATGGTGTCAAACCAGGTTCCTATGGTTACAGTGTATATATAATTTCCTGAACCTGATGGTGTCAAAGAAGAAAGAACATACTGTTTTTAAAATTATATATCACAGATATTATTTGATAAAAAAAAAAGAAACATCCTAGGTTGATAAAATAAAAGATTTTAAATCCCATACTGTGTTGAATTTTATTTTTCAAAAAAATATATATACAAGAGAAACATCTTTTAATGTCTAAAATCGAGTATTTACATGCCTTAATATTTTTAGGTTTCAATGAATTGTGTTGAAATTTAGGTTGTAGATATATTTGAGGACTCTCTCTCTTTCTCTCTCTCTATATATATACATCCATGTAAATACAAGTAAAACTTTGATACCATACTGTGATCTCAATCTTTCAATTTAAACAATATTTCTATGTGTAGCCATGTGTCTGTCCCCCATCATAAAAAAAATGTTGAAACACAAAAGTCCCATAACTCTTGTAAAATTTGTCAAATTAAAATGGTGGCACAATATGATCAACTACATATGGTGACTAACAATCCTACAAAATTTGAACAAAATCTGGTGAACGGTTTCGGAGAAGTTGCATCCACAAAGTGTTTCTATAGTATAGCATGTACACATTCAACAAAGTTCCATAACTCCTGTAAAATTTGTTGAATCAAATTGACGGCGCAATATGATCAACTACATATGGTGACTAACAACCCTACAAATTATGAACAAAATCCGTTGAGCGCTTTTGGAGGAGTTGCGTCCACTAAGTGTTCCTCTAATGTAGCATGTACAAATTTAACAAAGTCCCATAACTCCTGTAAAATTTGTCAAATTAAAATGGTGACGCAATATGATCAACTACATATGGTGACTAACAATCCTACAAAATTTGAACAAAATCCGTTCGGCAGTTTTGGAGGAGTTGCATCCAAAAGTCAAGTGGGATGGACGGAAGGGCAGACAGACGGCCGCACGGACATCGGTATTTCTATGTCCCCTTCCGCATTGGAGTGGGGGACAACAAACTTTAATCTGCACTACCTGGAGACGCTTGCATATTAATATGACTCATCATGGTCTTGTTGTTCTTGAGAAGAAGATCTTTAAAGAATTTTCCTATATATCCCCGTGTAAAACTTATTAATTATTACGGGGCCAATTATGGGGGCATACGAGTGAAAAATTCTCGAGAAGGATGTTAAACAAGATACAATCAACCAATATTGTGGCCCCATCCTACCCTAGGGGTCATGATTAGAACAAACATCCATCTAAACTACCTGGGAATGCTTGCATATTAATATAAATAATCATGTCCCTGCTCTTATTGAGAAGATTTTTCAAATTTTGTTGGTATATTTTGCTTGGTAAAAATTTGATCCCTTATTGTGGCCCCAGCCTAACTCCAGGGATCAAGACTTGAACAAACTTCAATTTGCACTACCTATCAATGCTTGAATATCAATATGACTCATCCTGGTCCTGATGTTCTTGAAAGGAAGATTTTTAAAGATTTTTCCTATAAATTCCCATATAAAACTTTTATCTCCGATAGTAGTGTCACCTTATCCTTGAACAAACTTCAATCTGTACTACTTGGAGCTGCTTGAATATTGATATGAGAAATTAATTTGGCAATGCAGTTCTTGAGAAGAAGAAACTTTTATCCCCTTTTGTGGCCCCACCCTCAGAGTTTGAACAAACTCAGTAAATCTGCACTACCTGGAGATGCTTGCATATGACTCATTGTGGCCCTGTTGTACTTAAGAAGATTTTTCCTATATTCCCCATGTAAAACTTTAATCCCCTATTGTGGTCCCATCCTATCCCTGGGAGTTATGATTTGAGCAATCTTCAATCTGCATTACCTGGGGATGCTCGCATATTAATAATTCATATGAGTAATTATGGCCTTGGAGTTCTTGGGAAGAAGATTTTAAATTTTTTTTCACTATGTACAACTTGAATCTACACTATATCACGATACTTTCATGTAAACTTTAGTAGCTCAGTTGTTCTCGAGAGGAAGATTTTTAAATGACCCAACCCTATTTTCGCCTTTTCTTAATTATCTCCCCTTTATTTGAACAATCTTGAATCTCTTTCACTCATGGAAGCTTTGTAGCAAGTTTTGTTGAAATTAATCCAGTGGTTCTGGAGAAGAAGTTGAAAATTTAATGTGAAAAGTTTACAGACAACGATAGACAAAAACATATCGAACCAGGTCACCTGAGTGACTCAGGTGACCTAAAAATTGAAGAACATCCATAAATCTAAAATGACTCTGTTGTATAGATAGATCCATGGTTAATGTTTTGTCATATCTTTATTCCTTCGATGAAAATTGTTAACTGAGTGTAATAAATTCAATAATGTATAAGCAAAATTTTTAGTAAGGATTTAATTTTGGCATATTATTAGTGAGGGTGTTGAGATCTCTAAAATTGAATATCGCTAGGGTTGGACACTAGTACTCGGTATCTATACTGTATCTAGGACTTGTATCGAAATTCCTGGTAAAATACCGTTTCCTTTGATACCGGTATTTTTATATCAACTAGAAATATGTTCATAGGCCATGAATACCCCACCCAATGTGACATTTGTAATGCAATATGAAAACAAGAGGCCCATGGAAGACATCAGTCACCTAAGCCCATACTTAAACAAGAGGCCCATGGGCCACATCGCTCACCTGAGTCACCTTCGTCCATATCAGAAGACTTTCCATATATATTTGCATGTAAAACCGTAGTCCCTATTCTGGCCCCAACCTACCCCTGAAGGCCATGTTTTTGCAAACTTGAATTTACACTATGTCAGAAAGCTTTCATGTAAATGTGAACTTCTTTGGCCCAATGGTTCTTGAGAAGAAGATTTTAAAAGATTTTTCCTATATATTTGTATGTAAAACTTTGATCCCCCCTTGTGGCCTCATCCTACCCCCAGAGGCCATGATTTGAACAAACTTGAATCTGCACTATGTCAGAAAGCTTTCATGTAAATATCAGCTTTTCTGGCTCAGTGCTTCTTGAGAAGAAGATTTTTAAAGATTTTTCCTATATATTTGTATGTAAAACTTTGATCCCTTATTGTGGCCCCATCCTACCCCTGGGGGCCATGATTTGAACAATTTAGATTCTGCACTATATCAGGAAGCTTTCATATAAATCTCAGCTTTTCTGGCTCAGTGGTTCTTGAGAAGAAGATTTTAAAAGATTTTTCCTATATATTTGTATGTAAAACTTTGATCCCCTATTATGGCCCCATCCGACCCCCGGGGGCCAGGATTTTAACAATTTAGAATCTGCACTATATCAGGAAGCTTTCATATAAATCTCAGCTTTTCTGGCTCAGTGGTTCTTGAGAAGAAGATTTTTAAAGATTTTTCCTATATATTTGTATGTAAAACTTTGATCCCCTATTATGGCCCCATCCTACCCCAGGGGGCCATGATTTGAACAAACTTAACTCTGCACTATGTTAGGAAGCTTTCTTCTAAATATCAGCTTTTTTGGCTCAGTGGTTCTTGAGAAGATTTTAAAAGATTGTTCCTATATATTTGTATGTAAAACTTTGATCCCCTATTGTGGCCCCATCTGACCCCCGGGGGGCCATGATTTTTACAATTTACAATCTGCACTACCTAATAAAGCTTATCTATAAATTTCATCTTTTCTGGCCCAGTGGTTCTTGAGAAGAAGATTTTTTAATGACCCTACTCTATTTTTACCTTTTCTTGATTATCTCCCCTTGGAAGGTGGCCTGGCCCTTTATGTTAACAATTTAGAATTCCCTTTACTTAAGGATGTTTTGTGCCAACTTTGGTTGAAATTGGCCCAGTGGTTTTTGAGAAGAAGTCAAAAATGTTAAAAGCTTACAGACAGTAAAACCGACGGACGGACACCGGAATATGGGTGATCAGAATAGTTCACTTGAGCTAAAAACTTTTTCCCCATATAAAATTGTAAAATGTAAAATTTTGATCCCCTATTGTGGTCCAAACCTACACCCTGGGGCCATGATTTTTACAAACATGAATCTGCACTATGTCAGAAAGCTGCCATGTAAATTTGAACTTGTCTGGACAAATGGTTCTTGAGAAGAAGATTTATAAAAATTTTGTCATATATATATGCATGTATAACTTTGATTCCGTATTGTGGCCCTACTCTACCCCTGGGAGCCATAAATTTAACAAACTTGAATCTGCATTAAGTCAGGAAGCTTCCTTGTAAATTTGAACTATTCTTGAGAAGATTTTTAAATGATCCCTGCACCCTATTTTTGCATGTTTGTGATAATCTCCTTTTTGAAGAGGCATAGCCCTTCATTTGAACAAACTTGAATCCTCTTTGGTGAAAAGTATTCTTGAAAATAAATACGAAAACATTAAGAACATTTTAGGTTCATTACTGAATTTTTACATCTACCAAGGTATTATGAATATCAAAATATTCCTCTGATTCAACATTCAGAGAAAAACCCTTGAGAATATTTATGCCTGACACTTATCATCATAAAATGGGGGGGGGGGGGGGGGGGGGGGAGCATGTTCTTTAAAGGTTTTTGGAAGTAAAAGAATTGCTCACCTTTTCACTTAATCATGTTTCCAAAAATAATGCAGACCTTTATCCTGTATGTCATATGCTACAGCAAATGAAATTTGATGAATTCAAAAACAATAGAGCAATTAAAGAAAGACATTCTACCCGAAAAAAATCTCAGTATTTTTCAGCTATAAGGGGTGAAATGAATATAATCCACACTAAATTACGAACATTGCCATTTCATATTTTTGTTTACCTAATTGTAATAAACAGCTGTTATTTGTTTCTAACACCTTGTTTCTTATAAAAGGTTAAAAACCCTGGAAGTGTAAAGTCATCTATTCATACCATACTATGTGTATCATAGATTGAAGTATCTTTAAAAAGTATTGGTATGGTATCATAGTGTTTCGTCCTTAACGGTATCCAACCCTAAATATCACTTACAATTTATTTCATAACGTAGGTAATATTTATCTTTCTTGGAATTATAAATTCAGTTTTAATGGCATAGGGCCTAGTTGTCAACAATTTAATGTATCATAATTTGTCTAATCCCAAAATAAACAATGATTGCACTGTTTATTTTAGAAAACAGCGCCTATTACAGATGTATAAAGGAATAACATCCCCAAACAGTTTGTAGACAGCGACCCATATAAACATTATTTACTCACAATACTGCAGATTTCATACACGCTTTACTCGCTATATTTGGGTATTTACATCGTTATATGTGTGCACTGGTGGCAAACACATATAAGACCCGGACAATTTGTCAACATCGATTTAAATGTTGCCCATGGTAAATAAATTAGGCCCCTAAAAGTTGAGTTTTTAATAATATCTCGCAGTACTTTCACAATCCGAAGAACGCATGTGACATCACTGTACCACGTGACTACCTACCTAATTAACTTGACTTTTTGAAATCGGGGCTTATATTTAAGTCTGTATTGTGGTTAATTATCGCAAAATTTCGGCGAACGAACTATTAGAATTAATTACTATAAGCATACAGAAGACAAAATGCATGTAATGTTGTATACTTTGAAAACATGAGATGTGTCCTTTAACTTAGCTCTTGTTAAATATATTTACCAATGTTATGGGGAAATTGCTAAATTTGTGTCTCGCTTACAATTCCACTTATACAGTATATCATCAGTATTATGAGAAATTTCGCCACTGCACTATTTTCCACATTATTACATGATACTAGACTGACCTGTGTGCCCATTGGTCATCCCTGGCTGATGACCATTTGTAGGATATTGTTGGAATTGTTGTTCCTCCAGCTGACGAAGGCTACTTCCTGTGAGAGACTGTTCGTGATAATGGTGCAACATGTTCTTCTCACCCAGAAGTTGCATCACCAAAATTTGTAGCTCACTCAGTTTACCCTAAGAAACAAGGAAGACAAAGGACGTTATGTTATTGAAGATGCTTGACATGCTTTTTGTTTTTAACATTGAATAACACATCATCATAATGTATGACTTCATTGCCCTGAGAAAGGCCAAACTTTTCTCAATTTTCAAAACCAGAATATGCCTATGCCAGTTTACAGATGAACAAGGTGAAAACAAAAGAACAGATGAGGATGACAGTACATGTAAAACACGGAACAACGGACCCTACTAAAATATGAAAGTTTGACAACATTTCTCAAAGAAATGTACCAGGATTAAATTTGATTGGGTCTGGTGATAGAATTTTAAATACCAGTCAAATTACATTGCTAATCATTTGAAACATATACCATGGAAGGTGAAGATGAAGAAACATATATCGAGCAACAAGTATCCTCGGGGGCAGACTGTCCACCAGCAGAGATCTGACTTATGCGAATTCATGTAACACTTCTGTCATACTCACACAATTTTACACAACACGATTGCCTAGTCCTGTAATTTTATTATTATCTAAATGGACAGGAAAGTTAAAAATAAGAAATAACTTGGTACCTTTTAATATGATGACTATCCAAGAAGTAAAAGTTATCATTGCATCTTATACAAAATACTACCAAGTACCTCTTTGTTGCCATATGGCAGCAAGCATCTAGTCCTTTTCCTCTTAAAATCTTGTGCACACAATTTCTTGTTAATTATTGGATAAATTTCTTCTAAATTTTCAAAATAAAAGTGTTTTGCATTGAAGATGTTCATTTTTGCATATATTGGAAAAATCTAGTCTCAAATTGTGGCCATTTTTCAATTTTAAAATGGGATTTTGTACGGATGAGATCTCTAAATTGGTTCAAGATCTGTTCCTGAAGCTTTTGTTCATGTAAGAACTGTAATGAAAATTCCTTTGATTATGTAAATGAGGCAATCGGGGTCAATCAAAGTCTTGTCAATGATTAGCTATTCCTTGTGTGTTGTACATTGTCTCAAACGTTTTGGAGACTAGTATATGATTCAGCAGAATTAAGTGGAGGTATAAATAGAAGGCGCTTCTGCGTATCTGAGTTAGTTTGCTGGTAGACAGAGAGAAGAGAGAAGATCGGATCTCACATCCAGAATTTAGGTAAGGTTTACTGCGGGTGGATCATTTGAGACATTATTCCTTCACAAGATAGCACGGGAGCAAATGCTCAAATAAATTAAGGGTTTAGACTTGTAGTTTGAAACAGTGGTTTCAGACAAGAGGCTGAAACACAAGTGATTAGACTAGGCAAGGAATAGTTAGAGGAAAAACATATAATAAATCAATAAAGAAATAATCATAGTGTTTGATTCAAATTGATTTATCATTGTTTAGAACTATAGTTTAATGCAATCATTTAGAAACGTAGGAAACGTTTAAGAAAAATCATTATCCGTGGTTTGAACCTACGTTACACGTTACAGAACTAGATATATTGTTATGCAACATCTTTTCACTTTTTTCCAGTAATACCTACAGATGGAATTTTACAAGATACATTTCAAAATTTTATTAAGTTGCAATATAATCTGATAGATACTATTTTGTAGATCTTGAATCTGAATTCCGTAGGAAAATCAAATTTTGCATTAAGGATGTATGCTGCACCAGAGAAATTTGATGTAGATGAAAAGTGGAGGATATGAACAATAATATTTTGAAGTTGAAAATTTTCAAATTTACTTTATTTTGTCAAAAAATACAGTTTTGGTAGAAGGTAATCTGAAAAAAATTTAAAACCCCTGCTAGACTCGAACCTGTGACCTACAGTTCAGTAATCGGTATTTTAACCTACTGAGCTACTCGGCTAGGTATTTAAATGGAAAAGGAAAAGTCAAATATTGCCGATATCGATTTTTTCATCCATGTTTTTAAAGGAAGTCAGATGTAGAGTACTACCTTAAAAGACATAGCAATTTAAAGCTGTTCCTGCGTGGCATAATCGGTAGGGTTCCTACCTTCCAAGCTGGCGACCCAGGTTCAAATCTCACTCCAGTAAATATTTTTGTAATGTTTTTGCTATTATGGTTTTTGGCCGGATTGCAATGTGTATCCGGCTTATAGTATGGTAAAGAGGAGCGTACGTTTCAGCCATGGCGTGCGACGATGGTCTTGACCTATTTTTGTAAATGTTTATTTGTGACAATCACACAGTCTCAATTGAAAGTTTCGTACCTTGGAAGAGATGTCTACATATTTAGAATTGTCATTTAAATTATGGGTGAGAAAGTACACTTTTTAATACATATTCACTTATTATAAATGCATATGAAAATCTGAGGCATCTCTAGAGTAGACTACATAATTGATTCTCTACCACATACACTTCAAATTATTTTTATGCCCTGCCATGAATATGGCCGGGGCATATAGTGTTTGTCATTTCCGTCTTCCGTCACACTTTGTGTTTAGCTAAGTTTCAAAGAAACCATTCAAGATATTTTCATCAAACATCACATGCTGATACATATTGATATCATCTTTCAATTGTATCAATATTTTTTTTACCTTGACATTTCCATTGACCTTGACCTCACTTTTCCATATTGGGTGTTTAGCTCAGTTTCAAAGCAACTATATTGACATTATTTTTATGAAAACTTTTACACTGATAAATATCAATGGTAGCTATTCAACTGTGGCATTTTTTATGACCTTGACCTTCTCTGTGACCTTGACTGCTCTATTTCCTATTTTGGTGTTTAACTCAGTTTCAAATTAAAGAATTTTTTTTGTTCCTTTCTGAATATGGCCAGAGCATATGGTAGAGTAGCAGATTTACAAGTCTAATTTTAAATAGATTGGTGTTTGTCATGTCAGTTTATGATATCCATGTATATAAATGAGGATTAGCATTTCATGCAAGTATATATTTTTTTCCTTTTGTTATAAGTAAGTTTGAATAATGATAACCTTTCTATTGATAGCTAGGCAACATTTAACCAATGCAAAATTGCTATTTATCTTTATAGCAATTTTCTTAGAATTTTGATAAATTTGAATAATATTCAGAGTGAATTGAATGGGTGATACTAATTAAGTTACAAAGTTTAAAGATAAAAACATCTTGAAACAAGAGGCCAATGGGCCACATCACTTACCTGAGTCACCTTGGCTCATATTTAAAGATTTTTCCTACATATTCACATGTAAAACTTTGATCCCTATTGTGGCACCAACCTACTCCCAGGGGCTATGATTTTTTCAAAATTGAATCTGGACTATGTCAGGAAGCTTTTATGTGAATGTAAACTTTTCTGGCCCAGTGGTTCTTGAGAAGAAGATTTTTAAAGATTTTCCCTATATATTTGTATGTAAAACTTTGATCCCCTTTTGTGGCCCCATCCTATCCCCGGAGGCCATGATTTTAACAAACTTCAATCTGCACTATGTTTGGAAGCTTCCATGTAAATTTCCACTTTCTTGACCCAGTAGTTTTTTAGAAGAAGATTTTTAAAGATTTACCCTAAAACTTTGATCCCCTATTGGGCCCATCCAACCCCCGGGGGACATGATTTTAACAAACTTAAATCTGCACTATGTCTGGAAGCTTTCATATAAATTTCAGCTTTTCTGGCCCAGCGGTTCTTGAGAAGAAGATTTTTAAAGATTTTTCCTATATATTTGTATGTAAAACTTTGATCCCCTATTGTGGCCCCATCTAAACCCCGTGGACCATGATTTTAACAAACTTGAATCTGCACCATGTCAGGAAGCTTTCATATAAATTTCAGCTTTTCTGGCCCAGTGGTTCTAGAGAAGAATATTTTTAAATGACCACAACCTATTTTTGTGATTATCTCCCCTTTGAAAGGGACATGGCCCTTCATTTGAACAAACTTGAAAGCCCTTCACCCAAGGATGCTTTTGGCCAAGTTTGGCTGAAATTGGCCCAGTGGTTCTGGAGAAGGAGTCGAAAATGTAAAAGTTTATAGACAGACAGACAACGGACAACAGGTGATCAGAAAAGCTCACTTGAGCTTTCAGCTCTGGTGAGCTAAAAAGGAAATTCTTTTTTAATGACAACACTTCACTTTGCCACAGAAATAATGCATCAGACTGATAAGGGAGAGTGTTAGAAAGGTTTTCCTTTTTATCTATGTGTTGTGATATGACTTGAACACAACTCAGATTTACCTGTATAAAGGCTAGCATAACACCAGACTGAGTTCACTAAAGGTTTAAACCCTGATATTTTAAAACACAACAAAGTGAAAACACTGCATTTCTCTTCTAATTCATGGATAAGGTGAATGAAAAAGTGTGCAGCAACTCCCTCTCCATTGAAAAGCTAGAAAGTTTTTTACACGAAGAAGATATTTCCCCTTCAATCGCCCCTATGGTCATGCTTAATCTGCAAAATTTTCTTTATAAAATAAAGGTCCAGTATTTTAATTCTTTTCCACAAAACGAAAGAATTCAACTTGTTTTCCATTGTGAATGGGGCGCCATGAGAAGGTACCGATAATCCTTTTTTTTTTTTTTTTTTTTTTTTTTTTTTAGCTCACTTGAGCCAAAGGCTCATGTGAGGTTTTCTGATCAAAACTTTGTTGTTGTATTTAAACTTTTCACATTTTCATCATCTTCTTCAGAACCACCTGGCCAATTTCAACCAAACTCAATTGGCACAAACATCCTTGGGTGAAGGGGATTTAAGTTTGTTCAAATGAGCGGCAATGCCCTTCTCCAACGGGAAATAATAGCAAAATAGTGAAAATACACTAATTAATTTTAAAATTCTTCTTCTCCAGAACCAGCAGGCTTCAATCAAACTTAATACAAATTATCCTTGGGTGAAGGGGATTTAAGTTTGTTCAAATGAAGGGCTTTGCCCCTTCAAAAGGGAGATAATCACAAAAATGCAAAAAAAGGGTGGGGTAATTTAACAAGAGGCCCATAGGCCACATCACTCACCTGAGTCCCCTTGGCCCATATTTAAAGATTTCCCCTTCATATTCACATTTAAAACTTTGATCCCTATTGTGGCCCCAACTTAACCCCGGGGGCCACGCTTTTACAAACTTGAATTTGCACTATGTCAGGAAGCTTTCATGTAAATGTAAACTTTCATGGCCCAGTGGTTCTTGAGAAGAAGATTTTTAAAGATTTTCCCTATATATTTGTATGGAAAACTTTGATCCCCTATTGTAGCCCCATCCTAGCCCAGGGGCCATGATTTTAACAAACTTGAACCTGCACAATGTCAGGAAGCTTTCATGTAGATTTCTACTTTCTTGGCCCTGTGGTTGTGAGAAGATTTTCCCCTAAATATTTGCATGTAAAACTTTGATCCCCTATTGTAGCCCCATCCTACCCTCGAGGGGTCATGGTTTTTATAAACTTGAATCTGTATTATGTCAGCAAGCTTTCATGCAAATATCGGCTTTCCTGGCCCAGTAGTATTTGAGATGAAGATTTTCCCTATATATTTGCATGTAAAACTTTGATTCCCTATTGTGGCCCCATCCTACCTCCGGGGGTCATGAGTTTACCAAACTTGAACCTGCACTACGTCAGGAAACTTTCATACAAATATAAACTTCTTTGGCCCAATGGTTTTTAAAAGATTTTTTTTTTATAAATATTAGTATGTTAAACTTTAATCCCCTATTGTGGCCCCATCTTACCCCTGGGGGTCATGATTTGAACAAACTTGAATCTTCACTAATGTCAGGAAACTTTCATGTAGATATCAATTTTTCTGGCTCAATGGTTTTTGAGAAAAAGATTCTTAAAGATTTTTCCTATATATTTGTATGTAAAATTTTGATTCCCTATTGTGGCCCCATTCTACCCCCGGGCACAATGATTTTAACAAACTTGAATCTGCACTATGTCAGGAAGCTTTCATGTAAATATAAGTTTTTCTGGCTCAGTGATTCTTAAGAACAAGATTTTAAAAGATTTTTCCTATATATTTGCATGTAAAACTTTAATCCCCTATTGTGGGTGCATCCTACCTTACGGGGGATTCAAAACACCATTCCTGAAATCAGGCATGTTAGTTCATAATTGGCAGTGGACTTAATCGGTGATGTTGGAAGGCTTCACTAATCACCCAAGCTGTTGAACCAATTTTTGTGACCTGGGTCTACCGATTTGAAAAGGCGAGTGTGGATTAGTGGTCATTAATTATAATTAGTGTAGCTGCGGGCATGAATGTATGACTTAACGATGCCAGGTATGGTAAGCAGAGTGGAAAATTGACTGCACTTCGAGATAAACCAGGTGAATTTAGGGCATGGGACCTTGGAAATACTTCAACATACATGTAAGTGAGGTATTCAAGATTACCGTGTTCGAAATATCAGAAGTTTTTAAAATCATTTATATAGGGAAAACGGCTTGGACCGGCAGTCGATTTTGACTCAAGAGGGGTATTCAAGATAAACCATACTCAAGATACAGACATTTTACTGTATTTGCATTAATTGTACAAATCCAATCCTGTTTTCAACTTACAAAATAAGTTGATACCAATTGATTTGATATTGTTATTAAATATTTCCAGATTCCTATGATTTAAAAAAAAGAAGAGAAGAATTCACCCCAAATTCGTTCAATGTTGGTTGTAAAGTCATTATTTCAATTGTACAAATACTATTCTGTAATTGGGGGTTAGAAAGAGTTGATACCATTTGATTTGATATCGTTATTATTTTTTCCCACATTTCCACAATTTTTAATGACAATAATAATTAAAAAACAACAACAATATTTGACCCAAAAACCTCTTTATTATTTCTTGTGAAATTGTTATATTACTCGGACAAATCCAATTCTGAAATTTGAGTTTAGAATAAGTTGATACCAATTTATTTGATATACTAGTAGTTATTGAACATTTCCAGATTCCATGATTTTTCAATAAAACCCCTCTTTTTTTACCCCCAAATTCCTTCAATATTTGTTGTCAAAGTTTTTAAATCAGTTGTAAATATTCAATCCTTTAATTTTAGTTCTGCATAGATTGATACCCATTGATTTAATTTAGTTATCAAATTTTTCCAGATTTCTGTGATTTTTCAATAACACCCCCCCCCCCCCCAAAACCAACCTATTTTCTGCAAATTATAGAAATGTATATTTTTAATAGCGAGCAAAGCTCGCGTCGCAAAGCGACGTGACGAGCTCGCTCCAATGATTACACATATGAGTCACGTGATTTGCTCTTCTTCAGCTGAAAAAAGATGAGTATTACCCATAATGCTTCTGCAAAAATGTCGCCGTCACTGCGGTATACTTCATTGACAAACCCGTAATTAAAATAATTAGATTGTTTAGAAAGTACCATAAACGTTTTTAAATTCCAGACAAGCTTTCTCATAGCTTCAAAAATTTTGTTTTTGCTTGGTTTGAGAGAAGAAAAAACATTGCAGCTAATGTGACATCACAATTTGTAACTGTTTACACCAAGCGCGTTATATTTCCCGCGTTAAATGAAGAGGCGGATAAAAGTCGTGTTGCAAGATGTTAATGGGCTTCGCTCGTCTCAATGGTCACACCGTACAACATATTATGTTATTTGTACAATGTACATATAATCACCTTTGTTTTCAGTGGTAATTAGCTTTGTAGAATTTTCTTCAGGTTAGGTTTGAATTTTGATAGATTGACTAGACTATCATCACTATGCTAACTGTTAGACCATGCTTTATTCAGTATCACTAAAAACACTGTATCAGACTTCCAATATGAAGAGCTCCCTTAGGGGGAGATAAACAATATGAAGAGCTCCCTTAGGGGGAGATAAAGTATCCATTACAAGAGTTACTTCTCTTTCCATATAACATACATGTAAACTAACACTAACTGTTAGTTTCTTTCAATATATTTGATATCCTAGACTATTTTCCCATAGAGCATGGGTAAATGTACACTATCACGATTTCTTTTGTGTGTCCACTTCTTTTCCTAGATTGAATTTTTCATAAATTAAACTGACACAAATAGCAACTCCATTAATTCAGAAAAATACTAGCCAATCAAAGGACCCAGGTCCACACACTTGTCAAGCGAATACACACAAGACCAGGAAACACTATACAGAATACGTAAAAATTTATCTATATACTGAATACATAAAAAAAATCTAAATACTAACTAAAGTTTACCACTAACTAATGACTGATATACAAAAAAAATATTGTCAAAATATTTGATTAACACAAATATGATGAGTTATGATCCAATTTTGATAATTATGCACCAATGAAATAGCAAGCTAATTGATATCATGTTTAAAATATCCTTATCAATTAACATAGAAAGCACATTTGAAGTGATTGCCCTTCGCTTGATAGAAAAATAAACATTTTGAAAAAAATTTTAACAGCTAGTCTGCATGAAAAATAAGTAACATTTTTTGTATACCATCCCAAAATAGTAGTCTGGGTTCTGACAAATAGTGCATTCCCCTTCGAGTTGAAATGTAAAATAATTATGAAATAGAAATTAACAGCAATGGTAGTGAACAGTATAATCTTTGAAAAAGGGACATACCGTCACATTATTCATCAGCTGTCAATTTTCAGTCAACCGACCACCTCTCTTAATTGCTCATTTTCATCAGTCTGACAGCTGACCATTTTACTGTATTGAGAGAACAATTATGACCCCAAAATACCTGTATTTCTTCTCTGTCCCTTGCTAGATGAGATATATATTCATTCTTCTGAGTTTCTCTTTGTTGTAACAAGGCTCGCTGGTGGTGATACAGGGAAATATACTCTCCTATGAAATATTCAAATGTTGAATATATGAAAAAAATATTCATCAGGTAAAATGAGCTAGGAGAGACTACCACAATGAAAGCCAGGGAAGGATCCAGAAAAAAATAAAAGGGACAGGGTGGTGACCCAAGTTTGTACCTTTTACATTCCCCCAAAAAGGGGGACCAATTATGGCTAAAAATTATCATTTTTGCTCAAACTGTTAAACCACATGGGAAGTTGTAACCCATGCACCCCCACCTCTCTATATCCACCACTGGAAAGCTGTCCTGCAGATTCATTTGTATCAAACAGAATTTGCATGTACACTAATATGCAAGAAAAATCTTGGCAGTACATTAATATGTACATAACTTGCAGTAAAAAAAGGGTACATATAATATTTGAAGATTTTTTTTTAAATGTAATGTAACTTTTACAGATTATTACCAGTCAACATAGCTGCAACTTTCAAACAGAAGATAATTAAAGAGTTCAGTGATTAAAAAGTTTTGTATTTTAGTAAAATTACCCACTAATTCCCATATTTAGTGTGTGTTACATCTTTTGAACACCCCCCTCCCCCTGCCTGAGTGCTACCTACCTATAGTGTCTGACTCTCCCTGCAGTTGTAACACAATATGCTCTAGCTCATCATTTCTGTCACACAGGTCTGCTTTATCCTTCATCACCCTGTTATATTTCTCCTGGAAATCAATGATAAGCAAGATGTGTTTGTGAAACACTGATGTCCCCATATGGAAGCAAAGTTAAAAAATGGCCAAGATTAAAGTTTTTCAAAAGTAGGTCAATCCCCAAGGTCATGAGGTCAAAAGCTTTGGTACTAAAAGAAAGGTCTTGTCACAAGGAATATACATGTGAAATATGGAATCCCTAGCAATATCCATTCAAAAGTTATGGTCAAGGTTCAAGTTTTAATTTCAAAAGCAAGTCAAAATTAAAGGTCTTGTCACAAGAAATACACATGTGAAATATGAAAGCTCTATCATCATCCATTCAAAGTTATGGCCAGGGTTAAAGGTTTTTCAGACAAACAGACACATGCACAGACCAAAAACTATATCCCCCAAATCTCTGATTACAAGAGCATAAAAATTACTCAATTCTGATACCAACTACAATATTGTGGTGCTCACATTTCTTCAGTATTCAAATTCTTTTTGTCTTTGGGACAAAAAATTACAGCAACAAATAAATGAAACTCTTAATATACAAATATAAAGCAATCAATGAAATTCCAAAACTGGTGAGTTAAGACAACACTTATTTGTAGTTATGATTCACAATACCTATTTGTGTCTTTACTCTACCTGAATCAGCTCCATGGTATTTTCCAGTTTGGTGAACTGCAAAGAACTTACTGTCGTACCTAAAATTACGACAAATGTGTGATATACCATCTATTTTCAAAATTATTCTGAAATGGAGATTCTAACATACAACATTGTGTGTACCACTGGATTGTTTGATAACTTGTGTACTATGTATTGTGTACTATGTATTGAGTACTGATTGTTTAATAAGTTGTGTACTATGTATTGTGTACTATGTGTTGTGTGCTATGTATTGTGTACTGATTGTTTGATAAGTTGTGTACTATGTATTGTGTACTATGTGTTGTGTACTGATTGTTTGATAAGTTGTGTACTATGTATTGTGTGCTATGTATTGTGTACTATGTATTGTGTACTATGTATTGTGTACTGATTGTTTGATAAGTTGTGTACTATGTATTGTGTACTATGTATTGTGTACTGATTGTTTGATAAGTTGTGTACTATGTATTGTGTGCTATGTATTGTGTACTATGTATTGTGTACTATGTATTGTGTGCTATGTATTGTGTACTGATTGTTTAAGTTGTGTGCTATGTATTGTGTGCTAAGTATTGTGTACTGATTGTTTGATAAGTTGTGTACTATGTATTGTGTACTATGTGTTGTGTGCTATGTATTGTGTACTATGTATTGTGTGCTATGTATTGTGTACTATGTATTGTGTACTGATTGTTTGATAAATTGTGTACTATGTATTGTGTGCTATGTATTCTGTACTATGTATTGTGTACTGATTGTTTGATAAGTTGTGTACTATGTATTGTGTGCTATGTATTGTGTACTGATTGTTTGATAAGTTGTGTACTATGTACTGTGTACTGGTTGTTTGATAAGTTGTGTACTATGTATTGTGTGCTATGTATTGTGTACTGATTGTTTGATAAGTTGTGTACTATGTATTGTGTGCTATGTATTGTGTACTGATTGTTTGATAAGTTGTGTACTATGTATTGTGTACTATGTGTTGTGTGCTATGTATTGTGTACTATGTATTGTGTGCTATGTATTGTGTACTATGTATTGTGTACTGATTGTTTGATAAATTGTGTACTATGTATTGTGTGCTATGTATTCTGTACTATGTATTGTGTACTATGTATTGTGTACTATGTATTGTGTACTGATTGTTTGATAAGTTGTGTACTATGTATTGTGTGCTATGTATTGTGTACTGATTGTTTGATAAGTTGTGTACTATGTATTGTGTACTGGTTGTTTGATAAGTTGTGTACTATGTATTGTGTGCTATGTATTGTGTACTATGTATTGTGTACTATGTATTGTGTACTGATTGTTTGATAAGTTGTGTACTATGTATTGTGTACTATGTATTGTGTACTGATTGTTTGATAAGTTGTGTACTATGTATTGTGTGCTATGTATTGTGTGCTATGTATTGTGTACTGATTGTTTGATAAGTTGTGTACTATGTATTGTGTACTGATTGTTTGATAAGTTGTGTACTATGTATTGCGTGCTATGTATTGTGTGCTATGTATTGTGTGCTATGTATTGTGTACTGATTGTTTGATAAGTTGTGTACTATGTATTGTGTACTGATTGTTTGATAAGTTGTGTGCTATGTATTGTGTGCTATGTATTGCGTGCTATGTATTGTGTGCTATGTATTGTGTACTGATTGTTTGATAAGTTGTGTACTATGTATTGTGTACTATGTGTTGTGTACTATGTATTGTGTATTGATTGTTTGATAAGTTGTGTACTATGTGTTGTGTACTATGTATTGAGTACTGATTGTTTGATAAGTTGTGTACTATGTATTATGTGCTATGTATTGTGTACTGATTGTTTGATAAGTTGTGTGCTATGTATTGTGTGCTATGTATTGCGTGCTATGTATTGTGTGCTATGTATTGTGTACTATGTATTGCGTGCTATGTATTGTGTACTATGTATTGTGTGCTATGTATTGTGTACTATGTATTGTGTACTATGTATTGTGTACTGATTGTTTGATAAGTTGTGTACTATGTATTGTGTACTATGTATTGTGTACTGATTGTTTGATAAGTTGTGTACTATGTACTGTGTACTGATTGTTTGATAAGTTGTGTACTATGTATTGCGTGCTATGTATTGTGTACTATGTGTTGTGTGCAATGTATTGTGTACTGATTGTTTAATAAGTTGTGTACTATGTATTGTGTACTATGTATTGTGTACTGATTGTTTGATAAGTTGTGTACTATGTATTGTGTACTGATTGTTTGATAAGTTGTGTACTAAGTGTTGTGTACTATGTATTGTGTACTATGTATTGTGTACTATGTGTTGTGTGCTATGTGTTGTGTACTGATTGTTTGATAAGTTGTGTACTATGTATTGTGTACTATGTATTGTGTACTGATTGTTTGATAAGTTGTGTACTATGTATTGTGTGCTATGTATTGTGTGCTGATTGTTTGATAAGTTGTGTACTATGTATTGTGTGCTATGTATTGTGTACTATGTATTGTGTACTATGTATTGTGTACTGATTGTTTGATAAGTTGTGTACTATGTATAATTGTGTGCTATGTATTGTGTACTATGTATTGTGTACTGATTGTTTGATAAATTGTGTACTATGTATTGTGTACTATGTATTGTGTACTGATTGTTTGATAAGTTGTGTACTATGTATTGTGTACTGATTGTTTGATAAGTTGTATATGCTATGGTTCATGGACTATTGGATTGTTTGACAAATTCCTACTCTTCATGGATCACTGAATTCTTAAATATTTTTGAATTCTAAGCTTCTAATACCATTTGATTGTTATATAAGTTAGTGTGCTACGCTTCATGGATTACTGCATGAATTCTTTGCTAATTTAGAGTGCTAAGCTTCTAGTACCATTGGATTGTTTTATAAGTTCCTCTTGCATGTCTGCTACATTGACACTGAGTTTGTCAGATAGTTGCCTCTGGTCATTTAGGTTCTGGATCAGCTGCTCTCTATCCACCTCCAGATTTCTGACTGTCTTCTGTAGAGAAGCAATCTGAAGGACAAAAAAATGGAGGCTTTTTTTCTCTTCATTATTTTTAATTTTTAAAATTGGATAGTAACAAGAGTACTGCAAAATGTACATGATCCACCAGTAAAAATGCTTATATAGGGTGTGTTTTTACATAGCAGTAAGCTGTAGAGATTTCCATAATTCCTGTAAATTATATCCTCAAAAGATCATTTATACAATAAAAAAAACAACAACAACAAAATAACAAAAAACAAAGAGACCCATAGGTCACATCACTCATCTGAATCCCCTTGGCCCATTTTTAAAGATTTCCTCTATATATATTCACATGTAAAACTTTGATCCCTATTGTGGGCCCAACCTACCCCCGGGAGATATTATTTTTACAAACTTGAATCTGCACTATGTCAGGAAGCTTTTATGTGAATGTAAACTTTTCTGGCCCAGTGGTTCTTGAGAGGATGATTTTTAAAGATTGTCCCTATATATTTGTATGTAAAACTTTGATCCCTATTGTGGCCCCACCCTACTCTCAGGGGCTGTGATGTTAAAAATTTGAATCTGCACTATGTCAGGAAGCTTTCATGTAAATGCAAACTTCTTTGGTCCAATGGTTCTTGAGAAGATTTTTAAAGATTTTCCCTATATATTCACATGTAAATCTTTCATCCCCTATTGTGGCTCAACCTACCCCCAGGGATCATGATTTTAACAACCTTGAATTGGTACTATGTCAGGAAGCTTCTATGTAAATTTGTACTTTCCTGGCCCACTGGTTCTTGAGAAGAAGATTTTTAAAGAATTTCCCTATATATTTGTATGCAAAACTTTGATCCCCCCTTGTGGCCCCATCCTACCCCCCGGGGGCCATGATTTCAACAAACTTGAATCTGCACTATATCAGGAAGCTTTCATGTAAATCTCAGCTTTTCTGGCTCAGTGCTTCTTGAGAAGAAGATTTTAAAAGATTGTTCCTATATATTTGTATGTAAAACTTTGATCACCTATTGTGGCCCCATCCAACCCCCGGGGGCCATGATTTGAACAAACTTGAATCTGCATTGTGTCAGAAAGCTTTCATGTAAATCTCAGCTTTTCTGGCTCAGTGGTTCTTGAGAAGAAGATATTTAAAGATTTTTCCTAAATATTTGTATGTATATAAAACTTTGATCCCCTATTGTGGCCCCATCCAACCCCCAGGGGCCATGATTTGAAAAAAACTTGAATCTGCACTATATAAGGAAGCTTTCATATAAATCTCAGCTTTTCTGGCTAAGTGGTTCTTGAGAAGAAGATTTTTAAAGATTTTCCCTATATATTTTTATGTAAAACTTTGATCCCCCCTTGTGGCCCCATCCTACCACTGGGGGCCATGATTTTATCAAACTTGAATCTGCACTATGTCAGGAAGCTTTCATGTAAATTTCAGCTCTACTGGCCCAGTGGTTCTTGAGATTTTTAAATGACCCACCCTATTTTTGCATTTTTGTGATTATCTCCCCTTTGAAAGGGATATAGCCCTTTATTTGAACAAATCTGAAAGCCCTTCACCCAAGGATGCTTTTGGCCAAGTCTGGTTGAAATTGGCCCAGTGGTTCTGGAGAAGTCGAAAATGTAAAAAGTTTACAGACAGTAGGACGGACGGACAGACAATCAGAATAGCTCACTTGAGCTTTCAGCTCAGGTGAGCTAAAAAACTTGAAAGCCCTTCACCCATGGATACTTTTTGCCATGCTTGGTTGAAATTGGCCCAGTGGTTCTGGAGAAGAAGTCCAAAATGTGAGAAGTTTACAGACAGACGGACGGACAGACAACAGGTGATCAGAACAGCTCACTTGATATTTCAGCTCAGGTGAGCTAAAAACTTGGAAGATTTGTTTTAGTACACTATAAAACTAATGTCTCCCTTTCCATATTCCATAGTTTTTAATAACATTTTTAGGGATATCTTTTAAGTGAAAAGGTCAAGGTCAAAGGTAATTAAAAATGGTGCGCGACACACTGTCTTATCATGGTATTCCTACATTACCAAATCTCAAAGGCCTAATTGTCAAAAGACAAAATAGTCTGGTATAAAAATGCCCCCCAAATTCTATTATTTGGCCTTTTATATACAAGGTCAAGGTCAAAGATAATCAAAAATGGTATGCAACACAGTCTTATGATGGTATACCCACACACCAAATAACAAAAGGCCTATGTCAAAAGACAAAAAACATTATGATCCGGACAAAAAAATGCCCCAAAAATTCTATTATTTGATCATTACATAAAAGGTCAAGGTCAAAGGTAATCAAAAATGGTATGTGACACACTGTCTTATCATGGTATACCCACATATCAATATCAAAGGCCTATGTCAAAAGACAAACAAGAGTTGACAGATGACAACATAGCTTTGCGGGAAGCATGACTCTATTTAACCTTTCAAAAGGTTGAAGTTTTTGAAAAATAGGTCAAAGTCCAAGGTCAAAAGTTTTGATACCATATCAAAGGGCTGTTTATGAGGCATCTAAATATGAACTAGAGATTGCTTTTATGAAAAACAAATGTCTCCCCATTTTCCCAAATAGGCAATGCTCCAAATGAAACCTCCTCGCCTTCATGTACTGCATGGTATGGAGAAAGCATGAGCAGGAACATGGCCATTATGAACTCCGATAAGCCACATATGAGAATTAAGTGTTCACAAACTGTTTTACACCCTTCACCCCTCACATCCACTATAACTTTAAGGTTAACAATTGGATCCTCCTGTCCCTACAATATGCACATCTGCAAATGGCATTGAAGTATTGTACAAAATTTCAAGTCCATCGGATAAGTGATATAGAAGGAGAAGCGTTCATAAGCTATTTTAACATCCTCCATCCCTCTTAGATCCACTATAATGTTTAGGAAAATAATTGGATCCTCCTGTTCCAATAATATGCACATCTACAAATAGCAATGAAGCATTGTACAAAGTTTCATATCTATCCGATAAGCCATATAGGAGAAGCGTTTACAAGAATTTGTGACAGACAGACTGACAGATGGACGGACAGATGGAGAGAAAGTTAAAAAACAATATGTTTCCCCCTGAAAAAGGGGAGACATAAATATCAAATCCCTATCCCCATGGTTCAAAAGATATAGCCAACAGTGACTCCGAAGGTCCGTTGGACATTGACAAATGTCCGGTAATTTTTGTTTTGGTTCACTAAATATCAATTGTTGGCCAGACCAAGTGTCTGATAAATATAATTTTTCAATGAAATACATGATTAGATAAATTGTCAACTTTCAGCAGCATGTCTCAAAATTTATTCTGTTCTTTAGTCATTGCAAACTGAAAACGTGTTTCCTAAAATAAATTGCAATCATCAATTCCCCCGAAAGGGTGATAATACAATTGAGCAATATCCCGTGATGTCTTTGAAGAGTTTGAATTAGGTAATAAATAACTGGTAAATAAATCGTTAATTGTACTCTGATCAGTAAGTATTTTAACAACATGTGAACAGCAAACGAATCTGAAGTGAAATGCTTGGGCTAAAGTATGTCGCCAGGGCCATTCCAGGCAAAAATATCAAGAGGAAAAAATCTGACACAGACGAAGAGAAAAGAAAGAAACAAAAAGAATATGAACAAGATGTGTTTGTGAAACACAAATACCCCGGTAATGGCTAATTCCAAAGATGGCCAAGGTCATAAGGACAAATATCTTGGTATCAGTAGAAAGATCTTATCACAAGAAATGCTCATGTGCAATATGAAAGCTCTCATATTTACCATTTAGAAGTTATGACCAATGTCAATTTTTTTAAAAGTAGGTCAAATGTCAAGGTCAAAAGGTTTAGTACCCACAGAAAGGTCTTGTCACAAAGAATACTCATGTGAAATATCAAAGAGCATTTACTGTTCAAAAGTTATTAGCAAGGTTAAAATTTCAGACAGAATGACAGAAAGGACAAAAACAACATGCCCCCCAATCTTCGATCTTGGGGGCATAAAAATGTCTGTACTAATGAAAATGAAAACACATGTGAAGACAGTGGCAACTGCAGTCTTAATGAACCGTCCACTAATACATTGAGATGTAGACAAAAGCAAAGAAACACAACAGAATGGAAAAGAAATAAAGTCAAGCAGCTTCGCAATAAAGGAAAGGCATACACAAACAGCAAGGGCAGTAACATTTCTGGGAGAACATCGAAAGAAACAACTTGTAAATGCAAGTATAAATGTCAAGACAAAATCATTAACACCCAGAGGTCGGATATATTTCAAAGTTACTGGAATATATCATACGATCGCCAAAGAGATTTTATAAGGTGTAATGTAATGACAGAAAAGCGTAGAAAAACAAAAAATTCAGAAGAATCAAGAAGGAAACACACTATTCATTATTATTTGCCTATAGATGAGAGCAAAGTAGAGGTATGCAAGAGGGCATTTTTAGGATCATTGGATATTGGTGAGGAAACAGTTACGTATACATTAAAATAGAAAAAGAACCCTTTCTCTTCTACAGACGATAGAAAAAAACATATTCCAAAGAACAAAATTTCAGAGGATGAATTTTTTTTTTTATCAGACACCACCACATCTGTTCATTTCCAAGAACAGAATCTCATTACTGTAGAAAATCAACTGAGAGAGAATATTTGGACAGCTCTATCCATGAGAAAAATGTGCAATTTGTACACTGAGGAGTGTAAAGAGGACTGCAAGGAGGCACAGAAATATTGGCTGTTGCAAGGAGGCACAAAAATATTGGCTGTATGATAAAATATTTGCTACCAAGCTCAATGTAGGGTTTCATATGCGCATTTTGCGATGCATTTAGAAAAATGTCAGAAACAGAAAAACAAGAAAATATGACTGAATTTGAGAAACATCAGCAACGAAAGCAGGAAGCAAGGATGAAAAAGCAAGAAGATAAACAGAGATCAACTGAAAATGAGATGATCAAAACTATCAACTTTGATTTGCAAAAGGTACTTGTCACTCCTAAAGCTCAAGTAAATGACTTATACTACAGCAGAAACCTTGCTACTTACAACTTAAATATAATTGATGTAGTTACCAAAGAAACCATAGCAAAGCAAGGAAGCTGTGATATTGCTTCGTGTCTTCTTGACTACAATAAAAGTGTGAGTCACTTGATGTACTGGTGTACTATTCAGACAGATGCACCAGACAACAAAGAAATCTACCATTTAGTGGAATGTGTCTCTACTCATTGTTAATATTCCAATTCAAAAGATAACACACAATTATTTTGAAAGAGGGCACTCACAAATGGAGGGAGATTCTGTTCACACTACTACAATCCACAAAACATGCAGATATGTTTTCTTCCAGTGATTGGATGCTTGGTGTCCACAATGCTAAAGTAAACCCACCCAAATATGTAGTGAAGGAGTTGGAGAATACAGATGTATCAGAATTCAAAAGACTTACAGATGAATGTATAGGCCTGTCCGAAAATGTGAGTTATCTCTCTTTGCATTTAGTGTGAATGTGACAACTTCCGAGTAGTAACATAATCAGACTGCGCAATATTTGAAGTGTTATGTTGAGTGTGGATGCTGTTCAAAATCGAAAACAGTTGAAACCATTTCTACAAGAGGGTAAGAAAATATTAATGGAAACAAAATAGAATTTCTTGATCGAGTCAGGGGTGTGATTTTTCATGCAACTCATCAGCTCAAAGCTCGGGTTTTAACGAGGATCGACACGTGTATGGATCTTGCATATCATGGTACCCCATTCCCCTCCACCCCCCAACCCCCCCAAATCATATAAAGTAGGAAATCAATGTTCTCACTGTTTTACCAGGGCTAAAATTACTCCATCATTACCAACCGACTCTTTTAAAATTAAACTAGATTGCAATGCTTTGGTAATTCTCTCCAAAGTAACTGGACGTGGGTGGGTTGTCGTCCTCTATTTACAACATTAATTTTCTATTATTGTTACATGCAAAGTTGGTTATTTTCACGTGTATGAAGGAAACCTATGTATTGTGATTTTTTGTTAACGTTAACATATTTGTTGGCGTGATTGCTGTAAAATTATACAGCAATATCTTTGCGGCCTTCTGCACTGTTGATAATGACGCTTCTCGAATATACTACCCGGAAGTCTTAAACTACTGTTACGCAAGCGCACTACGTACCGAATCAAGGAAAGATAACTCATGTTTTCGGATTGGCCTATAGGCAACAGCATTTTTGTAGAAGATGCATCTTATCAACAGTCATTATTAACAGTGCAGAAGGCCGCAAAGATATTGCTGTATAATTTTAGGATCAAGAGTAAAATGGAACAATATCCATTCATTTCAGTATCGAAGGAAGAACCTACCAAGATATTTTTCAAATAGGAAATCAGTCAGCCAGAATATATATCATTTGATATTCAAGGAAGAACCAGGGTAGGAAAGCTGAGAAACATGAAAAATTACCATCTTAAACCACTTTATTCAGCCCTAATCCCAATATCAGATGCCAAGTTCAAAGATCTGATGAATCTATGCAAGAAAAACATTATTCCTCGCATTCATCACAGTTTCTACTCACAGCTTCCTCACAAGGGGAATATGTGCAACATTCTGAAAGAACCCCATGAAGAAGACAAGTCAGAATGACTCTAGATTACAGTAGAGCATCTCATAATCTGTGCACTGTGTAGCTTTCGTTTGTCAGTTTTGCCAAGTAGCTTTCCAAGAACTCATTTTTATTTAGTACATGATTCCATTTGAACACATCAACAAAACAGTTTTGTTTCTTTTTTCTGATGTTGATGCGACTATTCTGATGTTGATGTGACTATTCTGATGTTGATGCGTGTTCCATTAATCTATATGGTTTTTGTAGATCACATTTTCGAAGATTTCTAATATAAATGTACATGTAGCTATCCATTGACGATTATTTGTGTATGTTAGTGGATTAACAAGCTGAATTGTTAGTCTTAATGTTAATTTATGAAATAACAAAAGTATTTTTCACACTATTCACGAGTTTGTGTTTTATTGAATGACAAATTCAGATATATTTGTTTTGAAATAGTACATCCTGTGAAGTACAAATGTACAAACTTGTGTTCCATTTCATAAATGATATTTTGAAAATGATTCACTTACGTAGTATCTATATCATTCCCATTCTGTATAATTCAAAAAGGCGGTAAGTGGAAGTTACGACCTTACGTATGGTAAACAATGATTGAATACTTCCAAACCAAAAGGACGTATATGTGAAAATAGGTTAAAAACCAGATATAAAACAACATGGAAAACATTTTTGTTTCTAAATCGATTGAGACATTTTGTATCTTATCAAAAAGTTTTCTTGCAATAAAACAGTTTTTTTGTGTTTTTCTCTCTTATTTGAAATCAAAGTTTGCACACACATACGACCATCTGCCACGAATTAACGCTCGGATGATGCCAACAAATTGTGAAATTCTAAAAATGTTTTAGAAAAAACCCAATGAAACTCTCATCAGATGGTTTGACCACAACACTGTGAAGGCTAACCTGGATAAAATGTTGTAATTTACCCATCTTGCATCAAATTCGTCATAAACTGTAAAACTTATTCATTGTATGGACATAGCAAATTACGGATAAAAGTAAATCAACAGGACCCCATGGAATCCTTGTAAATGAGTTTTGCCGTTTTGTGTTTAAAAGAATTACCAATTCATCTTTCTCAGTGTCCACTTCCATAGGTGACAATCCATTATTTCCAACTTTCTCTGAAGACTTGATCAACATCGTCCTTAATTCACTGTTCTGTGTTGTTAAAGCATCAATCATATCCTAAAACAAGTCCAATTTTATCATGCTTAATTCCTGCATCCTCTTTTCAGTAGAAGTATATATCATATAAGTGAGTAATTTCCAATATTCAATATTAAAATTTAATATCTCATACATGCAGTGTATATCACACATAGGTTAAATTTTAAGTTAATTCAAACACATTTGCACAGACAGATGGACAGGCATTTCTATAAACCAACCAAATATTCATTTGGGGATGGGTTATAATTACCAAATATTTTATCCTTGCCCTGTGACACATATCCATTATTCATCTATTACTCCTTTCCCTAAACAATGATAGTATCTATATTCATGACTTAAACTTTCTTCTCACCTGTGAGTTATGGAGCTCTCTCTGCAGGGTTTCCACAAGCTGAGCCTGAGCCTCATAATGCCTCAGTCTGTCTTGGAGATGGTCATCTATGTAAGTGTTTTCAACATTCTGAGTTTCCTTCACCAAATTCTCTCTATTGGATATCTACAAAAGAACAGAATTGTCTTAAAGTAAGGTTTGCAGCAACAGGGAGATCATCATAGTATTAACTTGAATTGCTGGTTGTTGTTTTGTTGAGGTTTTCAAGTCATTTGATGATCAACTTCAACAACCATTTTTGTTTTTAGTGAAGTCACAGCAGGAATATTTGTATTTTTTTTAAAATTACCAATATCGGTATATTTTGATTATCAAAATGACAATCGATTATTCACATCGTTTCAATTATAGCGACCGATAATCGAAAGTGGGTAATGAGGTGCATTACTATAGAATATCATTTTATTTACATAAAGAAAGCCAGCAAATGTTTAGAATGATTGAAAATGTTGTGGGAGTGAATCACTCCTGCATCTTCACCATTATGAAGATCCTAAAGAGTTGTAGCCCCCCCCCCCCCCCCCCCCCCAGAGAGGACTACATTATTGCAGCTATTCAAATTAGGATGTACCAAGTGTTTGATGTCTGTTAAGGAAAGGGTTCTCAAGATATTGAGTGGACAGTGTCTTCCAATGTCCAGAGTGGATTGACCTTTTGACCTGAAAATCGTAAGAGTCCTCTTCTACTCATAACCAACACACATACATGTATGAAATATCGTTACGATTAAGTGAATAGTTCTCAAGATATTGAATGGACAACATGTGGTTTTCCACCCAACAGGTGCAAAGTAATATGCTTGTCTTTGAAAGGGCATAATAATAAAGTAGAAAATGACACACTTTCACCTATCAAAGTTATTCGGAGGAAACAGCCTCTCTTTAAATATTTAAACGAAATGATGCCAAAACATCACATAGTACAATAATAAACTTCCGACTTTACCCAGATCACAATTGTTTAACTAAAGCGTTCAATTTTTACTTAGTACATTTCTCAATATTTTGATACATGCATATATGAGGCGATATATGATGTTTGCGTATGTTAAAAGCAATACTTTGATTAATCAACAAACGGGCATTTCATCAATTACCTTCGCAGTGCTTATAACGAAATTATAAAATCTGACATTTACGTGAAAATTTCCACACCACACATTTGATACTAAAATTACATATGATCGCGACAAATGATAAATCAAGTTAAGCATTACCTTTTGTGTAGTACAAATATGATATAAACATTTTTATTAAATCACAAGATCATTGTAATTCGGATTTTTCAATATCATTGGGTGTTTTTATCTGGAACCGATTGACAGATGGTTGACTGTAAAGATTATTGCTTGTATCACAAATGACAATCATGTTACATTGTTGTAATACGATAAGTATAATAATTCTCAACCAAATACAAAATAGCAAGTAAAAGGGACGAACCAGGTAAAGACTAACTTCCTACACAAATTTATCATATTTCAACAAAAGTCTCAAAAATTGCAATGGTTTTGGTGTATTCCTATAATAATGTTTACATGTGTACAGACATAATTATATATCATTTGACGCTATATACAAATAATCCCACTCAACTGACGGAGATATATGTCTATCCATTTTTTAATACAAGTTCAGGAAAGATTTGTGGTATGACTCATCTAAGCCCATCAATGGAAGTCACTAGCTGTACAAGTTACTAACACATTACTACTTCCTCTAACATTTATCCACCACTGGGAAAAGAGTACCAATTCATTTCCCATAGACCTCAATACTAACCTTTGGCCCTCTCACTAATTAACTCTATCAATTTTAAACAAATGACCGCAAACATTTCAAAGTTCATTCCAAGTGTTGATAAAAAACGACAAAAATTATATAGGGTCCCGTGCCTTTTATAGGTCATATTTGTACTTTTTTTACAACACATAGCAATCTGCAGTAAATTACACCCTTCATTTTAAGTACACCCCTACCATGGTAATTTCCGCAATCATTTCTCGATTTTGTGCGCTAATTTTTCATCCTGACAATTAATTTGAACCTCTATGATATTTCTTTCAATTCCAAATAATTTCACTCTTGATATTAGTCAATCACGCAACACCTATAGACATTTATACCTCTGCTCAATCTTGGGTAAACTGTGTCCGGGTTACACGTGCAGGTGTTTGGTACTCTCATTCCTATCCTCATAATGTTAACGACCTTAAAATCAGGCAAATTTGTTATTTTCAAAGACCACATATACTGAAGTGTATATGTATGAAAATTTAGTTCTGTAACTTCAATGTGAAGGGTACTGTGAACCCCCTTAACAAGTGTACCGTCTGCTGACAGTGCCGTTACAGGGAATGAATGATTCTGACACATGTCACAAGTTCGCCATCTAGCTGACGATTGTAATAAATATTATATCTGTAAATCGCATGTGTTTTGTTTGTTATGGAATATATAATCATTTTAAGATAAAATTTTGTTCATATCTTCATCAAGGTGGATTCTACCCGGAATGTGAGAAAAACCCCAAATTTCCTGAAAATTCCAAAAAATTGCTGAAATATACTCTGTAGTAAATGGAGAATTCTGCATACTTTTACTATATTATGAAACTTACACTATATAGGTACCCAATAAATAACATGGCTATTACCTGGTTTCCTGCAGACTAGATTCTATGATAAAACTTGTACCCCACCCCCTTCCGTAGAAATCTGCACCCAAGACAAAACAGGATCTCCAGGCCGATACACAGCCTTTAATGACAGAAATGGTTGATATGTAAGATACTAACACCTGGTGAGGCATCTCTGTACTTTATGCGGCACTTGGTACATCTCTGGTATTATCCCCCCCCCCCCCCCCTTTTACTGGGAGATTTTGAGAACCCCATACTAATTTATCGTTATAGAACCTCGAAAAACTGAAATTGTGTGATCTCAATCCCAATGGCTCTTGTGTGATCTAATTTTCATAAAAACGTATGAAAAACATGATTCTGGTTTCAAATAAAGTGAAATAAACATTATTTCCGGATTGAAAAGTCACCTGATGAGGTCTCTATAGGGAAAAGAGAACCAATTCATTTCCCATAGACCTAAATACTAACCTTTGGCCCTTTTACTAATTAACTATATCAATTTTAAAAAATCAATATATGTACCCAGGGGTGCATGAGCCGAGTTGCATGGGATACATTGTAAAGTCAGGAATGATGTGGCATATTTATAATTGTGGAGAACTAATTTCAGTTTTAAACTTTTCGAGTTACTGTCCAGAAACCATATTTGTCTGAAGTTTTCAATCTATTTTCGGTCACTGTGACCTTGACCTTTGACATTTTCTCTCCAAAATCAATAGGGGCCTTGCTTTGCTGGTATCCAACAAAGCAAGTTTCATTTGATTCAAATTAAAAATTTTCGAGTTATCCTCCGGAAACCAAACTTTTTTGGAATTTTAAATCTTTTTTCGGTCACTGTGACCTTGCCCTTTGACCTATTTTCTCCAAAATCAATAGGGGTCTTCCTTACCTGGTACATAACAATATCTTTAAATATCATTTGATTCAGATTTAATCTTTCTGAGTTATCATCCAGAAACCAAATTTTTCTGAAATTTTCATTCTATATTTGGTCACTGTGACCTTGACCTTTGACCATTTTTCTCCAAAATCAATAGGGGTCTTCCTTACCTGGTACCCAACAATATATCAGAGTTTCATTTGATTCAGATTTAATCTTTCTGAGTTATCATCCGGAAACGAAATTTTTCTGAAATTTTCATTCTATATCCGGTCACTGTGACCTTGACCTTTGACCATTTTACTCCAAAATCAATAGGGGACTTCCTTACCTGGTACCCAACAATATATCCAAGTTTCATTTGATTCGGATTGTAAACTTTTTGAGTTATCATCCGGAAACCAATTGTTGACGCCCAACCGCCCGCCGCATCACCAAACCAATAGCCAAGTTCAATTTCGTTGCAACTTGGCTAACAAATGACCGCAAACATTTCAAAGTTCATTCCAAGTGTTGATAAAAAATGACAAAAATTATATAGGGTCCTTTGCCTTGTATAAGCCATATTTGTACTTTTTTACAACACATACCAATCTGCAGTAAATTACACCCTTCATTTTAAGTACACCCCTACCATGGTAATTTCCGCAGTCATTACTCGATTTTGTGCGCTAATTTTTCATCCTGACAATTAATTTGAACCTCTATAATTCCAAATAATTTCATTCTTGATATTAGCCAATCACGCAACACCTATGGACATTTACCGTATTTTGCCGAATATAATACGCAGTGGTGTTTAATACGCACCCCCCACTTTGAGCCTAAAAGTTGGTGAAAAAACGCACTTCGGGTGTATAATACGCAGCAAAAATTTTGACCAAGCGGTAATCTTTATTTTATACTTGGTGTTAATTTTCACTTAATATTTTTGCAGAAATAATGAATTCTAAACAACGCACAATAATTTGCAAACTTTTTGAGATGAGGTCTACATCGCGGTAATCTTCAATGAGAATCTTCAGGGAAATATCAACCCGGACAAGCCTGTTCATTTCAGCAAAGCACGAGATTTTGTAGCATTAAAGTCTTAACTGACTCAATATTTCCTTTGTTGAAACTTCAAATCAATCAAATAGCCGATGTTATAAAAATAAAATTAAACAATTAAACTATCGCTTATTTTACTGTAATCAACACACCATGGTAGGTACAAAGATGCAAATTATCAACTCCTCGTTAACTACGATGACTATTAAAATGTGTGAAAAAAAATTTTGTTAGGTATTTCTTTACCCGGAGGGGGTATCTAACAAAAGCAGTGTACACAACAATGGCTTCGTAAAACACACGCTTTTACGCAAGAATAGTTATTTCAAAGATTCAAATAAGTATTTCATTAAAAATTAGGCCTATTCATAAAACTTACAGTAAACAAACTTTTAGCAAGTGACAAAATTATTTTCCAACAATTTTAGCACGTGTCAAGGCATTATTGTGTACACATGCTTTCAATAATGGCGGCATGCGATGTAATGAATAGTCAGATCCAATGCAATTTGATTGGCTGTTTGTTTCATGATAATTGAATTATTTAGATATTGTAAGTATATATATCACATTTTCTGCAATTTTACGTTTCTGTAGTAATTTTCTTGAGGTCGAATTTTCTACTTAATAAATAGGTGAACGTGAAAAGGCGTACAGTATCCGAAGCCTTGGTCTTTGAGTGAAATATTACACTACTTAATCGCCGAGTTTCATCTGGAAAAAAAGGTCAAACACCTATTGTGGTATATAATACGCACCCCTTTCTGGCACAAAAATATTCTCTAAAAAAAGTGCGTATTATATTCGGCAAAATACGGTATACCTCTGGGTAAACTGTGTCCGGGTTAAGCGTGCGGGGGTTTGGTACTCTCATTCCCACTATCACTTGTGGTACCAGCCAGCAATTATTGAAAATCCAACCCTCCCAACTCATTTCATGATAGCTGTTTTGCTTATTTATTCTAGATGCATTTTATATGAAACAGTTTCTGCATCCAGTTTTCTTTTTTGAGGGCCTCATCAACTGTTGAGTGAAGGAGTGCCCAAAAAATTGCCACACCATCCATAGTACAAGAAATCTGGCCAGGCAGTCTAGCAGCAGTAATGGGATGTTGGAACTCAACTAGTTTTCATACATTTAATCATATTGTGATTTGTTGTTAGCCTTGTTCGACTTTCGTCGCATTGTGTGGCAGGTCTAGGGGGATTTTAGGGGCATTTTGGCCAGTTTTCCCCCATCTGTCAATCTTGATGGAGGGCATGTGTTGTTCATTGGGGGAAGAATAAACCCTCAGGTGTGGTTTATTGGGGAATGTATAATCCTTCATGTAGTGTAACATTGGGGTCCACAAGTGTCTGCCAGACTGGGGCTCCCTTCTACCTCTTTTAAAACAGAGGGATCGAGGCTCATCTTGGAGTACCCAGTGTCAGCAGTACTATCAACCAGGCAGACCTGTGATTCTTCCGTCGGAAGACAAAATCTCCCGAATTTGAGCCCCCCTTCCGTTCCTTCCGTTAAAATGTAAAATCTTCCGTCATTTCAAATTTTCAACAACAAAAATTTTCTGAGTGCCATTTTTCGATATTGATAACAAAAAACCCCGAGACAATCGAAAGTTGTCTATTTCCTGTTATTGATTTTCTGTCACAGTGACTGCACAGGTAAGCAGGTAAATGTCAATTAACGAGGGTACAGTAATTACTGAAGCCATTTGAGGAGTTAATTTATGATTACACAGTAATTAGTGATAATAAACAATTAGTGGATGATATAAAAGATTGTTTTTGGCACATGCTCTGGTGATTAGGAAGTGATAACGACAGTTGAAGTTGTTATAAAAACATCAAGTCGGACGATCTTTGATGCTGTTGAAAATTTGGTAAGGTGCAGGTGGGAAAAAAAAGTGGGCACTGAAGATGTTCGTAAAATGTGTGGACAGAATGACACAATTGTATTAGAATGGATTATCTCTAACTGAACTGTATATTCAAAGATGGATACGGCAAGACGACGATGGGTGTGTACAGTTCGAATATTCTCAATATTTATTTACACATGCATGTATAAATAGTACGTGGCCAAGTCTTGTAACATATATTTGTTCACTACACGTTTCACTGAAAAAACACGTTTTCAGATATGTACTGTAGTTCTTTTACGTGAGAACATATTCTTTATATTATTTAGCTCACCAGTGCTGAAATCTCAAGTGAGCTTAAATTTGTTAGTAGGCCTAGATCTAATATGTTGGTCAACTTTTCTGAAAAGTGATAATTGTTATAACTTGTTATCTCTGTAATAAATATATAAATATAACAAGTTTTTTTCTTTTAATTGTGGTTTTTAAGGTATTGACTTAAGAATTATCAATGTTCTTAACACAAAAAAGGAATTATCAATGTTCTCAACACAAAAAGGATCTGATGATTATGAACTCAGACACTTGTAACACAAAAAAAAACTACTAGTAGCATGATTTCATTAGCCAATGAACACACAAAAACGGTAAAAAAATGTCGATAAAAAATCTCCAGTTATCAGACCAAAACTCCAGCTGAAAATTTTCAAATCTCCAGTTGTGGCATGACAGTTCTGTCACAGGTCTGACAAGGGAGCAATTCTTTGCAAAATAGGTAAACAGATATGTCAACCATTCAACCCCTGTCCACATGTTGTTGCCTAACATTAGGACTTCACTGGCACTTGTGCCCAACACAAGACCAAGGTAATGGTCCAAACTCAATATATTCTGATGAATTTTGTGTATACCTTCATTGTTTTGGCTACTAGTTAATTAAGCCACTTCAGCCTAATGGGGTTAGGTGTCCCTAGGTGGATATATTGATTGTTCAATTAAGTTATATATGTACAGGTGACTCTCGATAACTCACAGTTCAAGGGACCTTCATAAACCTTTCGAGAAATTGAGAGTTCTCAAGATCGAAATTCAGATATTGAAGGTCCGTCGATGTGGTTCAGATTTAACAGTAACCAGAAAAGTTTACCAACAAGATCATATCGTTTTGACATGCTTTCCTTCAAATTCGTTATGTAGTTAATTTGATATCAAGAAAAAAAAAAAAACAACTTATTTTGTAATAATAAAAACATTTCAAATTTTATGTATTTATTCATTCTTCAATCATGCTAATTAAGATAGGCATCCAAAACCAAATCCAAAACCAAGTTCTGATGATGCTTTACCATCGCAAACTAAACAGAGCACAATGTTATGTCGCTTTAACCAAAACAAAAATTCTAACGAATGCATAAAATGCTTTATAATTAGAGCAACTTTACACAAAGAACAAAGAGAAATTTAACAGTCTGTAGATCTCTAAATTAATGTATAAAACTTACTCTCTCCTTGTCTAGTCAAAACAAATTATAGATTTTATTCATAGGATTATATATAATTTTAATCATCACAACACAAGACCCCAGTGTAAACTGACCAATTAGCTAATTATATACTCAAGTGTGTCACCTCCACAAAGAAACACAGGTGATGTAAACACCTAAGGCCACAGTTTTTTTATTTCTTGGTTTACAGATTCGCCGACCCTAATTTCTGGGAAATCGGAAAAAAAATAAAATGCAAATTTTTACTTTTTTTTAATTCCGCCAATTCTACCCAACGTGTCAAACCGAAAATAAAACTAAAATGCATTTTAAATTTTACGAATAGAAAATCGTGAAATGCAAAAGTATTGATTTGTATTTGGTAATCACTATTCGTTTTGCGAAATATCTTTATTCTGTATTTTTAAAAACCATGTTAACAGATATGGCCACGATGACAGTAACAATACCTGTATATATCGTTCTTGTTGACAAAATATATGCCAGATGGCATTTCGTTACCCCAAAAAAGGGAATTGATAAAAATAAATATTTCTCATACAATTGGCGGTATTTCTGCAGTGCTAATTCGGTGTTTAAGGACGAGGGGAAAGGTACAGTTGTTAGCGACTTTACTAGATAAGGATGTTCTAGAATCGTTAGTGATAATGTTGTACGGACCCGGTTTGAGTGTGTCGAGGGCCTGTACCAAGACAGTTATATTATTCAAACTAGTGACTTTATACCACAGCAGTACATGCTACAGTGGAACCCCGTTATTACGTTTTCCATTTTGTCACGATAAAATAACGTAATACCGGGGGCAACGTAATAAACGTTCCCAGTTAAATCCATTAAAAATATCATTTGGAAATTGTATATCGTCCGTTGGTACTCTGAGGTGATAATTTCTTTTGATTGATATTAGTAAGTACAAGAAGCATCGATTTATTGATTAATTATGATTTTAACATTGAATTCGACTCCAAAGTATTTAAAATCGGCCCGAGAATGCCGCCTCTAACTGGAGGCGGCGAATTTCCAGTTTATGTAATGGCGACGGTTCAGAAAACGTCAGATATTTCGGACTATGCTGAAACTAGCTTAAAACCAAGAGTTGTTTGTGAAACACCATGTCCCCAAGTCTGACCACATTTAATTAAATCATTCATGCACCTATTACCTGGACCTTCCAGTTATCTTGTATAAAAGCTATGACCAAGGCTAATGTTGCAGACAAAGCAATAAAAGACCACCCAAAACATGGGTTATTTATACATGTAAAATCCCAATGTCCCCGAGTGCCAATGTTCAACTAATGAATAATGACCATTTGAAGTCGCATAGCAAAAGATGAACATGCCTTAATGAAACTGTATCTATAAACATGTTTGTCGTCAGTGTAAACCATTTACTAATTGCCATTTTGGTTTACTGGTTCAAGCAGAAACTTGCAACTGATCTTCAACACATTCCCTGTAAGAATTTTTGGAGATAGTGTATTCGAAAATTTCAGAGCATCATATAACGTGTTTTTAGGCCAAAGTTTTTATTTTTTTTGGTTTACGATTTTTTGCCACCAAAATATGCGTTGGGTGGTCGAAAAAAAAAAAAAAAAAAAAATTGGAACCTTAACCAAATAGTATTTAAATTGACTGAATAAAAATTAAAAAACACATTTTTTTTGTCAACTTTAATTTCCATGATCACTTTTTATTCAATTTCAAAGCATTTCGAACTTTAGGCTGAATGCCTCTTGATATGCAGTTTCCACAAATAGGTCTGACAATGCTATAGTTTTTTCTCAAGTCTTGCACAGTCTGCGATGTGCTGTCCACTTCAGTATCCCCACAGAAGAAACAAACTGGCTGAAACTTGGTCGTGATGCCTGCAAGCAAAGACTCATAAAAGTTATAAAATACTAATAAAAGTGATTGTGTAAAATAATGCAGAAATAAATAAAAATTTGACGTAGTCTTATCACACATATAAAATATAAAATATTGATGTGCAAAATTTTTGATCTAGATTTTTTTTACATTAAATATATACCCATGTGCCTACCTTGAAGAGGGTAGTTTGTCATATGATTTTTGGACATTCATCAAAACGTCAAAAACATTTGGCCTAACACATCCCTTTTCCTTGTCCTCAGCTGCACCTCTCTTGTCTGTAAAAAAAGTAAATAAAAATCCTAAAACTCGTTCTTATAGCGAGTCTTAAAGTATTCAAGGTAAAATTGCAGACTCTGATTATTCTAGCACTTCATGTGTCCGATTTCATGTTTTTAAACTCTTATGTCCAATATTTAACGATTATCTTGTTCGAGACACCGAGTTTTTCGTTAAGATATTTGTCATTTTATCATTTAATATTCACACAAAAATATCTGACATATATGAGTTCTTACCATTCTGTTTTATGTGAACGAAAATAAATCGCACGCCAAATGACTCCAGAACAGAAATGGGAGTATCTGGGTCTGTTATTGTCGATGACGATGGTTTTCCTTCTTCCGAATTACAAGTCCGAATTTCCAAAATGGACACATTATGCTGGGACAGATGTGGGTAAAGCGCATCGCCTATTCTTTGGTCAGTCTTTCCACTTAGGAAGAAGCTTTTGGAAAGCGATGGATTGCTTTCACAATAAGCTTTCACCTTAAAATACGTCCGCCCCGCCAGTTTTTGACATTCGCGTTCTATTTGTGCTAGTCATTTAAATGTTTGTAATCTTCGTGAAATCCTCGGAGCGTACAAAGCGTTTTGAAGATTAAGATATATTCTAAATTATAGAACCTGTTGTTTAGTCGAAAAAAATCCGGAAAAAGATGACAATTTCGGGAAAGTAAATCCATTTTTTTTTTTCGCAAATAGGAAAAAATAGGGTCGGCGGGATCGTAAACCAACAAAAATAAAAACTTTGGCCTTATCCAATCGATTATTTGTATATAGCATCAAATAATCTATATTATCTACAAATTTGTTTGAAGCAGGATAAAAAACCCAAATTCTTCTGCCATCATAATGAATCTAATCACTTTGTCAACTTACAGTTTCTTTGAGTTGCTTAATTTCTTCATCCTGTTGACTCAGTCGACACAGCAGTTCTCTAGAGCTGTGCTGCTCAGATTGAACTTTGGTCATCAACTCCATGTTATCGTTGCTCTGCAAATATTTTAACAGAGATAAGGTACAAATGACCATTCATGTTCCCTAGAGGAGGAAGTTTGGAATTCAGTTGTTTTCACTGTTTCATATCCTATCGCAAAGAAAATGCAAAGGTTTGATTTTACATTTATAAATACACATTAACCACAGGCACTTCTTTCTGTAAATAACTTCATTACGACCTCTGTATACTAATAATAACGCATGTTATTATCAGTATACAGAGGTCTTAAGTTATTTACAGAAACAAGTGCCTGTGACATTAACCCAGCAATATTGAGTGGAGATGCTCCACTTTGTAGTACTCTTGTTGTTAGGGCCTTCCTTCTTCAACAGAAGACTCTCTTGCTATTCTGTTGCTTCTTTACAAGCCACCTATAAAACATATCTTTCTTTACCCTTGCTTGACTCTTTATTAAAACAAGATTGCTACACGTAGCCATGTCCCCTGCTGCCGCAAAAAAAGTTAAAGCACAAAAGTCTCTTAACTCCTGTAAAATTTGTAAAACCTAAATTGTGGTGAAATATTATCAACTACATATTGTGACTAATAATCTTGCAAAATTTGAAAAAAATTCATACAGCGGTCTCTGAGAAGTTACATCGACAAAGTGTTCCCATAGTGTAGCATGTAACAAATTCAACAAAGTTCCATAACTCCTGTAAAAATTGTTGAATCAAAATGGTGGCACAATATGACCAACTACACATGGTGACTAACAATCCCACAAAATATGAACAAAATCCACTGAGCGGTTTCTGAGGAGTTGCATCCACAAAGTGTTCTTAAAGTGTAGCCTGCACAATTTCAACAAAGTCGCATAACTCCTGTAAAAATTGTCGAATCAAAATAGTGGCATAATATGATCAACTATACATGGTGACTAACAATCCTACAAAATATGAACAAAATTCGTTGAGCTGTTTCTGAGGAGTTGTGTCCACAAAATGAAGTGGGACGAACAGACATCGGTATATCTATGTCCCTAGCTACCACATTGCGGTGGGAGACAAAAATTAAGTATTAAAATAGGTAGACAGAATCTTTGTTTTTTCCTTAGAGAAACTACAACTATTGAATATGAGTTGTAGTTTCTATGAATAATTTATACTCAAAATGGACTCTGAATTGGCTAAAAAAAAAAAACCCACCAAAAACCAAAAACACAAAAAATTCTTTAAAACAAGAGGAACATCTGCCACATCGCTCACCTGAGTCACCTTGGCTCATATTCAAAGATTTTTCCTATTCGCATGTAAACTTTGATCCCTATTGTGGCCCCAACCTACTCCCGGGGACCCATGATTTTTACAAAATTGAAACTTCCCTGGCCAGTGATTCTTAAGAAGATTTTTAATGATTTTTTTCTATTTGTTAGTTATGTAAAACTTTAATCCCCTATTGTGGCCCCATCTTAACCACAGGGGTCATGAGTCTCACAAACTTAAATCTGCACTATGTCAGGAAGCTTTCAGGTAAATCTCAGCTTTTCTGGCTCAGTGGTTTTTGAGAAGATGTTTCAAGATTTTCCCTATATATTTGTATGTAAAACTTTAATCCCCTATTGTCGCCTCATCTTACTCCCGGTGGTCATGATTTTAATATTCAATCTGCACTATGTCAGGAAGCTTT
>NC_079165.1:49047068-49082068 GCF_947568905.1 Ostrea edulis | reverse complement strand
ATATTGCAAATCATTTTCTGTTTTATGGGAAAAGGTTATATCAAAAGAAGGACAGTGGGCGACATGGATCGCTCACTTACATTAGTATTGTAAATAGAGGAAAGATAACTCTTACATATAAAAGAACGGTAACTCTTTCTTCAAGATGGCAGTAATTCAATTAATCGCCAAATTCGTTATAATGCCATAATTTCATAAGAACAAAAGGTGGCGGTTTATCGAGAGTTGACTGTATGTATTGAATTGTATGTGAACATACATATGTTAATGACATTTTTCATTGAACAACAGGTATATAAACAGTGCTTAAGCAAGATCTGATTGCTGATAAGAGACATTGTTTATACTTGGTATGAATAACATGTACAGTCAAAACTGCCATAGCGACCCACTGTATTAAGCGACTCACTGTCGTATGTGACCATAAAAAGTTCCCCCCAAGACGTTACTCTATATATTGTACCTGTATTAAACGACCACCTGTCTGACGCGACCAACGACCATGATTTTTACAACCTTTTCGTGTATTTTCATGAAATTTTACCTCTATTTAACGACTGTACATTTTTCGATTACAACGTGATTACTACTTTCGATTTCGGTTGAGCCGACTATTCTGGGAATTATCGCCCCTAACACTTTCGTTTTCAAACGCACGACTATTCTGGGAATTATCGCCCCTAACACTTTCGTTTTAATACGAACAGTCGGCCCTCTGAATAAATAAAACCCAAGCTGTCAACATGCAGTGTCATGTGTGGTTAATTAATAAAACCTGAGTTGTTGTTTATTTAACAAAATCAAGGATCAGGGAATCAAGGCCGGTGTATTTGAAGGTGTGAATTTCGACAAACTTTAAGAAGTGCCGGGTAGGCTAGATCGGAAATGAAAATCTATCAATTGTTATACCATTATGTTCAACAGAGTAAAAAAAACTGCCCGATTGCGATATAAATCAGGTAAATATTGTGCTTAGGACTGAAATTTTAAACAGAGTATTCGCAGTTTTCCTGCATGAGATACTCGAGGTTTCCAGAATAATGACCGGAACTAGTGGCTCACTTCGACATGTCCCGAGTATTTGACACGTCCGAGTTCAAGAAAATTGCCTGCATTAGTTCTAAACTTAAAAGATTTGCTGTGCATGTACAATGGATACTGTGATTTATTTAATGTTTCTCAAATTGAATAACATTTTTCCAGCATGTATTGCACAAAAGGAGACGTAACACTTCACCATTTGCTTTCTTACCACAAGCATTGCATTTTTCAGTTACACTGTACAAGTAGGCTATACATAAATACCCTTTACAACAAAGTGTTTATTAGTTTTAGAAAATCTACATGCAGTTCATAAATAATTTTTAAATCTCATGTAAATGTGTAATATGAAATGCATGCAAAGTTTATCATTCTTAAATAGATTAAATGTACTTTTTGATGAATAAAAAATTATGATACAACACATTGTATTCTAGATTTTTATCTACAGTGTATTATTAATTTTATTTTACAACTATTAAAACCGTACTTGATATTCTTAATGATAAATTCCAAATACATGTAGTCATTTTCTCCATTGTACAAATTATTTGCGAAATTTTATCCATTAACTGCGAAAAATAGGCAACCTGTATTAAGAGACCACCTGTCATATGTGACCTTTTTTCCATTCTCCGTTGGACAGTCTCTTAATACAGGTTTGACTGTAATTCTTAAGTATCAAAGACAACAAAAATCAATCCACACAAAATCATGTTCACTACAAATAAGAAATTTTTACCAAAAATCGAATACATCGACAGCATCCAAAAAATGAAGTATTCTAATATGCCTGGGTCCCATGTGAAGTAACCTGTCTCTCGACAATATAGCCCTACCACCAACAAACATGTGCTGCATGCCTTGATCAATCAATCTCAGACAAGCTACTATTTTCAGAAAAATGATCGAGTCCTTTTCATTATGGAAATATAAATTTGAATATGTTATAAAATTCAAACCACTGCCAAAGCATGTACATGTGGCCTTTATTGAATGAATAGTTGTGTACAAAACAAAGTGAAGACGGACTTACCTGCTGAAATTGGCATTGTCTTGGCTTTGGGCTTTACATTGTTGTTTGAGGTCTGCTTGCTCTGACATCAGCTGATTAATCTTCTCTTGACTCTGTCTTTCACTTTCATTTAGCTGTGAGGTTTGATCACTGTCCATGTTTTCTGTAACATGTAATACTGTGTACATAAAGATCTGCATTATCTAACAAAATGATCATATATACCTGCAGATTTCACTTCAACAAGGGAATTACTTACAATTTGTAAATGAAAGAATGCACTTATGTGTAATGAAGAAAATATTTATACTGAAAGTAATGTTGCCATGGATAGAGAGAACTCTCTGGGACCTGAGACGAATGATGAATGTCTGTTAAGAATGATATGTTATAAACTGCAGGTTTATTTATCATTACATTGCAATCTTACGTAGTTTTTCTTGCAATTCTAGTACTGCAACCTCCAGGTCATGTTCCCTTTGCACAAGTTTTTCTCTTTCTTCTGTTAATGTTGTGACCTGTAGAGTTTACATTCATTACAATCACTCATAAAACAATGAATCTAAACTGACCAAATATTCATTTTCAAATACTATTACTGAAGAATCCCGATTATATTCAAAGTAATTTCATTTAGTTTGTCTTTTCAAATACTGTACAATAATTTTTCCAAGATGTAAACTTTTAGTAATTTAAGAAAAATTAGCATTTCTTTGGGGACCTTTATTTTGTTGTTGAAGAGTTACTATTCTTTATTGTAGTTAAGTTTTTCTTATTCAAGGTGGATTTGAATTCTTGGGTATGTTTGGACTAAGAAAAACAACTTATGTTAAACCCTCACGAATATTAATGATTTAAAAACAACTGTACAGTGGGAACATTTAATTTTCATCCTCATCGATGCATTGTTAACAAGAGCTCCAAAAGATGGGGCAATATCCCCTCACATTGAGTGTATACAAGCTTTTTTTTATCAAGTCCCATTGTGACCTTGACCTTTGGATCCAAAAGTCTATAGGGTTTTTTCTCTCTTGATAACAAAGCTACATGTGAAGTATCAAATCAATTGTGCAAAAAATGTGGCCTGTAGAGTTTTTCAAGCTTTTTCTATGAATCCTAGCGACCTCAAAATCTTAAGGGTTCTTCCTCTTGATAACAAAATTACATGTGAAGTATCAAATATGCCAGTTTCAAGATAAGAGCTCCTCTGTGTAGGAGGTGCATCTAGTGGAACTTTGAATGCAAAAGTGGGACAGTGGACCAACAGTCAGTGAGGTAGAAGATAAAATGTATTCCTCTTTAGATACGTAAATGTAGGAAATACAAAATACTATCGAAAGAAATATTTTCCAAAAAGTGGAAACATAAAACAATGTCATATTTGCAAGCAATATCCTGGATATGTTACGTACAAGCAACGAAATAACGTGATATAATAAGAATTCCATGTATTTAATTACTCCCTGAATACTTATCATGTCCCCTCTCACAATGAATTATGAGGGGATGGGTTTTACCCTGTATTAAATTCATCCTGAGCTATCTTGCTACTTTAGATTTAGGCAGCGTTTGTTAAAATAGTCCAGTTTTAAAAGATAATGAGATGGATAAAAGTAACATGGGGTGAAATTTTCCCAACAGATCCACTAATTGAAAATTTAAGATATATTCTTAATTTTAAGAAAAGACAGAACCTGACTGGTAAGTTGAGAGTTGTGGTGTTGTAACTGATCCACAACTGACTGGTAATGCCTCTTATTTTCCTCTTTTTCTGATGTAGATCTGCTATACAACTCCTGAATCTGTAACAGGAATTAGGCAGTAAAAATAAAATGTGATATACATCAGAAAAAAATTCAGAAAATAAATCTTGAAATCAAACACCCTTGAAATAAAAGCAAATACTTTTCTTTTTTGTGAACTGATTACATAATTTGTAACCAATTACTATCATTCTGACCAATTAATTAGTTAAAGATTGTCATCCCTAATTAAATCCATAAAAGCGCCCCAAAAAGCAACGTCAGTCATCTGAACAGAACAGTGTGAAACAGTAAAATTCTGTGTTGACCTGGGAAAACGCCGATAGAGTGATGGAATTATCAGAAAATATACAAATTATTGACCTACAAGTGGCATAAATGGTTTTCTGATTGTGTATTTGATTTGGGAGATGCTGCAAGAAGTGGAAGCAGACCACTATTATGTAATGAAAATACAAAATCCGGTATTCATAACATTATTGAAAGAAGAATGCCTTTTAGTGAGAGAAGTCATATTTATTTGTTACAGTATACATTTATTGCATGATAGTGAGGGAAATATGAATATTTATTCACCCAAGAAAAATCATATTCCCTGAGGGCAATAAGAAGCTCAGGTGATCTAAAAGTTGCAGGTTAATAAAAAATTCAAATACAAACATATACTGATAATTTTATTTGTTTATGAAATTATTATGCCCCCCTTCGAAGAAGAGGGCCACATTGCTTTGCACCTGTCGGTCGGTAGACTATATGTTGTTTGCTCAATATTTTGAGAACCATTCACATGATCAACATAATAAATTTTTTCTGCGTTTCGAAGTATAGCAGAAAAATATTGTATAAACGGGTTTTTAGTCATGTGATGTATGTTATTCGTGGGCTGATAATTTTCAGCCAATGAAAATGCTTGCGATGCATAGTGTTCGATTGTGTGTATCAGGTGGTCATTCTCTAGCCACCTTTCGAGCTGTGAACTCAAGTTTTTTTTTCTTTCAATATAATAAAAATGTGCTGAAATAGGATTTGGAGTAATATAGGATGCCCAGTTTTCAGAGTTTTTTGGTCCCAAAATTCAAGGGGTTTCATCTCTGTTTTTCCCCTGGGCTTCATATATTACATAAATTTTTTTTCCCCATAGAATATTTGAGAATAATTGTGAAGATGAATTTTGCACAATGTATAGACACTTATGTTTGAATATGAATCATAAGTGGATGTCATATATTAATAAATAGTCGGCATCTAATAACTACGGCGGGCTGTCGGCAAAATATATAATTTTGTTTTTGTCATCAGATATGGAAATATAGTGGATACTGATATTTCATATGTGGGTTGGTTATGTGTAGAAGAGGACCCCAATTGTTTTTCAGGTCAAAAGGTCAATCTACTCTGGACTTAAGAAGGCACTGTCCGCTCAATATCTTGAGAACCTTTGCTTGACAGACATCAAACTTGGCACACTGGTACATGATAACATCCCAAAGACTAAATGACCCCTATTGATCTTGAGGTCACATGGTCAATGGACAAGGGTCAAACTGAACATAGGAATATACTGACCACTCAATGTCTAGAGAACCCTTTGCTTCACAGACATCATTTGGTACACTGGTACATCTTCAGGAGAAGATGGCCCCTATTGATTTTGAGGTCAAAGGTCAAACTGGACATAGGAATATACTGTCCGCTCAATATCTTGAGAACCCTTTGCTTGACAGACATCAAACTTAATTGGTACCCTGGTACAGCTTCAGAAGATGACCCCTCTTGATTTTAAGGTCACATGGTCAAAGGTCATAGGAATATACTGTCCACTCAATATCTTGAGAACCCTTTGCTTGACAGACATCAAACTTGGTACACTAGTACATCTTCAGGAGAAGATGACCCTTATTGATTTTGAGGTTACATGGTCAAAGGTCAACTGGACATAGTAATATATTGTCTCCTATATTCTAAGAATTATTTGCTTGATTGGCACCAAACTTGGTACATTGGTAGGGTAAATGCCAGTAATTTCGGATGGTTTGGTTCATTGCGCAAGTCATTCCTGCACTACCTGCTACCTACTCCTCATATTGCGGTTTGCTACGTAATTCTAATCAACAATACACTTTAGGCTTTGAAAAATCTAGAGAATTCTGAAGTACAATATCATTCTATGGAATGATAAAAAAAAAACACCAGGGTGCTCAAAGTCCGTTAAATTCGGATGACCGATCGGTAAATTCGGACAGTTTATTAAATTATTATTTGTACTAATATGTTTTGCATATCTCTTCAGATATATGTTATACGAACATCTTTTGTTTCAAAAGTTAGCTTAGATTTCAAATCTAGAGTCCAGGGATTTATCAATGCTGTTTTTACTATTGGTAAATGGTATCCCCCCCCCCCCCCCCCCAAATCCCTGAAATTTCCCTTTTTCGAGATGGAAAATTCCCCTAATAACACAACATTTAAAAATATTTATTTCTGATATGTCGTAATTTTTCCGTTTTTATCTGATTGTGGTTTTATTACATATCCTGATAGAATTACCAAGAGTTCAAGTCTGCGACGTTTCCGGTGCGTGACTGTTCAGTACCTGATTTGACGGTTTGGGAGTTCGGTGACGACGGTTTGGGAGTTCGGTGACGACGGTTTGGGAGTTCATTAAGGATAGTTCGGGAGTTGATTATTGAAATTATTTTTTTAAAAAGTAAGAGTTCACATACTCACATTTCGTGCCATGAAAGTTGCCAACATAAAGGAATAAATGTGTGTTTACCATTATCAGCAGACAGTGTCCGTAACCTTTGCAAAAATGCCTATTATCAGCATGTAAAAATTAAATTTCAAATGTGAATATCAGCAAACAACCTAAGTTTTGTTTTCTTCAAGCAGTAAACTTTTTAGAAAAATGCTTTTTTGGGCAAAATAAAGACATTTTTATCCACAAGTGCAACACTAAAATATCGTTTCCTTGTGTTTTACCCGTTACATGTATATGTATTAGGGTTTTAACACTCAGAATTAATTCATAAATCCCCCAAAAAATCAAAATAGCACTGAAAGTAATAACGTTTGCCATGAATCTTGAGTCAATTCTGTATACACTCTGAAAAGTTCATAATGATTACGCTAAAAATCAGATTTTAATTTTAAGTTTTAAATAGGCCTCATGAAATTTAAGAGACAGGAACTACTTTTTGATCCTTGAGTGTATAGTGAAAATTGAAGTTGATCAGATTATGCATCTATCTACTTTCGGATATATATGCATTACTACAATACATGAAATCATATTACACAGAAAAAAATTTATAAAGGTTGAAAAAGAAAATCAAGATGATTTCTGGGCATATTTGGATTTTCTTCTGTCTTACTCTGTGAGAAGAATGCCATGACGGGAGATTGAGGGGACGTTAACCTTAACTATGGTGTTCCTAATTATCGCCTTCCCTCGGAGGGGGGATTGAGAGGGAAGTCATTAATCTTCATTACAGTGCTCCTATAATTATTGCTCGCACTCTAATCATTGACGTTATAAGAATTAAATTATGAGACGTAACATAATTTAAGACATCAAAAACAAGTACAAATGTCAATCTTAAAACAGAGAAATAACACTATTAAGATCAAATTTATTTGCCAGCTCCCGAACTGTTGTGCCTGAAACGTCAAGCACATGAACCGTCATCACAACAGAAAAATTGACTTGTAAACTTGGAAAAGAAAATTAAACAACATTGAGACTAGGTGACCCGAGTGACTCAGATAACCTAAAAAATCAACTCATTATCTACAAGCACAGCAATAACAAGCAGGGCACATCTGACCAACTCAGACTATCAAATGCTTGGTCTGGTCTTGTTTATTTTGTGTCAAGGTAACCCAAATGGTTGTGTGAAAATACCAAATGTTTAACTATAAAACCAAAGTATAAATAATTGGAATTTCTAAGATAAAATGAAGTTAACATTCACCGTAACTTTTTAAACAACAGTATTCATCTTGCTTCGTTTTCATCTTGATGTTCTACCCAGAGTTATCCTTCCTATGCTCTTTAATGTATTTCATTTTCTCCTCTGGTGGCATACAGTTCAGCCAACGCAGATCCCTTATTTACCCATCCCCGTGACAGAAAGTTAATCCTTTCCGTATTACACTGTCGCGGTTTTTCATAGCAGGGCTTTACAGGGCCGTGTCTATATCGTGGCGGGGTAAACTACCTGTATTTTTACAGTTGATAGCAGGTCTGAATATTGCTATATGTTGCCTCCAATATATATAGAAACTATTTATTAATTTTTTTGGCCTTATATTCCCATGTAAAACTGATTCCCTATTGTGTTTGAAGTACTTGTAGATGCTTGCACAGTAAAACCTTGGTATATTGCCAATATAATGACAACCTGCATAACACCATTGCAATATGCAGAACAGATTTCTACACACATTAATACACACGTTACAGTGGAACCCCATTATAACGTTCCCCCTCTAATACGTTAGTCCGCATATTATGTTGGAATTTCAAAGCACAAAACCATTTCTTAACAAACCTATATAAAATACACCTCGTTATTACGTTGTCCTAAAATGCCGGGACTCGGTATTACGTTGTAAAAATTCAGACAAAAACGTAATACACCCCTAATTATTCAATAGTGATTCTCAAAATAATAAGCCATTCACACCTTGACTGCCCCAGGCAGTCACCATGTAAATTTCCTGGTCTGTTTTGGGATTAGACTGATCACGCTTCGATAGATCGATTTTGACTATGGATAACTCCGTTTACCTGATCAGGATATAGGGCTCACGGCGGGTGTGACCGGTCGACATGGGATGCTTACTCCTCCTAGGCACCTGATCCCATCTCTGGTGTGTCCAGGGGTCCGTGTTTGCCCAACTATCTACTTTGTATTGTTTATAGGAGTTATGAGATTGATCACTGTTCATTATCTTCACCTTTCATCTAGCGACACCAATACAGGTGAATATCCCGTATCAAAGTCAGTGATAAACAATTAAATAATGTTTATTTAGAAATTGCACTCTATGAAATTTACTTAATTTTTCATATTTTGATAATCAAAGAAATAATAATTTCTCAACCACATGCATGTTACGGACAGCTTTGATACCAAACATGAAGGACAAGATTTATCATAGCAATGTTAAAACAGCTTGGGTAACTGCTTGGACATAGGTGACTAAAAGTGTTCAATTAAAAAATTGTCCGTTGTTTGGACATGCAGCTTGGGTATTCATAAATCTCGTCCATTCATACACCAATCAAACTGTCCAGTGTTATCGGCCGATTCGTGCACGGCATTTACCTCAGTGAACATTCTAAAATCCCTTGATGTGCATGTGATTTTAGTGCCATCATTTAACGTTATAAATGAAATTGTGCATCATTATATTTTTTAAGTGGATTGCGCTTAAATTGTTCTCCAAGTTTAATCATTGGTGAGAAAAGTGTGTAAGTGTTGGGTATCATGTGCGTTTTGTGTCTAATATAGTTTTGTTGTTTTTTGGGTGGGATTTTTTTTATTGTGTTGTGTATTGTGTAATAAGAGAACTTAATAAAAACGATGTTTTGTTATTTTTTTTTTATATACGAATGTTGAATATGAACCGGAACGAGTTATTGAGAGAAATTCACATGAACGCATTATGTTGAAGTTGAACAATATGGCGGTCCAAACGAATGCAGAAAAGCAACGTTTATCAAAACATCCTTATGTATCCTACACCAGAAATAAAGAAAAGGGATAAGAACATGAAGAATTACAGACATTTAAGATAAGATGTAAATAAAACAAAGTATCATAGTCTTTTAAACAAAGAAACAGTAAAGATATATTCACACACCCCTTCACGGAGTATCAACGGAAGATATACAATTTCCAAAAGACATTTTTAATGGATTTCACTGGCAACATGTATTACATTGCCCCCGGTATTACGTTATTTTATCGTGACAAAATGGAAAACGTAATAACGGGGTTACCGGTACACTATTATAATTTCGCTATCCCCGCCCATCGCCATCCGACAAGCCATTTTAGAACAAAAAGTCAAATTACCGTTATACAGACCCTGAAACATGCTACTACACCTTAAAAACGAACCGAACCGTTCCGTGCAAGAAACGAACCGTACCGTTCAAGAAACGTACCGTACCGTGCAAAAAACGAACCGTACCGTTCAAGAAGCGTACCGTACCGTGCAAGAAACGAACCGTACCGTTCAAGAAACGAACCGTACCGTTCAGAAAGCGTGCAGGATAATATTATGCAAACCCCGCCCCCAAAAGCCCGAAAGCGTACCGTACCGTGCAGAAAGCGTGCAATTTATGTCACGTGACCCACTTTTTCAGCCACAGTATATTATTTTCACAATGGCGCCCGATGGGAAAGGAGGTCGTAGACTATCGCTGGCTATTCGAAGCATTATCCTCAAACATCACGAAGCTGGGTTATCAACTGTGAAAATCACCGAGATGCTTAAAACATCTTTGATATTCTTTTTTTTTTTAAATTACTTTCCGTAAATGTCACATTGTTTCAGTGCATATATGTGTATGTATGTTATCAACAAGTACCCAAGTTTTGACTGAATTATGCATAAAAATTCGTTTTATACTGTGAACTGTTAACAGAAATAGACGTCAGATCACTGCACGGATTTTGCATGCATGCTTCTGCAGCCAGTCCTGTGTACTGTGGATGTATATTTCACTTGCAGACTTTTAAAGAGTGAACCAAGGGGCATTTCGTTGTTTTAACGGAATTTCTGTTTCAATCAATTCTTTTAAATTCAAGGGTGAAGTTAACTACAATACTGTAATAGTACTTACAAGTAGCCTATTTAATTTCTTCATATAATCAGGGACGTCGACGTCCCTGATAATGCTACTACACGTATGGCACAGGGCTTGCCGTAAGAAGATGAAATTGATATTTGTAGCGTTAATGTATTCAATATGTACTTTCCTACGTACAGTGTCTGAATCATATGAGAAATTTCTAGACCGATTAGAAAAATTGTCACGTTCTACACTGTAATATTTTCATTACTTTCTTAGCAATAATTTTGACATATCTTTTTCTCTTCTACATTGATAACGACCCATATAGATAGATGTAGATTGGCGGATTTATTATATACACTAATAAACAATTTTTAATTACATCGACAGAGAAATAAATAGATACATACATGTGTAAAAGAATGTAAACAAGTTAAATTGATGCAAAGCATCAAATCGGCCGCAAAAAATTATTCATTTCAGCATTTTCAAGTATTTCAACAATATATAGAAAAGGTATATGAAACATTTTTATTGCAAACTACACACTTGCCTTACTTTTCTGTTAATTTTTTTTAATTCAATTTTCAGTGATCAAAAATAAAGTCAGGGAAATGAAAATCAGACTTCGCGTGATAAAGGATAGGAATATATATTATATGTATTATCATCATTTTATTTGATTCAAAGACAAATGCAACAGATATCTAACATTATTAATTATGAATGACTGAATGCTGACAAAAAAGGACGTACAAACTTCATGTGCAGATATCCTGGATCTTTCATAATGCCGATGATAAATCACAATAAATGTGAAGTGCAGAAAATAATCATTGTGTCATTTGCGACTTTAGTGTATTCAAAACAAAATTCACTTCTTCTTAAAAACTTTTCCAATTTAGGCACTGTAATTTATATCCGGAAACTTAATACGCTTTGTTTTTACACTTACGCACGCCCATGTCGGGAAGCAGTTCATGTAACAACTTTTTATAAAATCGTAAATTAATAAATGTCTGATGAGAAATGAAAAGCAAATTGAAACGTAATAACAACCATTAAGACTTAGACTTAAGCAAATTCTAAAAACTTTTATTCATAACTTTTATGTACGTTATCAATATGGAATTATTCCATCGAAGCAATCAAAAATAACGTCTCATTTCCCCATGTGCACATTCTAACACAACCACAAATCCTGCAGCCGATAATCAAAGAGCCGAATAAGACCGATCGAGTGAAAACAAACTATCGAAACGTACAATTTATACGAAGTCAAAGCGTTCAGGCCACGCCCACCTCATTAATAAAACGTGCAAACCGTTCACAAAGCGTGCAGCTATTTTTAGCAAACCGTACCGTGCAAGAAGCGAACCGTACCGTTCAAGAAGCGTACCGTACCGTGCAAGAAACGAACCGTACCGTTCAAGAAACGAACCGTACCGTTCAGAAAACGAACCGTACCGTTCATAAAGCGTACCGAACCGTACCGTGCAACTGGTGTAGTAGCACGTTTCAGGGTCTGTATATACCTCAGTAGCAGTGTCGATACATTATGACCTGAAGCCATAATCATGATAATTACACAAGTTCACGTGTACTGTGCAATGAGTCGTATCAGTGGCCATCATGGCGCTGCTCAAAAACAGAGATAATTACACTCAAAATCAAACTCTGTTACTGAATTTGTTCATCATTAAAATGGCCGTGCCAAAACAAAAGAGGTTGGATTTGGATTATCAGAGAAAAGTAGAAATTGTGAAGTTTTCACGTTGCAATCCAAAAACCAACCAACAAGAAATCACAAACTATGGGATTTACAAATTAAACAAACCAACAAGAAATCACCAACTATAGGATTTAGAAATTAAACGAACCAACAAGAAATCACCAACTATGGGATTTAGAAATTAAACGAACCAACAAGAAATCACATACTATGGGATTTAGAAATTAAACGAACCAACAAGATATCACATACTATGGGATTTAGAAATTAAACGAACCAACAAGAAATCACATACTATGGGATTTAGAAATTCAACCAACCAACAAGAAATCACAAACTATGGGATTTAGAAATTCAACCAACCAACAAGAAATCACAAACTATGGGATTTAGAAATTCAACCAACCAACAAGAAATCGCAAACTATGGGATTTAGAAATTAAAAGACAAAATGTGTGTGATATTTTGATGAAATCTTTTGATATTTCAAATAAAGAAAATGTCGGGCCACCACGTAAAAGATATCACAGTGCTTACCATGAAATGATGGAGTCTGCCATATAAAAACATCCTAATATTGGAAGAAAGTTTAAGAACAAAGGTCAAACAATTTGGAAGTGAAATGGGGATAACTGAGTACACCTATTTCAATGTGTGGTTGCTCCATTTCAAAAATAGACACAGGATATCGTGTCAAGTTATTTCTGGTGAAAGTGCAGGAATGGATCATCATTTAATTACTAATGAGAGAAAAAAGCCTCTGACATAATCAAAAAACTAACAACATCAAAATCTCTTTCTGTCCCTAACCACCACCAGACATCTACAACTTCTTGATTTGGGTATTATTCAAAGCTTTTAACAGTACAGAAAAACACAGTTAGCCCACTTGGTTGAATGCATCGACAACAGGAAACACCCGGTGCTAATTTTAGATTCAACCATACGTTACGTCAAGCCTGCTTAAGATTCTGTTGGAGACATTGCAGTTTAATTGATACCATCATTGAAAGTCCAGATGATACAAATGATATATAGAGGCCAATGTAGGCCTGCAAGAATTAATTAAGAGAGTTCAGGATGACCTTGACACCAACGATGATTTACGTCTTACTGTGCGACAGTTCATAGACATGGACAGATCTATTCAGCCCACCGATGAAGAAATCTTAGCCATGTTTAGACCGGGCAAGGAACCTATCAGTGAATTGGACTCCGAGGATGAGAAGGAAACACATCCACACATACCTTCTGCACATGAAGCAAGGGGGGCATTGAAACTGTTGTCAGGTTTTTAAAGCACTCAGAATCAACTGAGACAACTGATATTGACAAATGTTTTCAAATCCAAATTTAATCAGCAAAATATCTCAATATAAGTCAAAACAGATATCCATTCATGACTTTTTCAAATTGCAATAAAAATCAAAGGGATTTCAGAAAAATTTGTACATTGCGTTTATGTTCGTGGTATGTATGACAATAAATTTGCTCATTTGATGAATTTTTTTCTTTAATCTGATGATCGAATCAGAAAGGTACACCCTCGTTATAACACCAAAATGGGCTGAACAAAAGCTGGCAATATATTGAGGGAACACTGTATATTGATATGACTAATCATGGCCTTGCTGTTGTTGAAATGAAGATTTTTTAGGATGTTTCTCTTTATATTCCAATGTAAAACTTTGATTCCCTATTGTGGCCCCATCCTACTTCTAATGGCCACAATTTTAACAAACTTTAATCTGCACTTCCTAGGGATGTTTGCAAATCAATATTACTAATCATGTCCCTACTGTTCTTGAGATGATTTTTTCCAATATATTCTCATGTAAAAATTTAATCCCCTATTGCGGTCCAAACCTACATCCAGTGGGCACAATTTCATCAAATTTGAATTTGCACTACTTGAAGATGCTTCCATATTAATATGACTAATCATGGTCCTGTTCTTGAAAAGATTTTTTAAAGATTTTTACTAAATATATCTGTAAAACTTTGATCCCCTATTGTGATCCCATCCTAACCCTGAGGGACATAATTTGAATTTAATTTATGTCAGGAAGCTTTCATATAAATTTCAAATTTTCTGTGTCAGTGGTTCTTGAGAAGAAAATGAAAGGTGAAGATAACGAACAGTGATCAATCTCATAACTCCTATAAGCAATACAAAATAGATAGTTGGGCAAACACGGACCCCTGGACAAACCAGAGGTGGGATCAGGTGCCTAAGAGGAGTAAGTATCCCCTGTCGACCAGTCACACCCGCCGTGAGCCCTATATCCTGATCAGGTAAACAGAGTTATCCATGGTCAAAATCAGTGTGCCAAGAACGGTCTAACAATCGGTATGAAACACATCAGACAGCATTTGACCCAATGATTGGTTGTATTGACGAACTAGATCATTATAACGGCCATAGAATTTGCGAAATGCTGACTTCAATCGAGACTGTTGAAACCCCTGTACCATCAACTTGTTTGTCAGTAGCTAGCCTCGATTTAAAAACTGACTATATGCAGAACAAGCTTTTGCGTATCGAATCAGTTGAGAGATATAAACACCATATGCAGGTGATAATGGAATATTGCTGCATAAATATGGGAAGTTGACGATGGAGAAGCTGAAATCATCCCGTTTGTCATACAGTTGAGTTGTCAGTTAGCCGTTAGTGTCTACTTTCAATAAAATATCTAAGTATGAAGCAGAAGTGGACGACTCTGTGGTGTCTTTTATTTCGAGCTCACAGGGATATATCGAATCGACATATGAATGAAAGTTATTATTGTTAATAGATAAAACATTGTTGATATATGTAAATGTTGAATTGAAGGTCACAGCAAGAGATGTAGAAGTTTTTGAATACTGCTTCATATGAATATACGAACAGGTCAGCTAACAAAAGAGCACAATTCGTGCCCATGGGAATTCCTATTTTAGCATTTTCTTGATTATCTCCCCATTGGAGGGAGAATGCCCTTCATTTGAACAAACTTGAATCTCCTTTACCTAAAGATGATTTGTGCCAAGTTTGAAGTGAAATTGGCCCTGTGGTTCTTGAGAAGATTTTTAAAAGATTCCACCAAATTTTCACAAATTCTTGATTATCTCCACTTCAAATCATTTAAACATGAATCCTCTTTACTCAAGCAGGTGGCAAGTTTGATTGAAATTAGCCCTGTGGTTTTGGAGAAGTAAAAAAAGATATCAAAAGTTTACAAACAGACAGACGACAGGATGCCGGACAAAAGTTGGTCAGAAAACCTTAGGTGAAATTACATGTTACATAAAAATATTGATGTTCATAAAACAAACCTCAGAAATATCTGCCTTCAGAGCCTCCATTTCACGTCGCTGCTGTTCCAAAGACTGCAGTGTCTGGTCTTGGTGGTTGCCCTGACTGGATGACTGCTGTACATATAGCTCTGCCATTTCAACCTTTGACTTTAGGTCACGCACACTTTCCTCTAGCTGACTACTCTCCAATTTCTGGTTTTAAAAAGTGTGTAGTAATTACATTGTGCTTTTTCACTTACTGTATATTTTTTGTTTTTGTTTTGCCTCTAAAACACATCAGTCTGAACCATAGTACTGTATTACTGCCATGTAGACATACATACATACATACATACATATACGTGGAAGATAGCAAGCATTTCTCTTCTTTACTAAAACTACATTGGAGAGGGGCCATTATACTGACTTGAATTTGACTTCATTAAGCATTCTGTAACTATTGCATAACAATACTTGTCTCCTAATGGCCCCAAGTCAAGTCGTCTGCATAATATTCTGCTTAAATAAACTTACAAATCACATCAAATAATATTTATTTAAAGTCAGGCATGAATAAACAGAGTAATATTAGCGATACGATATTTTTGAGAGAGTGACCAAGTTTCGTTGACTGCCTCTATTCAGATGTCCTACTTTTACAGCCTTCCCATCGGAACATGAGCCCAATGAATAAAAAAATGTAACAATATAAAAATTAATTTCTTTTATACCTGTTTATCAAACATTACAAAATTCGAACATGATCTGTAGTTTGTCACTCTGTCGGAATTCTGGGGTTATGAAATTCACAATTTTGGTACATCCCTTTCTGCTTTTCCTTACCTGTATTTAGTTTAGCTGTGAAAACCCTTGTTGATTTGTTTCTAATTAAACCAACAGCTTTAATACATTCAAATATCACAAGTTTTGTGGCAAGTAATATGCATGTATACATCAGATATAGACTTCAGAGTCAAAATTTCACTGAATGCCCTCGGATTACAACAAAGTGGAACTCATTTTAGTGAATAATTTTCAAAGTAGGTCAGAGGTCAATTTCAAGGTCACAAGGTCAACAAATTTGGTACCCATGTAGAGGTCTTCTCACAAGAAATGCAAAAGTCATGCTAAGTATGAAAACAGTGCCTTGCGGTTTAAAAAATATGGCTTATATTAGAATTTTCTAAAAGTAGGTCAAAGGTCAATGTCACCAGGTCCAATGTTTTGGTACCAATTGAAAGGTATTGCCCCAAGCAATACACATGACAAATATAAACGCTGTACCTATTATGATGTAAAAGATATGACCAAAGTTTTCAATTTTAAAAAAATAAGTCAATGGTCAAGTCAAGGTCAATAAATATGATATCATTGGAAAGGTTTTCTCACAAAAACTGCACATGCTTAATATAAAAACAGTATCTCTTAGGATTTGAAATCTATTTGAATTTTCCAAAAAGTAGGTCAAAGGTCAATGTCAAGATCAACAGGTCAAAGATTTTGGTGTCAATGGAAAGGTCTTGTCACAAGGAATACAAATACAAAACATGAAAGGTCTATCTCTTATGGTGTAAAAGATATGACCAAGGTTAAAGTATATGTGAATGCTCTACCTTACTTCCCCTAGAAGTATTATATGTAAATGTAAATGCCTTACCTTGCTCTGAAGTTCTCCCCCCAGCTCCTCCACCACCTGGTGTAAATCCTCCTGGCTTTTCCTGAATCAAATAGGGGGACCATAAGCCACAATGCTCATATGAGTCCTGCTATTCTTCATCAGAAGATTCTTAAAGACTTTTCCCCCATGTTCATGCATCATGTAAAATTTGATTCCCAATTCTAGCCCCACTTCTAGCCTAACTCCTGGGTCCATAATTTGTTTTTTGTTTTCTGCCACACTCAAAACTTTTTCAGTTATCTGGTGACACCCAGTTTTTATTGGTGGGAGAGAGAACCCAGATACAATGTACCTGGGAAGAGACCACTGACCTTCCAAAAGTAAACTGGGAAACTTTCTCACTTACCAGCGTTAGCGGGATTCGAACCTGCACTGACCAGAGGTCCATAATTTGTGAGAGAGAGAGAGAAAACAACATGACGTGGGGGTGTTTGCATATTAATATGATTTAGTGTGGTCCTGCTACTCTTGAAAACATTTTCAATATATTTTAGCCCCATACTTGCATATCAATGACTAATCAAGGCCCAACTGTTCATAAAATAATTTTAAAAAATTTTAAAGACTGTTTACAATATATATTTCTATGTAAAACTTTGATCCCCTTTAGTGGCCCATCCTACACACCTGGGGAACACAAATTGAACAAACTTGAATATACATTTTTCCTGAGGATGATTGCATATGAATATGACTATTCATGACCCTGTTCCTTTTGAGACAAAAGTTTTTCCTTTTAAATTCCCATATAAAAACTTGTTCCCCTATTGTGGCCCTATCCTGTCCCCTAAGACCATGATTTGAATCTAAACTACCTGATGATGCTTGCATATTAATATGACAGATCACGGCCCTACTGTTCTTCAGAAGATTTCAAAAGATTTTTTCCATATATCCACATGTAAAACTTTGATCATCTATTGTGGCCCCATTCTAATCCAGAGGCCCATGATTTGAACATTTTTAATGTACACTTATTAAGGAAGCTTTCACATAAGTTTTGCGTTTTCTGGTTTAGTGATTCTCGAGAAGATTTTTAAAAGATGCCACCATATTTTCACTATTTCTTAATTATCACCCCTTTGAAAAGGCTGTGAACCTTCATTTGAACAATTTTGAATCCCCTTTACCCAATGATCTTTATGGCAAGTTTGGCCAAGTTGGCCCAGTGGTTTTAGAGAAGTCAAAAATGTAGTAAAGTTTCTACAAAAGACAGATGGACAGACAGATAGATGATGGACAATAAGTGATCAGAAAACCTCACTTGAGTTTATAGTTCAGGTGAGCTAAAATGTTTGAATACATAATAAATCCAAGCAATTGTTCTTTCTTAAAAGAAAAAAAATGAAACTCCTATGAAAAAAAAAGAAATCCCTATGAAAATTACTGATTCTACAGGAATTGGGTTAAATAGTAAACACATGTGAACTGGTAGATAGGTACCTGGAATGATGAAGGTCTATCTTTAACCTGTCAACCTCCCTTGCAAACTCTTTACTGCTCTACAATATAATATCAATCATGCTTAGGGAGCTAGAATACACTGCACAATTGTAAATTTTCATTCTGTCTGAACATAAGAATTCAAGAAATGGTAGTTTAATTAAGAAATAAATAACATATTTTTCAGTGAACTGCAATAATATAGTATGAACTGCAATTGCTCTGCTGGCTTATTCCAAGATCACTCGTTTTCAAAGAAAAAAAGAGTTATTCAATATTTATATTTACAATTTGTTTTTTCCTCCAAACCACAACATCCCTGACATTGAATCTTGCAAATTTAATTACAGAACACAACCCATATGTATTCAATGACTTTAAGTTTGGTAGCAGTATGATAGCTATATGTCCAAAGTAGAAGTGGCAGGCGATCAAAGCAACAAATAATCGTATTAGACTTTTCATATCTGCTATTATTCAATTTATCACATCAAATCAATCAGTTTTGCAAGAAATAAAATGACTGTTTATTTATAAGCATTTACTTTTTGCGATGAGAGGTATAATTAGAATGTTGTGTAACTATAAACAAACTTCTGGATTCTGGAAGAGTTCTTATTCTTTTGAAATTAAGCAATATTCAAATTTGTTCTATTTTCATGTCTCACGTACATCAATAAAACCTAATAATAAGAATTTTTTTCTCTGAAAAATATACCTAAAATAATTGAAAGAAATTAATTTTGGCTAAATTCCTTTAAAATTTCTAAAGAAAATTTCAGAGATTTGCATTATAGGGTAGATGCCGGTAATTTCAGATGGCCAGGAAATTTGGACAAAATATTTCTAAGCCTCAAATAAATATATAGTCCTTCTATCACTTGCGTTGTTTTCTTAATTTCATTTCTTTGTTTATGAAGAATACAGAGAAGTTTCAAAAATGACACATTCAGATACCTATAAATAGTTATTTCCCATACTTGATACCATATTGGTCTTTTTCATCAAAAGCAACAAGCCTTGGAAAATTTGATTACCTATCACAGTCATAGAAAAATTGTATTTGCAGTTTTATTTATAAAATTTATCAAACCTTTATAAAAAAGAAGTTCTATGATAAATTATAATGTACAAGAATGCATTTTTTAAATATACAAATAAGTTCACACAGTTAAAGAATTCAATACTGAAATCGCCTGTGTATTAAGATTTTCCTTTAAAGGTAGAGTTTAGTTTCAACAAGTTCAAATTGGTTTTAATCCTATATATTTACATTCACTGAATCTTTTCTCTATATTTCTTTTGAAATTGGCATTGTTTTCAACATACAATGAATACATGTTTGTTGCAAACTAGCTTGATTCGTTTTCTAGTACCACCTGACTTCATAATCATTACCAAGTCAAAGGTCAAATGGGGTATTGACGGTTTCATTTAACCTAACAAATGGATCAACCATATGATATTTTAGAACTTAATTCTAGTTTATATTTTTAAAAATGCATAAAAATATAAACGATAAAATGTATTTCTTTGTTGTTTCATCATTGCAGAAAAAAATTACATATTTTGGTTTCCAATGCAATTTTGGTAGGGAGAAATAAAGGATGATCTCAGCATATAAAATGAAAGAAAAAATGCAATTAATTTTGTATACTTTGGAAACATGTGAGTTGTAGAAACCTAGCTCTGTTTGCTTCTTATAAACAAACAGTTTCACTATACTAATGATGTGGGATATTGTCGTATCATTTCTGGACTAGATGTACATGTCCTTTTTACTCATGTCATGATCTGGGTGCTTGTTAATTGTTGAAATAACAAAAAGTTGTTTTTTTTTTAATGATATAAAACTAAATAAAATATGAAATTATACCACTTAAAATCTAAATTCACATATATTGTTACTCTCTTTATTCCTTTTACAAGACATAATTATGTCTTATTACATCAGTTACAATATGTATACATAAAATGGCATTGTATAGCGAAGTACAAATTCAAGCAAGCAACAGAGAAGAACTTTTCAACGAGTTAGGTTTTCTCGTAACTTAAGTGCAAGACATAGATATTTCCCTAAATTACAAAGTGTATGCATATAGATTGTGACTTTTCCTTTGACTTTTTCCCCCTACAATCTCTCGTACAGGAAACTCGCGAATATTCCGGGCAAAATTTCAGTCCCAAGCACAATATTTACCTGATTTATATCGCAATCAGGCAAAATTTCCACTCTGTTAAACGTAATGGTATACCAGGTGGGAGATTTCATATCCAATTTACCCCGCACATATCAAAGTCTGTCGAAATTAATTCACACCTTCGGAAACAACGGTCTTGATTCCCTGATCCTTGATTTTGTTAAATAAACAACAACTCATGTTTTGGTAATTAACCTCACACGACGCTGCATGTTAATTACACGTTAACCAATTGATAGCTTGGGTATAATAATTGATTCAAAGTGCCGATTAAACAAGATCACCGCCGAAGTATTACCTGTGCATTTTAAAACGAAAGTGTTAAGGGGCGATAATTCCCAGAATAGTCATGCTCGACTGAAATCGAAAGTAGGAATCATGTAGTCGAAAAATGTACAGTCGTTTCATAAAGCTGATATTACACGAAATGGTTGTAAAACTCATGATCGTTGGTTGCGTTAATCAGGTGGTCGTTTAGGACAGGTACAATAGGTTAGGTAACGCCTTGGAGGGGAAAGTTTTACGGTCATATTGAATTATTTACCCATTTATCAATCTTTTTTCCGTACTTAATGTAGGATGGCTCCGCTTTTCTTCTTTTGTTATAAAAGAAACGTAAAGTGATACGTTTTCATTTTTTTTTTTTTTTTATATAATTTTTTATTTTTGTACACATACCGGTATATCAGATATACAATAACATTTATATCCAGAGAAGAAGGGGAAAAAAAAACAAAGCATATGAGCTGAAGGTATGTGTGGTTTGAGAAAGAAAGAAGAAGAGGAAGAGAGAGAAGTTAAGAAAACAGAAGGTTCCATCGATTCCATTGGGCATCAAACTTTTCCTTTTTACCATTTTTATACGAAATAAATTTTTGAGTTTCATAAAAAAAATTCATTTGTGAAATTGCAGCACGCACACTCAAGGACTTCTCAGTGCATCTTGCTGTGTACACATAGTATTTAAGCCATAAGACAATAGTGTTTTGTATCAGACTATTATTTTCAATAAAACCAAGAATGAAAGATTTTTTTGTAATAGCTATCTGTAAATCAGTCTTATCTTCTAAAAAAAGCTCAAATTCTGCTAGGAATAATTGTAAAAAATCACATTCCCACAGAATATGTTCTATTGTTTCCTCTTCAGAATGACAATGATTGCAGTACTTTGAGTCAATTTTTTTGATTTTGAATAAAAAAGAGTTTGTAGCTAAGATTCGGTTTATAATTCTGTATTGAAACCATTGTATTTTGCTATCTTTTGTCACTCTGAAGGGTATTTTATGAATTATTTTCCATTCTTTAGTGTCAACTTCCAAAAGTTCACTCCATTTTGTTTTGCCTGATGTGATTGAGGTATTTTGATTTATAATTTCATAAAAAAGTTTTGATTTGTTGCATTTCAACACTGTATATATATTTGACATAATCAATGGATTTGTGAGCTTTTTGATAGTTTTGTCACATCCACAATTTTTCACCCAAGCCTTAACAGCATGAATAATGCTATTATATTCTAAAAAATTAATCTTTGTATTTGGATAAGTATTGCAAAATGATTCAAAACCAAGAAATGAACCATCTTCACTGATTATATCATTAAGTTGTCTGATGCCGCTGTCAAACATTTGTTTATTATAAAATGGTTTTCCACCAATATGAATATTTGGGTTATAAAATAGAGGTGCATCGGCAGCAACATCAGACTCTTTACTAAGGTTATGCAATGTAAGCCATGATTTAAATACATCTATCCAAAATTTATTTTTCAATGTTTTCAAGAATATTGTAATGTATTCAATTCCACAGTTCACTAATTTGCTTAAGTCCAACTTTGGAATAAAATGTTCCATCCCTCTATTTGAAAATATGAGATATCTTATCCAAAACAACTTCATAGATGCTATGAATGCCATTAGGTTTACCATTCTTAAACCCCCATCTTCATATTTTTTAACAATGACCTCCTTTTTGACCCTATGTATTTTATTATTCCATATAAACAAGAAAAATATCTTTTCTAATTCCTTAAGGTAGAGTTCAGAAGGATTTGGGATTGACATTAAAATATGGTTTAATAATGGCAAAACCAATGTCTTAATAACTGTAATTTTCCCTATGGGAGTTAAAAACCTTTTCTCCCATTGTTTGATTATAGATTTGATCTGCACTAATTTTGGTTCATAGTTTAATTGTGGTATCTTATCTAATTCCATGTCAAAATGTATTCCTAACAAAGTAAATCTGGTGGTACCCCACCTAAGCCTGTAATTTGGCAGCAAAGTTTCATTACTATATTTTTTGGAACCTAACCATATTACATGAGTTTTTTCATAATTGATATGTAGTCCAGATATTTCTGAAAAATAATCTAAAGTTTTAAAAGTTTCTGCGAGAGATTCTTCACTGCCATCAAGGATAAGTGAGGTATCATCAGCTAATTGTGAGATCTTTTTTTCTACATTATTTACAGTAATGCCTTTGATATTCTTATTCATTCTAATTTGGATTGCTAATATTTCCGCACATATCAAAAATATGTATGGTGATAATGGATCCCCTTGTCTGCAACCTCTCTGAATAATGATTCTATCAGAGAGATTACCACCTTGATTGATTGCAGATGTAATGTCTGTATTAAAAATCGATACCCAATTCCTAATTGAAGGGCCAAAATTAAACAGTTTTAGCGCTTTTTGTATAAATGTCCATGAAAGAGTATCAAAGGCTTTTTCAAAATCAATAAGTAGTAATAATCCAGGTATATTTTCTTCTTCAGTATAGTGCATTATATCATAAATAAGCCTTGTGTTTTCTCCAATATATCTGTTGGGGATGAAACCTGTTTGATCTTGATTAATTATTTTGTCTAAGTATCTTTTTATTCTATTCGCAATACAGCCCGATGCAATTTTATACACAGTATTCAACAAAGTAATTGGTCTCCAATTCTTCAAATATTGTCTCGGCTTGTCACCTTTTGGTAACAATGTAATAATACCATGTCTTTGTGTAATAGAAAGACAGTTATTTTTGTACCCATAATTAATAGACCTAACTACAAAAAGACCAATATACTTCCAAAACATTTTGAAGAATTCCGCAGAAAAACCATCAGATCCTGGGGATTTGTTTGATTTCATTTTGTAAAGGGTATTGGAGGCTTCCTCAATAGTAATGTTACCTTCTAGTGATTCAGATTCTTTATTTGAAAGTTTTGGAACATCTTCAATACCAAGATCATTGTGAAAGTCTATTGTGTTTAAATTGCTTTTCTTGTATAATTGTTCATAGAATGTTTTTGTTTCCCTTAATATTTCTGATTGTTTATAAATTACTGTCCCATCATTACACTCTAATCTTGGTATGATTTTGCTAGTGAAATTTCTAGATTCTAACGTACAAAAATAATGTGATGGTTTTTCTCCTTCTTCAATCCATCTAGCTCTACTTCTTACATAAATACCATGCAACTTATCTTTTCTAATGTTTTCTAATTCTTGCTTTTTACTACACAGTTCATTGATATTGCTGTCACAAACATTTTCTTCTAGTAATTTGATATTTTCTTTTAATTCTTTTTCCTCTCTTTCTTTCTTCTTTTTGATATATGATGCATAAGAGATAGTTTTACCTCTTATTTCTAAAAGTAATGTTTCTAAAAAAAGTTGATCGTTAATAGAGAAGGAAATGTCTGCATCAGATATATCATGTATGTTATCAAAATTGTATACAGGGATTGCATACTGTTTCTTTACCTTTATAATAATATCTTTGATACAATCTAAATAATTTTCCTCATAGAGTAAAGAGTTATTAAACTTCCATAACCCTCTACCTTTCTTAAAGTCATTAAAAGATATCTTCAAGGATATCATTGAGTGATCTGACCTATAACTAGGTTCTATAGTACACATTTCTAGCCCTGCAGACAAAAGAGTCTCGGATATTAAAAAGAAATCTAACCTACTTTGTTTCAATGGAGTTTTTCTTCTCCATGAGTATCTACGAATATTTTCATGTAGCTGTCTAAATGGGTCTATGTAAGAATTACTTTCCATAATTTCTAAAACTTTATCTCTTGCTTTTGAATTATTAATATATTTGTAGTTATAATAATCCAAGTCTGGGTTTAGAACCAGATTAAAATCACCACACCAAATAATATTACTGCATTGCATATCATCAATGTGATTTTGTATATTTTCAAAAAATAGTGGTGTATCATCATTAGGACCATAAATAGTACAAATTAATACTTCATGACCTTCTATACATGCTTTAAGTATAAAATAATTTCCATCAATGTCACCTTTTTCTATCAGAGGTTTAAAGTCAAAATTATTATTGATTAGAATTGCAATTCCCCTGGAGTTTGTAGAATATGAACTGAAGAAGCACTGGTATCCCCACAAGTTCCTTATTTCATCTTCAGTATCATGTGAAAAATGTGTATCTTGCAAACAATAAATATTACACTCTAAAGCTCTTAGGTAGTTAAATACGTCCTTGCGTTTCGCAATATCACCTAAACCTTGGCAATTTACTGAAATAATTCTAACCATTCAGATTACAAAAGGGAAAAAAATAAATAAATAAACTTACTGAGACTAAAGTGATACCCACTGGAACCCATTGAACCATGTTGAAGTTTGTTGACAGAGAAATGGGGATAGAGATAGAAAAGAGAAAGAAGTAGAAATACATATATGTATAATACAGTTAAATTAAGATTATCAGTTGTCAATAAAAACAAAATCTAACTGAAAAATCAAGCTGTGAGACGTGAGAGTCACTTTGTTTGGATGGCAGATGTCCAAAATCATTTTTCGTTATGACACCGGAAGTACAATAAATCAACACTAAAGTCTAAATCGATAGCGGATGGAATTTTTATTCCCGGATTTTTTTCACTTTGAAGTCAATGTCATCGAGTATATCGAACTTCACTCGCTTTCCTTTTACGTTACCATAAACAGAGCCATTAAAGTACCAAGCAGATGTTATGCTCTCATGGTCTATAAGGCGAACAATCAATTCTCTGTTCTCCTTGGTGACGTCGTCATTTTTATCATAATTCACAGGCACCCATGTTTTTTTTTAACCTGAAATACATTTTCCCAAATCACCCCCACCCATCCAAAAAAATATCAGCTGCCCCCCCCCCCCCCCCCCCCCCCCAATGTTTTTTGCTGGTATAGCCTGACCTATTGTCCGAATTTAACAGACTTTGTCCTGTTTTGTTTTTCTTTTGAATGATATCGTATTTTGGAATTCTCTAGATTTTTCAAGGCCTAAAGTGTATCGTTGATTAGAATTACATCGCGAACAGCAGTATGAGGAGTAGGTAGTGCAAGAATGACTTGTGCATTGAACCAAAAAGTCCGAAATTACCAGCATCTAACTTACAAGATGAGATAAAAAACTGTCTATATATACAGTTTGTTATCCAGTATAATACTAGATGTATTAATTTCCAATAATATTGCTTATTGATTTCCTACACATGTAGTCATAGACAAAGCAATTACATCCATAGTCTCAAAAATGCAACTGCTAGGTGTACAGGTCATAGTGGAGAGACACAATTCATATGTATATATAAAAGTGTACATGCATAAACTTATTATTCATTGAGCTGCAATACACATAGTACATTTGAGGTAGAGTGAAAATGACGTACTATTTCAAACTGTTGGGCAGAGTTAGTGGCAGTGGCAAGACTTCTTTCAAGATCACCAGTTCGTTGTCTGGAAATTTTCAATCGAGAACTAATATCCTCAATTTCAGCTGTATTAAAAAACCAGAACGCATCATTAGTTAAATTCTTCTGATTAAATGGCATTCAAATCCTTTTCCACAATTTTTTTATTCTAACTGGTAATTATGACATCTCGTGTTCAGGCTTTCAGATATTAACAAAGGTATAAGGTTCACTTCACACATGTATACACATTTCTAATTTAATTCCAACAAGATTGCTACACGTAGCTATGTCCCCCACCACCGCAAAAAAAGTTGAGTCCACAAAGTGTTTCTATATAAGTGTAGCATGTACAAATTCAACAAAGTCCCATAACTCCTGTCAAAATTGTCGAATCAAAATGGCAGCGAAATATGATCAACTACACATGGTGACTAACAATCCTCCTTAATATGAACAAAATCTGTTGAGCAGTTTCTGAGGAGTTGCGTCCACAAAGTGAAGTGGGATGGACAGACGGATGGACGGACACCGGTATTTCTATGTCCCCTTCTGTGTTGCGGTGGGGGACAAAAAGCAATCAAAAGATATCATATTCTGAGAGTTTCTGTAATAACAAATTTACATTAAACAGGAACTGTGAACCATCTCATTAAAAAAGAATGCATTTAAACACAGAAACTCCAAGGACATATTAATAGGGTTAACATCGATCGGACCAGGGCATGGACACGATTTAAGCTGAAAATTTTCAAAATTTTATTTTTCCATTTTTATTGTTTACATTGTTTAACTAGAGTATTTCTAATGGTGAACCAAAATTTGAATATCAGTTGTTGAGTTATAAGTGAGATACAGCACTCGCAATTCTTTGTTATCTAAACGAGGCTGATCAGCATGCCAGGTTTTTGTTTACATTCGACTGTTTAATAGAATAAAGTGTGTTTAAAACAAAATGAGATGTGCCAAACACTAGAAAATATTTAATTGTGTTATGAATTCATTTATAAATTGAAAAAATCTGCTTTAAGGTAGTACTCTACATCGTCATAATGGCTGACTTCCTTTAAAAACATGGATGCAAAAATCGATATCAGCAATATTTGACTTTTCCTTTTCCAGTTAGATACTTAGCCGAGTAGCTCAGTAGGTTAGAATACCGACTGCTGACCTGTAGATCGCAGGTTCGAGTCCAGCAGGGGTTTTAATTTTTTTTCAGATTACCTTCTACTAAAACTGTATTTTTTGACAAAATAAAGTAAATTTGAAAATTTTCAACTTCAAAATATTTTTGTACATATTCTCCACTTTTCATCTACATCAAATTTCTCTGGTGTAGCACACCTCCTTAAACGAAACTTTTACTAGTTTATTTAACCTATGTAAACAAAAACATGGCACGAGCCTTATTTACATAACAGGAATTGTGACCTCTGTATCTCCAATGTACCTTGACTACTGACATTCAGTTTTTTGCTGATCATTAGTAATACCTAGTTAAGCATTCTAAACAATGAAAATAAAATAATAAAATTTAGAAAATTTTCAGCTTAAATCGTGTCCATGTCCCTTTAACACATGCCCTCCCCCTTTTACATTTGACTTACAGAGCCTTTGGGTTGCTATCTTTTGGGACTGGCTCAGCTGTGACTGTAGTTCTGTCTTCTCTGCCACTAAAATACCTATTGTCTGTATGTGTACCTGGAAAATGAAATACTCATATACTTACAAGTATGGAAGGAAGAATGATGTAATTACAAATAACTTTCAATTCACATTTGTCACCAGGCAAATAAAAGTTTTATCCAAATCTGTTCCATAAAAATGGGCTAGCTCTCTCTAGACAATCATTCAATTTATACATAAACAATATTTTTGGTAGAAATTAAACATTTAAATAAAAAAAACCAAGTGTCCCCCAGCATTATACACAAAACCTTAAAGCTATCACATGCATTAATTAACAACCATATTGTTACATCCATCAGCTACAGCGAATCTTAATGACAAATTACTTATTTACCAGCTAGCCTTAAATTTCATTAACCTCAAAATCAGTTAAGTAGAGTGTATATATAAATTTATAGATGCAGATGAAATGAAAAGACATTTCTTATACATGTACATGTATGTACTATCATATCATTGATATCTTATTGTGCAATATAACTGTATTATGTAATAATAGACTAAGTGCTTAGTGTTTGAATACGCCAGTTTCGAGATTAAAGCTCTCCTGTGTAGGAGGTGCATTTAGTGGAACTTTGAATGCTTAAGTAGGACAGAGTGGATCTTACAGTCAGTGAGAAAGATGATAAAATGTATTAAATTCAACTTCTCTTTAAATACTTAATGTAGGAAATAATATGTTTTACGGCGTGACCGTGTTTGAGGGCGAAGCAAAAAAGTTTTGACATTAGTATCTATATCCAAAACAGGACAAAAACAACCCGAAGTTAGCACGCGGACGGAGCTGTATCAAAGCATCCTAATTTTTGGACATTTGATCCACCTATATATTGAACGCGGGAAATATAACGCAATTGATGTAAACAGTACATTGTGACGTCATATTCAGCGTCGTTATTTAGCAAATTTACAAACAAAGCGTTTGAACCAAACAAAAAACATGGCGTTAATCGTGGAGTGATTATATATGATTAAGAAAATAAGATTTACATGCTTTTACGGATTTTATGTGTAACATCTCAGAACGACGTGAACTAGGGTAGACGAGGTTCAAAATGGAGGAATACATGTCCACGCGCTAATATTCGAATCGACGCCATTGGTACCAAACTTTTCAAGTTCCATAGGTATGGTTTAATTTTTCATTATTTTTCTATATTTTCCTTTTAAACATGTATATACGTGTTACCTATAGGGAGAGCTCCGCTCTCACGGCCCTTCGGGCCGTGAGAGTGCTTCACCCTCTATAAAATATACTATCAAAACAAATGATTTACTAAAGTGGGAACATAAATACAATATGCCATATATATTATATTTGCAAGTAAAATCCTAAATATGATAGGTAGGTGCAACGAAATAACGTGATATGATAAGAATTCCAAGTAATTAATTACTCCTTGAATACTTATCATTGACTTAGTTTGTGTATCAGTCGGAAATGGGCGATAAAACTGCATATGATAAACTTACTGAGCACATTCACTTATGAGTGATGAAGATTTGTCCCACTCCCACGTGTAAACAAGTTGCTTTGTGCCTTACTATGTATGAGAGTTCTCCAAAGGGAAATAACTCGGACGTATCTCGAAACCAGCGTATTAGGTAATGTTCATTTTATCAAAATAATAGATGCCAACTAAGCTCACTTGGCTGGCGGTGTAGACATGGTAGCTAGTGAAATGCATGTGATGACTTGCATTGGATGCAACATTATTTATATGGCCTCGATACTAATAGTTCAAGCTAATTTCTAATGATTGAGCTCCCCCAAGCCAATTGATAAGCAATCATATCTGGTACAGCTTTGAATTTACTCAAGCAATCTGACATTTGAGTCTCTCCTAAGTTACCCGTTAAAAATCAAGTTAAAGTTAGGTGTCTGACTTAAAGGCGAGACATGTAGTGCAATGTACGATGAACACAAATCAACAGGTGACCGATTAAACATGTGGGCCTCTTGTTTTTTTTTAAACTATCATGTGTTACCAATGACTCGACCATTACAAAGTTATAATTATAGGATATTATCGATATGTGTGCACTCTCACTTGTCTTGACGATTGTATGTTGAATTATCAATTTTCCATATCAGTACTGTGGGTTATAATTAAATATCATCAACAAAATGTAGGTAGGATAGTAACATTGATAATATTAGTTTCTACGCATAGTATCTTACATACAAATTAGAATTTTATTACATGTACTTTAATGACATAATACTACATTCAATCAGATCTTGCATCAACAATGTGAGCTAGCTTGCTTGGGATGATTAGCATAAGTGCAGTTTATGTCAGTTTTAGTGTTTTCCCGTATATACTCCCCTATAAGTATATTGTTCACCAATAAGTTGGTTGCTTTTTTTCCAGCTTAATTTTGAAGGTTTTGCCGTTGACCCGCTTGTAAGTCGGGCCACTTTTTTACAACAACTTGTCCATAAATTAAAACAATAAAATTTAACCATCAATATTATCGTTTCTCTATGGACTTTAATATAAGGGCTGAAACAATTCTGAATCAATAAAATATTGACATTATTCAATATAAACGCTTGATTCAATGTCCGATTAGTTACCTCAATTTTCAGTTTGAAACAATTAATATTATTACAAACGGGTTCAGTAAAATACATCAGGCTATGCCTGTACTTATTATTCTTACCTGCATAAGGGACAAAATAGTGTCAAAAATAGTGTTCAAACTGTAGTTTGCCTTGAGGTTGACGAAAATAATGTTTAAACTATACAGAGACAACATGCATCTTACCGTTTGTCAGTTTGAAAACATTTTGCTTTTAAAATTATGATTATGAATCTTGGTAATTATTTTTTTTCAATGTCATTATTGGTTTCTTCTGTAAATTGTATCATATTGAAATTAATGAATCATGGTATAAGTATTGCAATATGTATCGTACCATGAAGGGGGCATATCGTTTCAGCCCTATTTAACATGACATGCATAATTATATTTGGAATTGTCTTTCCTGGTGTCAAAAATTAAAGTATTTCGATCTCGATCATAATTCATACTACAGTACGGCCAGTGCGGATCCCGTATTTTCCGCGCTCCCCCTGTGGGATTAAGCTACCGCGGTATATCTCAGGTAACCCTGCAAATCCCGCGCTTCCCCCGCGGTCCCGCTGTCCTCGCCGCGGTCTCACCTGTAGATGATTAATGCCATCAACAAACGCGAGTTATCTCCCGTTAACGTAAAAAATATATAGATAGATAGATACATGTATACTGATCATAAACTGAAAACAGATCGCTGTTCATCAATACTATAAACATATGAAGTACCACATCCATGTGCATACATCACTTGTATAAACACATTTTACAAAAACTGTTCATGTTAGCTTTATTGAACCATACATTCAATAAAAGGGTAGGTATGCATGTGCATACATGTATGTAAACGTTCTACCCGTGAAATTTCACAAAAACTTATTAGGCCCCCCCTATCCCTGTCAGTATCAATCACATATTGGTTTCATAAATTAGTTTTCAGAAATCTAATTCTATACATAGGCCTAAATTTGTACAATAACATATGCGTGTATCCTCTTCTAGACAATGTGAGGACATCCTCATTTAACAGGTTTCATCGTAGAGGGAGATAGAAAGATAATACTATTTAACATTACGGACTGTGAAAAACGGTTATAGGTATGTGTATATCTGCTGTCTGCTTCAACGCCGTCGATCAGCGCACGCTTTACCCGTGAAACTGCTAAGACAACATTAGACTAGACACAAACACTTATGATCCACAGCCGCTTGGCATTCAATACAGATACAGCATCAATCTAATCAAAATCGAATATTTAATTGGATCCAAATATCAAATTGTCCAATTTTAATAACGATATTGGGGCCTTGGAAATCTGAGAGAGAGAGAGAGAGAGAGAGAGAGAGAGAGAGAGAGAGAGTAGTAGTAGTAGTAGTAGTAGTAGTAATATACATGTGCATATATTATATCATTATTATTTCATTATGTTAATTTGAGTTTTCTCTGAAATCAGTATTTCATATATAATTATAGATGTGTGCAGTGCAGAAATGTGAACTCTGAAAGTAGTAGTACATTTAAATGTTTGTTATTTATTGGGTAACTAGAATTGCCCGAAATACCCGTGATTTACCGAAATACCCTCATAAAACACCGAAATACTCCCTAAGCTACCAAAATACCCGATGTTTTATATCATATTCCTGTAATTGAAATATTTGTATAAGAAGTTTTTCTATATAAAACCAAGTATTTAATAACTTAATATCACTTGTAAAATCACATTTTACCAAAACTTCTCACACTTTTCCTCATCCCTCCCGATTGATTAATTGAAGACACGCGCGATAGCCACACCGTTCAAACGATAATTAATCTTCGCCTGCTTTGAAATTTTAATTACGAGTCCCTATAGCTATACCTAACACAGTACATTTTGCCTTTACAATAACATGCGTGTATTCTCTTCTAGACATTGCGAAGACGTCCTAACTTAACAGGTTTCATTGTCTAGATAACGGTCTCGGGCATGTGTATATCTGTTACATAACACTTCCTGTCTGCTTCAACGCCCCAGACCTGGATCAGCGCACGCTCTACCCGTGAAACTGCTAAGACAACATTAGACTAGCAACACCACTTGGTAATCAATACAAATAAAGCATCAATCTAATTAAAATTAAATATCTAAGTATTTTAATATACTACATATTAATGATTGTCAAAACAAAATCTGATGGCAGAATTATGGTTGGCTTCCTTTCACTCTAGATTATTGTCTACCTAATAATACCAAAAAACTAGATAACAAGTAAAACGCAGTTTTTGGGTATACGCCACCCTTGTCGTGTATGTGTGGCCTTACTCTACAAAGTATGATAAATTTTTATTTAACATGCAATTAGAGGGTAATTTTGATGATGATGACAACCATATGTACCGTAATAAAAGGAATTAATAAGTTGTAAGCGAGGAAACCAGCACTTGATGAAGGAATTAAAAAAAAAAACACCCCAGTTTAATTACTGGTAAAATTTGTTGGGGTATATGTAATTGTAAGCTGATAAGCAGATTGCATGCCCTGGAGTAGAGACATTACAATTTTGACATCCTGTATTCGACGTGTTGAACATATACACACAGGGTCTTCTCCCCCGTGTGTTGTTTTAAGAACACGTGCAGCAGGGACCCAACAAGTGTACATGTACATATAAACGATGTTCGGTTGAAATGGGAAAACAAACATCTTTCTTTTAGCATAATATAAAATTTACATTTTGTTATTCTTAAAACATACAAAATAATATTTTGTTATTAAATTTTTTTCCAATATTTCCTCAATTTTTTTGTAACATTGATGATTTCTGTGAATAATTTTCAACAGAAAAGAAAAAAGAAAAACTCCAGCTGTATTTTAAATCTGATTTTCCTCTTAGAATAACAAATGGTAAAATTTCAAAATATTAGCTCATGCATACTGTGTATATCTATGAAAACAAGCCTGTTCAGCAGAGTGGGCGCCTGCGAACATTCCTAATATTCGTGTGCACCGGTTCTGCTGAACAGGCTTCAGGTACATGTATATCTAGGTATGAGGTATGTGTATACATTACATTATTGATTAAACATACATGTATGCAATTAGAGAGTATATTTTGATGTTGCTCACATTCGTACCGTAATCAAAAGAATTAAGAAAGCAGATTGCATATCCTTGGGTTGAGACATTACAATTTTCACGTCCTTTATGCGACGCATTGAACATATACACACCAGATTTTTATCATGTCCACTTCTCCCCCGTGTGTAATTGTTTTAAGAACACGTGTATTCTCTTTAGAGAAGTCAATAGGCATATAGCCTTCCTCTCGACTTCTCTAAAAAGAATAGAACACGTGCAGCACGGAGCCAATAGGTGTACATATAAATGAAGTTCGATTGAAATGGGAAGACAAAATCTTTTTCCAAAATATAAAATTGACATTTCTTTATTCCTAAAAAAGACAAAATGATATTTTGCTATAAATAAATTTTTGAATCAATTCTCAAAGTCTATATACATATGTAAATGCCATTAAAACAGACAGAATTTAACATATTAATCTTGCACTCATATACGGTCATTTGTAAATCTTTCTTTTTTTTCACTGTAAATATTATTAGCACATACCTTCTTATCCAAGGTACATTATCATTATATGGAGCATAAAATACTAAAAAACAAAATTAAATAACGGATTTTTTTTAGAATAAAAAAGTTGAGGTGTATTAGATATGATACACGTAAATCCTAAGTACATGTGTATCTGGTTTTAGTAAGGACAAATCAACGTTTTTTATATTTTGTTAAAAGATTTATTTGATATGCCGGTATGTAATGCCAGAAAACTGACGATAATCAAGCCCAAATCATTTTCTGCCGACGAATAAAATAACTATTGTACAGGTAGATAACCCTAACAGGTAAACAACGGTACTTCACACCGCGGCGGTGTAACTCTGCCCCGCGATGAAATCCCTCGGTGGGATAGCGTGGGAAGGATTAACATACCGCGGGGGAGCGCGGTCTAATACGGGATTCGCGCTGGCCGTACTGTATATCCAGTACTCAATATAACCAAAC